>NC_086329.1:83632096-83967096 GCF_036172605.1 Pelobates fuscus
TGTGTGTGAGGGATGCATTGTGTGAATCTGTGTTTGTATGCATAAGGGATGCAAGGTGTGTGTCTGTATGTGTGTGCATTGAGTGTAAGAGATGCATTGTGTTTCTGTGTGTATGTAAGAAAAACAGTGTGTGTGTTTGCATGTGTGTAAGGGTTTGCATTGTATGTTTCTGTTTATGTGTGCAAATGATGCATTGTCTTTGTGTGTAAGGGTTGCATTGTGTGTGTGTGTGTGTGTGTGATGGATGCATTGTGTGTTTATCTGTGTGTAAGGGAAGCATGTTCTGTTTCTGTGTATGTATAGGGATGCATTGTGTGTTTCTGTGTATGTATAGGGATGCATTGTGTGTGTGTGTGTGTGTGTGCGCGCGTAGTGTTAAAGAGCTCCCTGTCTTGCCCCCTGTCCTATAGAGCTGTCCCTTCTGTCCCTTAGAGCTCTCCTCTGCCCCTTAGTGGTCTCTCCTCTCCCCCACCCTCCCCCTAGCGGTCTCTTCTCACACTCACCCACCCTCCCTGTGCTCTTCTCATCCCCCCTCCACCCTCCCTGTGTTCTTCTCACTCCTCCCTCTGTGTGTTCTCACCCCCCATGTGTTCTTCTTACCCCCCTCCTCCCTGTGTTCTTCTTACTCCCCCCCTTGTTCTGCTTACCCCCTTCTTATTACTCCCCCCTTCTTCTTACCCCCCTTCTTCTTCTTACCCCCTCCTTCTTCTTCTTACCCCCTCCTTCTTCTTCTTACCCCCATTCTTCTTCTTACCCCCTTCTTCTTCTTACCCCCTTCTTCTTCTTACCCCCCCTTCTTCTTCTTACCCCCTTCTTCTTCTTACCCCCCCTTCTTCTTCTTACTCCCCCTTCTTCTTCTTACCCCCTCTTCTTCTTACCCCTCTCTTCTTCTTACCCCCTTCTTCTAATTACTCCCCACTCTTCTTCTTACCCCCTCTTTTTACTCTCCCCCCTCTTTTTACTCTCCCCCCTCCCCTCTTTTTACTCTCCCCCCTCCCCCTCTTTTTACTCTCCCCCTCCCCTCTTCTTACTCTCCCCCCCTCCCCTCTTCTTACTCTCCCCCCTCCCCTCTTCTTACTCTCCCCCCTCCCCTCTTCTTACTCTCCCCCCTCCCCCCTCCTTATTCCCCCCCTCCCCCCTCCTTACTCTCCCCTCTCCCCTCCCCTCTTTTTACTCTCCCCCTCCCCCTCTTTTTACTCTCCCCCTCCCCCTCTTCTTACTCTCCCCCCCTCCCCTCTTCTTACTCTCCCCCTCCCCCTCTTCTTACTCTCCCCCCCTCCCCTCTTCTTACTCTCCCCCTCCCCTCTTCTTACTCTCCCCCCCTCCCCTCTTCTTACTCTCCCCCCTCCCCTCTTTTTACTCTCCCCCCTCCCCTCTTTTTACTCTCCCCCCTCCCCTCCCCTCTTTTTACTCTCCCCCCCCTCTTTTTACTCTCCCCCCTCCCCTCTTTTTACTCTCCCCCCTCCCCTCTTTTTACTCTCCCCCCTCCCCTCTTTTTACTCTCCCCCCCTCCCCTCTTTTTACTCTCCCCCCCTCCCCTCTTTTTACTCTCCCCCCCTCCCCTCTTTGTACTCCCCCCCTCCCCTCTTTTTACTCTTCCCCCCCTCCCCTCTTTTTACTCTTCCCCCCCCTCCCCTCTTTTTACTCTCCCCCCCCCTCCCCTCTTTTTACTCTTCCCCCCCCCTCCCCTCTTTTTACTCTTCCCCCCATCCCCTCTTTTTACTCTTCCCCCCATCCCCTCTTTTTACTCTTCCCCCCCCTCCCCTCTTTTTACTCTTCCCCCCCCCTCTTTTTACTCTTCCCCCCATCCCCTCTTTTTACTCTTCCCCCCCCCTCTTTTTACTCTCCCCCCCCCCTCTTTTTACTCTTCCCCCCCCCCTCCCCTCTTTTTACTCTTCCCCCCCCCTCCCCTCTTTTTACTCTTCCCCCCCCCCTCCCCTCTTTTTACTCTTCCCCCCCATCCCCTCTTTTTACTCTCCCCCCCCCATCCCCTCTTTTTACTCTCCCCCCCCCCATCCCCTCTTTTTACTCTCTCCCCCCCCCATCCCCTCTTTTTACTCTCTCCCCCCCCCCCCCATCCCCTCTTTTTACTCTCCCCCCCCTTCTTCTTACCCCCCTCCCCTGTAGGTGGCCGAGCTGCACTCCGGTCCGCGGTCCCGGCCGGAGTGATAGGAAGGTGCTCAGTGTGCACCTTCCTGTCAGTCCGGCCGGGTACAGGAAACAGAAACTCCTGTTCCGCGCGGAACAGGAGTTTCTGTCTCCTGTACCCGGCCGGACTGACAGGAAGTGCACACTCAGTGTGCGCCTTCCCATCACTCCGGCCGGGACCGCGGACCGGAGTGCAACTCGGCCACCTACAGGGGAGGGGAGGGAGGGAAAAGCTGCTGCAGCCGTCTGAGCGCTCTTTACAGAGCGCTCGGCGGCTGCAGCATTTAAAGGGCCGGCCCGCCGCGGCCGGTCCTAAAAGAATTTCGGGCGGCCTGGGGGGCAATTGCCTCCCTGCCCCCCGGCCCAGCCCGCCCCTGGGTGTGCTTGTGTGTATCAGTGAGCTTGTAGTGTGCATCAGTGAGCTTGTGGTGTACTTGTGTGTATAAGTGAGCTTGTAGTGTGCTTGTGTATATCAGTGAGCTTGTAGTGTGCATCAGTGAGCTTGTGGTGTGCTTGTGTGTTTGTCAGTGAGCCTGTAGTGTGCTTGTGTATCAGTGAGCTTGTAGTGTGCTTGTGTGTGTATCAGAAAGCTTCTGTGTGTCAGTAAGCTTGTGTGGGTCAGAGCACTTCTGTGTTTGTCATTATCAAACTTGTGTTGGTCAGAGAGGTTGTGTGTGGTGAGCTTGTCTGTAGTTAGGTTGTGTTTGTCACTGAGTTTGTCTCTAGTGTGCTTGAGTGAATGTCAGTGAATTTGTGTACGGCAGTAAGCTTGTCTGTAGTGAGCTTGTGCATGTGTCAGAGAGCTTTTGTGTTTATCGGTGAGCTTGTCTGTAGTGAGCTTTTCTGTAGTCAGTGTGTGTGTGTGCCATTGAACTAGTGTGATTTATTAATGTGGGACATTCTTTTAATATATATATATTTTCTGAAATTATACAATTGACACACTGATGCCGATATGCTGATATTGACATGGAGTGTTTCCCTGCTTAAAGAATTGTCCCCAAGCAGAGCTAGTCACAACGGACAGGGAGCGTCCTGGAGGGTGGTGGTTATAGCACTGTAACACCCATGGATCATCTAGAGCGAGGGGCTGCAGGTAAGACAAAAGTCTTCTTCAAAGTGCATACATATAAACAATACAAGCATACTATGTGACACAATGAATTAGAGCGCTGAAATATTTTTTTCCAGGGCTGCTTTCTGTTCCCAGTCCGGCCCTGAACTAATATGTGTCACTTCTCATAGATTTCATCATGTTATAATCTATAACATATACCATAGCAACTAGTCAACTGTACCTAGCCTGTGGTAACCTTACCAAACTTAACCTTAAGCGCATGACAAACCAACTACTAACAAAAAATTGTGCAGATTTAACAGTGCTACTTCACTGTATCTTCCTGTTCCAAATATTGCCTGTTTATGCTGTTGTGGCATACCTGAGCAGCTTGTATTTTTCGTTTGCACTACAAAAATAAAGAATTAAAAAAAAAAAAAAAAAAACCTCCCTGGACCAGGACATCTCCCTCCTATATCAACATCTATTGGTGGGACACTGCAATACCAAAAACACCTACAGACGAAGATGGGAACAGACACTTGACACAACATTCTCTGACTCCCAATGGGAAAAAATACTAATACTACATCATAAATGCTCCTCTAGCTCCAGATACCAGGAGGCAAACTATAAAGTGCTGGCATTCTGGCACAAGACACCAGATATCTTACATAGCATATTCCCAGAGGTGCCCAACACATGTTGGAGGTGTGGTACAGTTCCAGGAACGCTAACACACATTTGGTGGGATTGCCCACAGATCACACCGTTCTGGACCGAGATACAACAAAAAACTAAAGAGATACTAGGAGACGAAGGGAGCTTCGACAACGGACTGGCCCTCATACATTCCACGCCGGCCCCCATCGGAAACCTACAGAAAATCAATCCTCCGACATCTCCTCAATGCAGCCAAAGCTCTGATGCCGCTGTATTGGAAACAAACCACAATTCCCACAACAGGGCAATGGCTAGAAAGAATAGAAGAAATATACTCGGCGGAGTCGGAGCAGGCGTCCCTTTTCGGAACTGAAGAGAAACATGTAATCAGGTGGCGGCCGTGGCTGACCTACGTGGCAGAACAATCCACACAGACAGGAGGAAACACATGAACACAGCGACAGACAGGAGTCCAGCAACCGGAAAGACAAGCCCTCACCCCCCCAGTACTAAACACTCCCTCTGGGTATAGAGATCTAACAACCCCCGACAAGCAGCCCACCCCACCCCTCCCTCACCCCACCATTGCTCTCCCCCCCACCCCTACATGCCCTCCCCTTCCCATCAGCTGTTCCATGGCCATTTGAAACAGGTAGCCTTCTGGAAGACTGATTTTGTTCACACCACTACCAGCATAAGCACACACCTCAAACTGGAACACAAATTATCATACACCATGGCATGCTCTGTTCCTGTAACTTATCTGCTGAGTGCTGGTGGAGAGTTATAAAAAATAGCCCTCCTACCCCCACCTCACAAAATTATAAAGTATCCCATTCACTATATGGCCAAAAAAAATTATGTCCAAATTCCTATTCCTTATGTTGCTTGCCCTTGCAAATGATGTGGAGTCTAACCCTGGTCCCCCAGCTAATTCTAGTCCTACTCTCCCCACTAAACAATGCCTCTCTTTTGTGCACTGCAACATCTGTAGTTTACTCCCTAAACTGGATGCACTGCAAGCCTGGTGTTCCCATTACAAACCAAAAATCATTGTGCTCTCAGAATCATGGTTAACAACTAAAATACCAGACGCCATTGCAATACAGGGGTATTCATGTTTTAGAAATGATAGAGCAAAGAGAGGAGAAGGCATTGTTATTTATGTTGACAATTCCATAAAGTTTACCCCTTTACAAAACCTTAGTCCTCCTGCCACCTTTGATTTTATTTCTGGCACAATTGAGATCCCGTGCAGTAAATCAATCATTGTTGCAGGAATCTACCACCCACCTAGCTCCCCTGTGCATTCCCTTTCTGACATAGCCCATCTCCTTAGTGAAACCATAGCTCAAAACTCAAAAAGTGAACTGTTGGTCTTTGGAGATTTTAATATTGATTGGCTGAATCCTAAAAATAATAGTTCTTGCACACTGTTTAAGACTTTGCAGCTAACGCAAATAATCTCCTCCCCAACTTACATAAACATTAAAAGCCATAACCATACCCTGCTAGATTGGATTCTCTCCACTTCTCCTGATAGAATCCAGGAGGCCGGTGTTCTCCCAAACACTTTCAGTGATCACTGTTTAGTGTACTGCGAGCGCAAAATAAAGGCTATTAAATCCTCTCCCAAGGTTAAAATAACTAGGTCCTTCAAAAAATGTAATCTTGAATCCTTTCTAAATTAATCAAGAACTTCCCATGGCACAGATTAAACATTATCCCAGATCTAGACTGTGCTGTTGAATTATTTCAGTCTGAACTCCTACAAATTTGGAATTTGCATGCCCCGCTACGTAAGGTGAGGGTAAAAGAAGCACATATGAACTGGATCACAGCTGACCTCATCCAAATGTACCAATTTCGGGATTCTTTGTGGTCAAAGTTTAAGCGTACTGGCTCCATAAATGATCACTGTGTATATAGACAATGGTGAAATATATGCACAAAACAGCCAAAATTGGCCAAGGTCCAATATTTCTATGAAAATCTGAACAATAACATCTCAAACCCTAGAAACTTTTGTAAAGTCATAAATAAACTACAAACTCCCCCAATCCACTCCCAACCCTCCACTGTCAAAGTGGATAACCAAACCCTGCAACTTCCCTTAGATGTAGCAAATGCCTTTAATAATGATAATTTTGACGGATGCTCTATTGCCCTGATTGCCAAGCTAATAAATGACACGCATCGTGAAACTACAAATGTCGATCAGGTCCCACTAAATTTGGAAAGGCCCAATATAGACAAGTTAATTTTTAGACCTGTACCTGTTAGTGTCATTGAAAAACATCTTAATAATCTAAAAATGAAAAACCAGTCCGGACCTGATCAAATCCCAGCAATGCTGTTGAAGTTCAGTGCGCCGGCAATTGCTAAACCCGTCGCAACTCTAATTAACGAATCCTTGGTGTCTGGATACATACCCAAAATTTTGAAGACTGCGAGAGTAGTGCCTATCCATAAAAGTGGTGACACTACTTTGGTTTCTAACTATCGCCCAATATCATTGCTCCCGGTATTGTCAAAAATCTTAGAAAAATGTTTCCACATGCAACTATGTGAGTACTACCAACAATCAACTATCTGACCCCTGATCAATCGGGCTTTCGCCAGAATCACTCCACTACAACTGCCCTCTTAAAAGTTTGCAATGACATCCAAACTGGCATGGAACAAAGAGACCTAACTGGAGCCATTTTCCATGATTTTGCTAAGGCCTTTGACACAGTAGACCACAACATTCTACTGCACAAACTCAAAAACTCAGGTATTGGTGATTATTCGCTAACCTGGTTTCGATGTAAATCTCTTTAATTTGGAAAAACGGCGCCTCAGAGGGGATATGATAACATTATAAAAATATATTCAGGGACAGTACAAACCAAATCTATTCATAAACAGGGCTATACATAGGAAACAAGGTCACGCATTTAGGCTGGAAGAAAGGAGATTTCATATAAGGCAAAGAAAAGTTTTTTTTTACAGTGAGAGCAATAAGGATATGGAATTCTCTGCCTGAAGAGGTGGTTTTATCAGAGTCCACACAGATGTTTAAACTGCAATTAGATAAATACTTGCAAAAACATAACATACAGGGATAAAATTTCTAATTAGTGGGGTAATAGCTGCTTGATCCATGGAGATATCTGACTACCATTTTGGGGTCAAGAAGGAATTTTTTCCTAATTTGTTGCAAAATTGGAAGCGCTTCAGACTAGGTTTTTTTTTTGCCTTCTTTTGGATCAACAGCAAAAAAATATGTGAGGAAGGCTGAAAAATGAATGATTTACCTTAAGACTAACAATTGGGGCATTAATTTTACCTCACAAATTAGCAAGCATGACGTCAACTTTTTGGATCTTGATGTTAATATTGAAGATTTGCGCACAAACACAAAGGCTTTTTTTTTTTTTTTTTTTTTTTAAACCTGTTGATGTAAACGGTTTTATATCATTACCATGACCCTGATTGGCCCAATAATGTACCTAAGAGTTATTTTTTATGAATGAAAAGAAATTGCACTTGAGAAAAAACTCTTTATAGAACAAGTCAATTGTCATACTTACCTGTTCCGGAGCTCCCTCTCCCCAATTTAACACCAGGAAAGATGCTGCTCGTGCGTGTCTATTTGTAATCAGTCATGCCAAAGTCAGAACAACTCTGCTGATTTGGTTGGTGTGAACGAATTAGAAAAGTTTTGGCTGAATTCAGGTATTCAGGCATGCTACTAAAAGATTGTCAGGTATTCATCCGCTTATAAAAATGTGGTTCATGGCATTTACTTTCCACACAGGAAAAGTTGTGCCGAGCAGCAACCTAATCCACAGAAGGGATAATGGTGAGCAGCAATTATGCCAATGGAAACCTGGTAACTGACTTTGGGGTCAAAGGCCGGTTACAGCCTATCGGATCTAGAGGTGGGGTATTTAGGCCCAGTTCTCATCCTGCTCAGTGCCCTGTCGTGGTTTCCCTTGTGGTTGTCCGAGAGCGCGTTATTGATTCTGGTAATTCTGGTTATTTGACTTTGGCATTGTTTTTGACTTCCATGTTTTCTGGCATCCCTGACCCCTGGCTTTTCCTTATCGTTGTGCCTCTTTCTGTGTCCCTTGACCTCAGTTATTCCTGACTATTCTTTGGTACGTTAGTCTGGCCATTCTAAGGTCCGGTATACGTTACCTATCAGTCCTCTGTGTTACACAATTCTACGTGCTGGATCATTCTGTAATCCTGACAAAGATAACTTTAATGAAAAAGGAGAACTCAATAATTTTGACTTGAAGATTGAAGACACATGTCATTTACTTATCTTTGTGTGTATGATATCTTTAGGAAAAAGAGGTACATGAATAAACCTCATCCAAATAAATTGAAAAACATTTGGTTCCTATCTTGAAATAGAAACATGTCTGTTCAGATATACTATGCCGATTTATTTCTTGAGCATTGGACCTAAGTGAGTAAGTATATTTTTTATAACTATTGGTTCTTTTTATTTTGCGCCCCCTATCTGATTGCTGTTGTTCGCTGTATACACTATTATTTTTATTATTACTATTATTGGTATTTATATAGCGCCAGCTTATTCCGCAGTGCTTTACAATAAAAGGGAAATTTACCAAATGAGACAATAACAAAATGTAACCAGAACACTAGGAAGTTGAGCACCGTGCTCAAACGAGCTTACAGTCTAGAGGAGGTGGGGTATAAAAACACAATAGGAAGGGTATTGAGAGAGACAGCAAACAGACATGGTGGGAAAGTAGCAGAACTGGAGGTGAGAGTGGACTGTGACCCTATAGGAGAGAGCAAGAGGAAGGTTTGAGAGATAGAAGTTACTAAAAGATGGGTTTTGAGGGACTTCTTAAAGGATTGAAGACTAGGAAAGTCTGACAGGGGTAGGCAGGCTGTTCCAAAGGAAAGGTGCCGCCCGTGAGAAGTCTTGCAGACATGAATTTGCAGTAAGGGTGCAAGGAGCAGAAAGGAGAAGGTCACCAGTAGAGCGGAGAGAATGAGAGGGGGCATACCTATAAATCAGTGAAGAAATGTAAGAGGGGCAAGAGTTGGTTAGAGCTTTATAGATAAGGAATACAAGTTAAAAAGGTGCGCTGTACCTTTAAAAATTTTAAGTGCAAAATAGTGCATAGAAATAGTGCAAAAGGAAGTGTATATACGATATAAGCACATTCAATATGACATATGTGCAAAATCGCAAGTGAATTTGTGAAAAAACAATATTAAAAGTAATAACTTACAAAAAAGGGATATATATCTCCTTTGATGCTCCAAATCAAGTTAAAACATATGTAAAAAAAGATGCAAAAGGAGAAACATAGTATAATATTGTATGAGAAATAGGTATTAAAACCAGCAAATTAAAATAGGAATATCACTCACAAAGGAAGAGCAGTAGAAGCCTGCTCTAACTTAAACAGCTCTTAGTCCTCAATCCAGGACTTGATAGATGGTGCAAAATAGCAGGACGCCAGCTCAATCAGAAGTAAAACAGCCTTTATTTGTTATGATAAAAATCCAAGATCGCCGTTCCCATACAGAGGTTTAATAACCAAATGTCAGTGCTGTATAAAAGATATCTACCAGTCTTTTGTGAATTTCGGCACTGCAGGTTACACTTCCTGAAACTCGGAGTTCCGTCCGATCACATGATGACGTAATTGACGTGATGACGCGTTTTGCCCAATTGGCTTCCTCAGATCACGTCCTGATGTAGCTGGTCCTGTCTTTTAAAGCCCATACTATGGGCGTGGAGTTCATTGATTGTATTAGCTTCCCATATCTTATCCACAGAAAGGGGTAGATCCCCTAAATGTCTCTATTGGGAAATCATATAGTGCATACAAAAAAAATAGAAAAAAGCAAAAAAACTAATCCACTTTCTCAGAGATAGCTTTTCCATAAATGTCCATACAAATATTTTTTTTTTAAAAATAGTAAGATAACATAGATATATTGCATATATATTAAAAATACACCAGTCTAAATAAGAGAAGAATACTAGACAAGAGATATATGAAAAAATAATACATTCCAAAAAATACAATATATTATATAAAGAACACCTACTAGAAATTGAGGAAAAAAGAGGATAATTAATATTATAATATATATTAAAATTTATACTAAAAGACAGCATAAAAATTACATAAAATTATACAAATCAAATTCAATATTAAGACCTTTTGGTTCAAGGGTATCTAATGTGTGGACCCATTTCATTTCTTCTTTCCCTAAATGTTAAATGAAATTACCTCCTCGACATGATTTTTTTAACAATTTGAATTCCTAAAAAAGTGAGGCCACTAGGGTCTTTATTATGGTACCTTTTGAAATGAGCAGACACACTATGGTGATCTAAACCCTTCCGAATGTTATTAACGTGTTCATAAATCCTCTTATGTAAAGGACGGATGGTCCTACCCACGTATTGTTACCCACATGGGCATATTAAAAGGTATATCATGTTTTTAGTAAAACAAGTAATAAAATCTTTAATAATGTATTCTTCTGTTGTATATTTAGTCTTAAATTTACTAATCCCTTTTACAGTATTGTTTTTACTGCACTTACACCCTGCACATTTTCCACATGAGTAAAAACCTTTTTTATTTACATTTAAAAAACGTTTCGGGCACCTCTTTTCTTGGATGATTAAAACTTAAAATCTGCTTTAAACTAGGCGCACCTCTAAAAGTAATAAAAGGTTTGTCTGGAATAATTGCCGATAGTTCTCTATCTTTTTTTTTTTTTTTGACAATCTCATTTTTATTGAAAGGTTTTAGTACAGTGGTTACAAGTAATAAAGTGTACATATAGGGTAAGCAGATTGGTTACAGACATGCGTACTAAACAAGGGTAGAGACATCGGTGAAACATACAATGATCGCTTGGGTTACGGTAATGTATCAAAGCCTGCATCCCTGTTAGTTTTCTTCCCCTTTTTTCTCCCTCCCCCCCCCCCCCCCCCTCCCTTTTTGGCAATCTTTATTTTTATTTTCATATTTAAGTAGTCGCACACGGTCTTGTGTTTGTCAGTTGCAAAGCCATTTGGTCAAAATGGTATGGTAAAACATTGAAACAAATAACTTCTCATGTGTACATTTCTAGACATGTCTAGCTAGCATTGTTGAAGTGCTATTGCTATGCCATTTACACATTGTGTAGCTATTCAATATCCTTTTCTTCGAGGCTTGCTACTTTCTCCTGCACCGCTGGTTTTGAGAAATGATTGTAGCTTTGTGTAAGTGTCGTATCTTGTTTTATGAGACTTTCTGCTCCACATGCTTGATAGCTAGTCACCCACCCCTCTTCTGTGTGGCCCTATTGTGCACTACTGCAGTATGGGGTTACCTTTTGTTACTACGTGATTCTCGGGGCCCAGGAGTGTGCATTTATGCTTCCCCTATACTCACGTCGTATATTGTAGAGTAGTCCCTTGTCGTGGGATAGGGGCGAGTTGTCGTTCTCGGTTGTGGCTTTCTGTTCCTGTCCTCTATGCCAGGGGCACCCTTCCCCTCCCCACCTCCCCCCCCCCCCCCGCGTCCATGTCCAGTGTATTTCTTCCAGATTTGTCTTATCGGTTGTGTGGGCTATCGGATCCGTTTTGCCTCCCATCACCAGCCTATAGGTCTCTCTTGTGGTGTTAGTGTGTTTTGGGTTGACCGCTAATTTGTTTGTTTTGTGTTTCAGAAGCCTTTGGTTTTTCCCTCCGCCCTCTCTCCTGTGCAGGTTCCGTCAACCCGGTTCAACGTATATAGGGGGAGAAGGGCAGAGAGGAGGGGGGGAGTGGACACAGAAGAGAGGAGAAAGAGAGGAGAAGGAGAGAAAAGGAGAAGAAGAAGAAGAAGAAGAAGAAAAAAAAAAAGAGAGAGAATGGCGGGTTCCCCCGTCCCCCCAGGCAGCACCCAGGGTCCGGCACCCTCACGTCCCGTTGCGCGAGAGAAAATCCATCCAAGGGGTCCATGTCTGCATGTATTTGTCTACCGTCCCTTTCATGGTCGCTGTGAGGGTCTCCATCCCGTGTATGTCCTCTACCTTGTCTATGCATTGTTGGATGGTTGGTGTCCGTGTAGTCCGCCAGTTGATTGGGATCAGTAATTTGGCCGCATTTAAAAGGTGTTTCGTGAGTGTCTTTTTATATCTCGATATGGGCATCTCCGTGTGGTGGAGGAGCATCTGGAGCGGTCAAAGCTGGAGATCAGAGTCTAGGATGGCTTTGATCTGGGCATGGACTTGGCTCCAGAACGGGGCTATTTTTCTACATGTCCACCATATATGGATGTCTGATCCAGTCTCCTCTCCGCATCTCCAGCAGGTGTTGGGTGCGTCCGCATTCATTCTGTGTATCCTCTCGGGCGTTCTGTACCACCCAGTTAGTAGCTTGTAATTAAGTTCCTGTTGTTTGGAGCTCATTGTGCTTTGGTGTGTTAGTATATGGATTTTCATCCACTGTGGTTCCGTGAGAGGGACGCCGGTGGCTTCCTCCCACCGTGCCATATATCTTGCCGGCCCGGGTCGGACTGCAGCTTGGAGTAGTGCGTAGATCATAGAGATGCCTCTGGCTATGTGTGTTCTCGCTTGGCAGATTTCCTCGAACTGTGTGAGTGGTCTGTGGAACAGGCGCCTACCATTGTGTGACATGTAGTAAGCTTTAATCTGAAGGTAGCGTAGTCTTTCTATGCCTGTCGGGGTTCTGTCCTCTATTAGTCCTGGTAGCGGTTTCAGCTCATCATTTGTGGACCATTGTCGCATGTGTGGCTGATCCGTCGTCCAGAATGTCCCGATGTCCCGCGGCGTGAGCCCTCCTGCGATTTCAGGGTTATAGGTGAGTGGAGTCAGCGGTCTGGGTGTCGTGGTTAGGGAGAATTTGGTGCTAATGAGGTTCCAGGTTATCAGCGTCGCCCCGATAAATGGGTGAGTCCGGGTACGCGGGCTCCTCAGATGACCACTCAACCATATTGTTGCCGGTATATTCCCTTCCGCCTGAGCTCGCTCCATAAGTATCCATTTCTTGCACGTCCTTGGGACACACCAGTCCACTATGCGGAGCAGGTGCGTTGCTCGGCAGTAGGTCAGCAGGGAGGGAAGTCCCACTCCCCCTTGGGCCTTCGGTTGGTGTAGCAGCGTTCGTTTGAGTCTGACTGACTGAGGCTGACTGCTCCTTGAAGATAGCGTAGGTGGAATAATCCCCACCAAGGATTGCTTGGAGTCCAGAGGTAGAAAATGCCAGGTAACAATAAAGTGTATATAGAGATTATTGGCACAAGCAAAAAAGTGACCAAAAAAATCTTTAATATTTAAAATACACAATATAAAAATAGTTTTATTCCATATTGATAAAGCCATTATAGGCGAAACGCGTTTATGGATTTTTATATTGTGTATTTTAAATATTAAAGATTTTTTGGGTCACTTTTTTGCTTGTGCCAATAATCTCTATATACACTTTATTGTTACCTGGCATTCTCTACCTCTGGACTCCAAGCAATCCTTGGTGGGGATTATTCCACCTACGCTATCATCAAGGAGCAGTCAGCCTGCTCCATCCTTGTGAGTACCATTTCATTTATTTATTTTATTCCTACTTTTACACAGAGAACACTATTGGTTGTGTTTTTTATGTTTTTTTTTGAGTGGCACTTACCCCTGAAGAAAAGAAAACTGCATTGTATCCCATAAGCGGGGATTTATACCGCTGTACGCCTTTCCACACCAGAGCTAGTTAGAGCTCTATCAAATGTGAGTGCTATACTATTCCTTTTTATTATCCGTTATATTTTAGTGAACTTGTTACACTATTTTGGATATTTGTTTTATCTTTTCATATCATTGGACCAACCTGAGGAAGGACAACGAGGATATTATCCCACATTCATCACTATATAGATTATTCTATACAAAGAAGATTTACTCAGCTAAGACTTATTTATATTTTATTGGGACTTTTATTTGGACTATTTTATTTTGTTTTTTATTTCTATTGGGTTGTTTGGCGCAGCTTTTATTTTTATTTTATCTCATATATTAGTTTCCCCTTTTACGTTGCATTACTGAAATAAATGAACTTTTGAACGATATTCTAATTTTTCGAGTATCACCTGTATAGACATCTACTTCTGGTTGTTTTACCCCTTTGAGTTTAGCATGAGTGTCCTATGCTCAGCTTTAATTTTTGCTGCCATTATACAAAATTGTAGTTCCTATGACTCGTATTGACTTGTATGGTGCACTTATACAGAACTGCTTTCAAAAATAAAGAATACAAAAAGTTTGGTTTTGACTTTAATAGCTCAGGATTTGGATGTATTATTGCGCCAGATTATTCATGTGTACACACATGGGTGCGGCCAGCCACTATCACCACTGACAGGAGATAAGATAGAATTTACAGTAGAAAAATGAACAGAGCAGGAAGTGCCAAGAATGCTGCCAGACTTAAGTCCTGTTACAATAACCCTAACAGAAGTAGATTGTTTTAATCAGATAAATTATGTCAATTGACTCATTTAAATGTAATGGAGCAGTTATTGGTGTTTATACAAAGGGTGTTTGCACTTCATATGTACTCTATGGTCAGAACTTATTTTTATTGCTTCATATATTGTAGTTTGTCTTTGTTTAAAACAATTCTGTAGAAAAAAAATATGTATATTCCGAAAAATGCTGATGGACCGGTTTATTAGGTGCATTTCTTTATAAACAGGAGCAGAGCACCTACATTAACATTAGACTCTTAGACATGGTAAGGATTGGGTACAGGGCCGGACTGGGAAAAAAATTAGGCCCGGGCATTTTTCAATCGGAGCGGCCCCCTAAGAAGGGGGCGGGGCCAGAGAGGGTGTGTTTTGTCATCACTAATGACAAGCACGCCCCCTCGCAAAGTGAGCATGTTGGTTCAATGCGCAGAGCCCCACTGAAGAGCTCTGGCATTAGAAAAAGGCCCTGAATTTGTTCTGCACAGCGCAAGCAAATTTAATAACATGCTTGCGCTGTGTTTGCTTTTAAATTGTCTCTGGTGTCTCCACAAGTGGGATACCAGAGGACAAAAGGGCCAGGAAAGTGCATGGTGCATATGTTTGGAGCCTGCTTGTGGGATTGCGTGTGTGTAGAGTGTGGTGTGGTATTGTGTAAATAGGTCAATTTCATTTGTGTTTGTGGTGTAATGTGTGGCTAGGGGCTGTAGAGAGTGTGTGTATAGGGGGCATAGTGTTATAGGGGATGTAGCGAGTGTGTGCATACGGGCTGTAGTGTGTGTGTGTGTGTGTGTGTGTGTGTAGGTGACGTAGTGTGTGTAGGGGTTGTAGAGAGGGTGTGTTTAGAGAATGTTGTATGTGTTTGCTGATAAGGAATGTAGTGTGTGTGTAGGTGGTGCAGTGTGTGTGTGTGTGTGTGTAGGAGATCTACTGCGTAAAGGACCTAGAGTGTGTATAGGAGATTGTGTGTGTGTGTGTGTAGGGGATTAAGAGTGCATATAGGGTAAGGGATCTAGCGTGTATCTGGAGCGTAATGTGTGTAGTGGTGCAGTGTGAGGGGTGCTGTAGTGTGTATATTATATTTGGACGTATTGTATGTTTGAGGGGCACAGTGTGTGTGTCTGTAAGAGGGGTGCTGTGTGTGAGGGTGTTTTTATCTGCCGTCACATTCTAGGTTTTTAATTTTCTTTGTCTGTTAACTCACTGAGGGTTATTTGGGTGCTGTGTGTGTTTGGGTGTCGCACTGTGTGTCTGGGGGTGCGCTGTGTGTCTGGGGGTGCGCTGTGTGTCTTGGTGCGCTGTGTGTCTGGGTGCGCTGTGTGTCTGGGTGCGCTGTGTGTCTGGGGTTGCTGTGTGTGTCTGGGTGCGCTGTGTGTGTTTGGGGTGCGCTGTGTGTGTTTGGGGTGCGCTGTGTGTCTGGGGGTGCGCTGTGTGTCTGGGGGTGCGCTGTGTGTCTGGATGCGCTGTGTGTCTGGATGAACTGTGTGTCTGGATGCGCTGTGTGTCTGGATGCGCTGTGTGTCTGGATGCGCTGTGTGTCTGGGGTTGCTGTGTGTGTCTGGGTGCTGTGTGTGTGTCTGGGGGTGCTGTGTGTGTGTCTGGGGGTGCTGTGTGTGTCTGGGGGTGTTGTGTGTGTGTCTGGGGGTGCTGTGTGTGTGTCTGGGGCTGCTGTGTGTGTGTGTCTGGGTGCTGTGTGTGTGTCTGGGGGTGCTGTGTGTGTGTCTGGGGGTGCTGTGTGTGTGTCTGGGGGTGCTGTGTGTGCTGTGTGTGTGTCTGAGGGTGCTGTGTGTGTGTCTGGGGTGCTGTTTGTGTGAGTGTATTTTTTTATTTAAATTAAAATATATTTTTTTATTAATAAAATAAAATGTTAAATGACCCCCCCTTCCCCCCTTCTTACCGTTATCCTGAGAGGGGGGAGTCCGTTCAACCATGAGGAGGGGCCTGCTGCCATGGAGGGTGCTTCCTTCCCTGGTGGTCCAGTGGTGAGAGTGAACTCTAGCCTGCAGGCTAGAGTTCACTCTCGCGAGATCTGACCGTTGCCGCGATAACCGCGGCAACGCTCAGAATCCCGCGAGAGGACCCGGCGGAGCTGCTGGATAGAGCTCGCCGGGTCTTCTCCTCCCTCCCTCCCCAAGCGGCCGCATCTGAGTGCCTGTGGGCCGGTGAGGGAGATCTTTGATCTCCCCACCGGCCCATGGAGGCAGACAGCAGGGCTGGCGCTCGGGTAGCGCTGGCCCTGCAGGGGCTGGCAGGGGAGATCCTGTGATCTCCCCTGCCGCCCTCGGCCCCACGGCCATCGCGGCCCACCGGGCATTTGCCCGGTGTGCCCGATGGCCAGTCCGGGCCTGATTGGGTACCATTGTGTTCACACACTGGGTAGACTGTGCAGCCAGTCCCTTGATGAAATGTTACATTAGTACAGTTATCACATTAATGCAGGGTAATCTATACACACACTGTGTTTAGTATAATCTGATACTGAATCTTATACTTATACTTATAATCTAATACTGAAAGTATTTATTGGTATAAAATTCTGTGCTGTGTTTAAGAATGTTTTTTTTTTTCTCTCATGCTAGCAGAAGATGTTGCAGTACAGTCTGTTAGTGCTGGCCGTGGTATTTACCAGTGGACATGCTGTTGATGACTACCCCACTGGAGGCATTTACATGGGGTACAGGAGCTGCAAAGACATCAAGCAAATCGATAGCTCTGCAACAGGTGAGTGAGTATCTACAATGGAAAAACTGTTCTTGAGAATAACAGACTAAATATATTATTGATGAGCACCAGTAAACGTGTTCCACTCTTGTTATTATCACAGATGGAATTTATACTCTGACAACCAAAGATGGAGAGCAGTATCAGACCTTCTGTGACATGACTACCAATGGAGGAGGGTGGACATTGGTGGCCAGTATCCACGAAAACAATATGTATGGGAAGTGCACAGTGGGAGATCGCTGGACCAGTCAACAGGGAAATTCCATTAACTACCCTGAAGGAGACGCCAACTGGGCAAACTATGCCACGTTTGGGCAGGCTGCTGGAGCAACCAGTGATGACTACAAGGTACTCAAATTACATATGTCAGTATTTTTATTCTAAAATGAGTCTTAGGGTGAATAGCCATATACTCTGGCTTTATAGAGCAATCTTCTGGTCTCTGGGCACCTTTTTCAGATGTGGGATGCAGTTCAAGATGCAGTGATTGGCTGATTGCTTTGATATCAGTCAACATGCCATTATATTTTAATATGAGGGTGTATCTTTTCCATCAACTGTGCATATTGGGATTTTATTCCATACTTGGGGTGAGTATCCAGAGAAGGTTTTTAATTTAATCTCAGGGTGCATGAATAGATACGGTTTACATGTCCAGATTTGTCTTTGTTTAGCCCCTTAAGGACACATGACATGTGTGACATCTCATGATTCCCTTTTATTCCAGAAGTTTGATCCTTAACCCCTTCAGGACGGGTGACGGACGAGGTCTGTCATCCTGGGAATACCCTTAACGACGGGTGACGGACCTTGTCCGTCACGCTGTAAAATTAACCCCAGATCGCCGCAATCGCGGCGATCGTGGGGTTAATGGTGCTCCGGTCTGCCTCTGTATTAGAGGCAGACCGGGAGCACCCGATAGTGCTGCCCCAGCACATTTGCCCGCTCTGACAGCATGTCAGAGCGAGCACATGTGCTCTGTATACTTACCTTCCGCCTCCCTGCACTTCTGGGTTCAGTGTGAAGTGCAGGGAGACGGATCAGTGCTGATCCTGCCCCCAGTGTAAAAAAAATAAAATGGTTAAAGGGGGTGGGATTTTAATTTTACTTTAATAAAAAAATTAACCCCTTCCCTGCCAATTGATCACTGACTACAGTGATCAATTGGCAGGGATTACATTTTAATATGATCTTATTTTTTTTTAACCCTCAGGGGTTAAATTTATTTTATTAATTAATTTAAATATTTTAAAATTATAAATTTAGCTAGCTGGGTAGGGTGGAAGTTAGTGGGGAATTGGGGGATTTAGTGTTAGGCTAACTAGGGGTTAACGTTAAAAAAAAGTTTTAAAATAAGCTTTAAAAAGTTAAAAAAAGTTTTAATAACGTTTAAGTAAAAAATAAAAAAAATTTAAACCCTTTACCCAGTCCAAATAAAAATTAACCCCTTCCCTGCCAGTCGATCACTGCCTACAGTGATAAAAATACAGATCACAGTATTATACTGTGATCTAATTTTTTTTAACCCCTGACGATTAACTTCTATTTATTTTTTAACCCTCAGGGGTTACATTTATTTAATTAACTAATTTAAATATTGTATAATTAAATATGTTGCTAGCTGGGGTGGGTGGGAGTTATGGGAAAATGGGGAATTTACTGTTAGTGCTGCTTACTGCTAGTTAGGGGTTAACAGTAAAAAAAAAAAAAAAAAAAAAAGCTTAGAAAAATATTAAATCTGTAAAAAAAAAGTTTTACGAAAGTTTAGGAAACTTTAAAAAAATTAATAAGCAAAACAAAAGTTTAAAAAATAGTTTTAAAAAGTAAAAAAGTTTTAAAAAGTAAAAAAAATACATTTACAAGCTAGCGGAAAAATGATCCCACGCTAAGGTTCAAAATATGCCTTTTGAAATACCTTGGGATGTCTTCTTTAAGAAATGGTATGGCTTTATGGGGTATTTGGATTATATAGCCTGGTAACATACTCTAAAATGGGACATGGGCACAGCGTAAAAATTTAAAGTTTGAAAAAACATGGAATGGCTGTGTCCCAAATGTGCCCCTCCGATGTCCACATATACCTTGCAAAGGTACATACGGGGGTATTTTTGTACTCAGCAGACATAGCTGAGCAACATATGAAGTATTATACAGTGGTAGTACACATAAGGTTTGCAAAATATACTGTGCAAACTCACTTTGTGTGTCAAAAAGGCATAAAAAACGCTTATTACCACTACACCTGGTACAAGCTAGCGGAAAAATGATCCCACGCTAAGGTTCAAAATATGCCTTTTGAAATACCTTGGGATGTCTTCATTAAGAAATGGTATGGCTTTATGGGGTATTTGGATTATATAGCCTGGTAACATACTCTAAAATGGGACTTGGGCACAGCGTAAAAATTTAAAGTTTGAAAAAAATGGAATGGCTGTGTCCCAAATGTGCCCCTCCGATGTTCACATATACCTGGCAAAGGTACATACGGGGGTATTTTTGTACTCAGCAGACATAGCTGAGCAACATATGAAGTATTATACAGTGGTAGTACACATAAGGTTTGCAAAATATACTGTGCAAACTCACTTTGTGTGTCAAAAAGGCAGAAAAAACGCTTATTACCACTACACCTGGTACAAGCTAGCGGAAAAATGATCCCACGCTAAGGTTCAAAATATGCCTTTTGAAATACCCTGGGATGTCTTCTTTAAGAAATGGTATGGCTTTATGGGGTATTTGGATTATATAGCCTCGTAAAATACTCTAAAATGGGACATGGGCACAGCGTAAAAATTTAAAGTTTGAAAAAAAATGGAATGGCTGTGTCCCAAATGTGCCCCTCCGATGTTCACATATACCTGTCAAAGGTACATACGGGGGTATTTTTGTACTCAGCCGACATAGCTGAGCAACATATAAAGTATTATAGAGTGTTGGTACACATAAGGTTTGCAAAATATACTGTGCAAACTCACTTTGTGTGTCAAAAAGGCAGAAAAAACGCTTATTACCACTACACCTGGTACAAGCTAGCGGAAAAATGATCCCACGCTAAGGTTCAAAATATGCCTTTTGAAATACCCTGGGGTGTCTACTTTAAGAAATGGTAGGCCTTTGTGGGGTAGTTTGAATTTAAAACCTTCGAAGATGCTTGGAAATTGCACATAGGCCCAGCGTCAAAATTCAAAGTTCTGTAAAAACTGATATGGCTTGGTCTCCAATATGGCACTGTAGCTTCACAAAATAGTGCCAAAGACATTCATTGGGGATGTCTTTTTACTCAGAAGACTTAGCTGAGCATAATTTGGAGGTTTTGAACTTAGTGGCACATATGAAATATACAAAATGCCCAGCAAAAATGCAATCCGTATGTAAAAAAATGCCCCAAATTATTTTTTACCACATACTTTGGCATATATTGGTGAAAAAATGGGGGCATGCTAAGGCACAATATGCACCTTATGATATACCCTGGAGTGTCTACTTTTACAAATGGTAGGCCTGTGTGGTTTTTTTTTGAACAGTCAAACTGTTCTAATACCCCAAATGGAAGCATAGGCTCATTAAATCCGTCTCTCAAAATTCTACTGTGAATACTGAAAGGGACAGGTCTCCTGTATGGCACTGTAGCTTCACGAAATAGTGCCAAAGACATACAATGGGGGTACCGTTGTACTCAGCAGAAGTAACTGAACACATAATAAAACTTTGTACAGGAATAGCACACACCAACTTTACAAAATACACATGAGAAGTTCTTTGTTATAAGTTTGTGTGCGAAAACCCCCCAAAAACACAATTTTACTCCAATATTTAGCAGAGGTTGGCGGTAAAATGGCTACGTAGAAAGTGTCAAAACAACCTTAGGTAAATAGCCTGTGGTGTCTACTTTATATAAATATATACTTTTGTGTGGCAATTTTTTTTTCCTTTATGGCTATTAAGCTTACAAGACAAACATACCAAATTCTAAAATCGCTCCACATTAAAAGTTTATTTTACTCCTTGTGCTTTGTGACCTGTAACTACCAAAAAAAACTTAAAATCCCAGACACATTATATATTCTGTAAATGAGAACAACTAAATGCATTTATTTTTAATTACTTTCCTTAACCTGCACTAATTGTGCACACATTATTATTGAAAAAACATTTTTTTTGCATTTTTCTATATTTTTTAATAATAAATAAGCATTTATGTAAATATATGTTACATCAAATTAAAGCCCTTTCTGTCCTTTAAAAAACGGTATATAATATCCGTCGGTGCAATAAATTAGTAAAATGCAAATTGCAGTTGAACGCAAACAGCAAAAAATGCAAAAAATGCTTGTGTCATTAAGTGAAAGACAAGCTTCTGAAGCTCTGTCCTTAAGGGGTTAAGGGGTTAATATTGAGCTGCTGTCAGATTGTTGGATCTTACAATACATACTTTGCACAGATTTTTAATGCGTATTTTTGTTATTTTTTTTGCAAAAGCAAAATTTTTTAAAAATTTAAGAATGTTTTTTTTAATTGTATGCATAGATGTATTTTTTTTTAAATATCTCAAGGTATACAACAATATAGGATTTTTTTTTCTAAATTTCTAAAAGATAACAGTGAATAGTTACAATATGCCAGTGAGCTATACCAATATAAGCAGATACTCAAACACCTTTGTGAGTTTTCCCTTATACCTCACAACAAACAGAAATATACATACAATATAAGGCGGATATCACTCTTATTCGAATGTTAGAACAATTTGATGGCGGTATATTCCTAAAAATAAGAATATAAACAGACAGGTAATAGTGCAATATAGCCGATCTTTCACAATAAAGTGCAATAATAGATGGAAAAGCACTCACAAGCGCAGAGCCACTAAGTAAGGCTCAAATTTCCAGCTCTGTGGGATATGAAGGTTCTCACTCCCTTCTTTCTGCTGATAAGAGGTCTCAAGTAATGGGATGTCCTCTCAGTAATCGATTTGAATGTAAAGTGCTTTATTATAAAGTGTACAATAAGTAAAAAATGTAATAAAAGAAAATAATAAAAACTAACAATGTTGAAGGTAAGTCCTTTAAGTTTTGCCTCATTCAGAGGCTTCCTCAGTTGCTGATGTGCTGTGTTAATTGATTTTCTTTAAATAATGTATATTACAACCACGAATGGGAATTAATTATTTGTTCTCAATTCTACCTTTCTACCATATTACAGTATTCAACAAAATCATTTTTAAATATGTAATTCCCATTCATGGTTGTAATATACATATGTCTTTTGCTGCCTACTCTTTTTCAATGGACTTAATTATGAACTGTTCCGAATACTGCTTCAGAATAGACCATGAGAGATCGCTACATCAACTTGCGACCACAGTGGAACGCAAAGATGCGTCTTAACACCAACATATGACGTTTGCGATCCAATGTTGGAACGCACAACCCGGAAGCGGAAGTACCGATACGAGTTGACGCCGGCCGAGGAAATCCCGCCATTCTTGGATGATTTAAAGAAAATCAATTAACACAGCACATCAGCAACTGAGGAAGCCTCTGAATGAGCCAAAACGCGTTTTCCCCTTAAGGACTTTACTTAAAGGACTTGAGACCTCTTATCAGCAGAAAGAAGGGAGTGGGAACCTTCATATCCCACAGAGCTGGAAATTTGAGCCTTACTTACTGGCTCTGCGCTTGTGAGTGCTTTTCCATCTATTATTGCACTTTATTGTGAAAGATTGGCTATATTGCACTATTATCTGTCTGTTTATATTCTTATTTTTAGAAATATACCGCCATCAAATTGTTCTAACATTCGAATAAGAGTGATACTCCACCTTATACTGTATGTAAATTTCTAAAAGAGTTTGTTTTATCTTAGGGTCCATACTGATATATAGTTAAACTGAATTTTGGTGTACATAACCAGATAAGGATTTATATGTATTGCCATAACTTGAAATTGTAATGATATTCTTGAATTGCGGTAACCGGTGACTTAAAAACATTACAAATGGACCCCACACATTTTTACATTCAAGGGTCTCTGGGGCTTGATATCACTATGTTACCTTGGTGCGCAAATTAGATTAATATGTGCCTTTGTTATACTTCATATACTATAAAACCATATGAGTCTCTTTCTGAGTTTCTGGTTGAGTAAAGGTATCCTGATTTAATGACAATTTATATTCCCAGAATCCAGGATATTATGATCTCGCCAAGGATTTGGGTCTATGGCATGTGCCCAACCGGACTCCGCTTTCTCAATGGAGGAACACAGCTCTGCTGAGATATCGTACAGCAAATGGCTTCTTAACTGCAGAAGGAGGAAACCTTTTTAAGTTATATAAGGTACAATATTTTTCTGAAACATAAAGGAAATTTGACTTATAGCGTAAGAAATGATGTCAGATGCTTAAGACGGAAATCGCTTTAACACATATGGTATTCATTAAAGAAAGGGATAGGCGATTTTTTTTATTTTCCACAGCTGTTTTTATTTAGGTAACTAAGTTTAACTTGGTAGAATTTAAAAACGTAGGAAATAATCTCCCTCCGTCAGATGTTGCAAGGTGAAAGGGTCTTCCTTCAAACTGCACATGTGTAAATCTGTCAGGCATGCTCAATGTACTTTTACAGCATTCCTAGGGATAGGACACAGATTGGTTAGATCTGTGTCCACCCTGAAGTGGGTGTGGAAAGCACAAGACGGACAAAGCAGGTAAATATGAAAAACAAAATCATATTTGCCTGCTTTTTCAGCCTGCAGAGGGAGGCAACTTTCTCATTTAAAGCTAAGACTTTTGAATCAGACAGTAGTCTCAAATTTATGTATGTTCCTTTTAATGTGATCATGGCTAACAGCTCAAAAGAGAAATCTAATGGCCATATTTTTTTCCTTCATGGTAGCAAAATTAGAAAGTGCTTTGTGATGGGCTCTTTCTTCTGTTTAGACCAGCAGCATAAACCGGGTAGTGTAAAGGTTGAGCTGATGGTCTGATGGTCTTTCTGTAATATATTATTACATTACTATTTTAAGATTTTTTAAAAAGTAAATTCTTTGCTCTTTTGTTGCATAGTGTATAATCATGCAGAATTCTAATATTCACTTAAGGAGCCATTTTATCTCTCTGCACTTAGAAATATCCAGTGAGTTATAACGCTAGGAGCTGCCCGACCAACAATGGACCTGTTGTGCCAGTTGTGTACGACTTGGGAAATGCTGAAAAAACAGCTAATTATTTCTCTCCACTGGTGAAAAGTAAGTCTACATGATAATTATAATTTATATAGCGCCAACATATTCGGCATCGCTGTACCATAATACATTACGGATATAAAACAACAAGTATTGATTTACAAAGTAGTGTTGACAGATACAGTAAGTGAAGAGGGCCATGCTCAAACAAGCTCACTATCTAAGAGGAAGGGAAGAGGAATAAAAGAGAATGAAAACATTTAAAAAGAGAAGAGGTTGATGGATATTACCCATACCTTTAGTTAACCGTGTGGGACTAGTTAGTAGAGGTAATGTAGGGTAGAAGAAAAGTGTCAGGATTACAGAATGATCCAGCACGTAGAATTGTGTAACACAGAGGACTGATAGGTAACGCATACCGGACTTTAGAATGGCCGGACTAACGTACCAAAGAATAGTCCGGAATAGCCGAGGTCAAGGGACACAGAAAGAGGCACAACGATAAGGAAAAGCCATGACATTTGCACAGACGTTATTCGGCATGTGCTAAAACTTTATATAAACCTTTGTACAGACGTTATTCGTCATGCACTATAACCTTATACTAAATAAGACACGGACACAGTTAATTCTGTTGGAGTATAAAGTCCACAGCTTTTATTAATTAAATAATTAATTAAATTATCATAAATTAACATAATTAACATAATTTAGGGTCATTGTCCAACTATACATTAAATTACTATACCCTCCACACAGTACCCCTGACAATGACCCTACCAATTGAACAATATATAACCAAACAACAATTCACTTGAAACACGGCCTACCAAAGAGGCCCCACATCATATTGTTAACTGTAGGGGTGTACCTCAGACACCCCTACACCCACAGGTTCGTCGCCACCAAAGAGCTAGAACCAACCAGTCCTTAATTCCATCAGGCCTACACCTCGGCCTGTCCAGTTCAAACTCCACGCCAAATTCCAATTTTTACTATGCCCTGTTCCGCCACAGCACATGGCTTGACCTCCTTAAGCGCATGTGCGACCCCCACCACACCTAAACAGGGCCTGCTCAATACCTTCGTGGAAGCCAAGGTTCAACAAATCATTCCCCACGTCTGACAGGTGTACACCGTCCCTCCTGAAATACCCAGGTAACATGCCCTCCAACTCTCTGTGACGCACCACTACGCCCCCAGAACGTCTAATAAAAACTGCCATAATCTTATTAACCTTACCCCTCGATCGAGCTATTGCAGCCGGATCCCTGGCGTGTCTCCACGCAAAGCGTGGAACCATCTCGGACCATACCACCACCACACCAGGAACCAGCTCCCTCAGCCGATCCACATCCCTTTTCATCCTTCTCACCAATTCCCTTTGCGGAATCCCACCTAAGTCGTTCCCCCCTCCATGAATCAATACCACATCCGGGACCGACCCACCAACCACTTTCTGAAACAAGAAATTACACAAACTCTGCCAACTAGCGCCCCTAAAACCAAACCAACATAGAGTCACTCTGTCATGACATGAAGGGGTGCTGCCCTGCAACAGCACTGTCCCTTTAAGTGTGGGAACCAACTTAGCAGAGAAATAATTCTAGGACACGATAAATGGAGTAATAAAGAAAATGTATTAAGGCAAACCAAAAGGATATAGATATATATAATATATACAAAACAAAATATGACAATGCCACAAATATATAAATATATACAATAACCCAATATATACAATAGAGCAGGCAGAGTCCACGATAGTCCTAGGCAAAGGTAAAGGCTTAGTCAGGGTAGTGCAGCCACCAAGACTAAATGAACATCAAGGGGCAAAGCCCTAAGCAGGTCACAAAGAAATAATGCAGCTAGGTCAGAATCACTGGAGAAGGAGTCTAGGCAGGAACACTGCAGGCGAACACTGGAACAGGAGGCACTGGACACAGGACCATAAGGACATCGGAACACCGGATCAGGAAACACAGGATACTCAGGATACTCAGGATACTCAGGATACTCAGGATACTCAGGATACAGGATCACGGGAGCCAGGAAACAGCAGGTACAGGGTCAAGGATAGAGGATAATGATCTGACCGGGAGTGAGGGGAGAAACCAGAATATATAGGTGCTAAACAAGGGCCAGGTGTAGTGCCTAACAAAAGGAAATGAGAACAGTGCCAAACAGAAAGAGTCGTGAGTGCGAGTACTGCACGAGGGCATGTCGACTAAGGAGTGTCGTGACAGTACCCCCCCCTTAAGGAGCGACTCCCGGCGCTCCAAAACCCAAAGATCCCCCACGGGTGACAGAAGAAAATCAGGGCCACCCAACCAGTAGAGGAAAACAAGGAGGAGGCTTAGGAGGAATGAGAGGTGGACAATCCCATGGGAGAAACCAACGAGGCAGAATAGAAACATACAAAAGCAAGGACTGTAGAGTAACATTTAGCAATAGAAGGGCAGACACAGAAACAGAAGGTAAAGGCACATAAGATAAGAAACACTCCATACCAGTGACCGACAAATGTGTTAACCCACTAGATCTGGGACTATTGCTAGTAACTGGTTCATCACTCAGAAGTCCTGGGTCTAACTTGGTCTCTGGCTTGTGGGATCCTCGGAACAAAGACTGCGATGCAACTTCAGTCGAAGGGAGAACAGTCTCTGCGTAATCTTGGGTAGGCACCACTGGAACCAAACAAGGAGAATCCCCTAAATAAATAGGTACAGGATCAAGAACATTCTGCGAGCCTTCCTCCACAGACCGCAGATATGCATCAAGGAAGGGTTCCCCAAATTTCTCTTCTTCCCTTGTGAACTCAGCTCGAGGTAGTTCTTTATTTGCCGTAGATAGACTTTCAACTGAAGGCAAGTCTTCATTTAACACTTGCTGGAGTTCAGGTGGAGTGATAGACATCATGGTAACTGAAATGTCATAGAAGGAGCTTCCTTCATCATGGGAACAGGTACCTCCTTGTTCGGTTACACTCCTTTCCTTTGGCGTTTGGTTAAGCGGCTGATCCATCACGGGTTTGTCACGTTGCACCCAGTTTGAGTCTTTGTCTTCTATTTGGAGATAACTGTCTTTACTTGGCGACAACTCATTTTCCACAGTTGCGGTTGGGAGAGGGGTGCCAATCTTCAAACCCCCAGAGGTAGACGGGTTAAAATTGGAATCATCAAGCCTCCCCACATCAACGTCATGAGCTGCCTTTGGCACAATAGCCTCTTCTTCCACTGGTTGTTCTGAAGTTTTCACCTTTGGTTCTTCAGCCTTCTCAGCCAGTGTCTTGAAAGAAGTAGGTCGTTTACCACGTCTCTTACGTGGTGACTTTTTGACAGGAGATTCACCTTCAACGAGATTGGTCCCCAATTTCGATGGTCCAGCCTTGTCGTCACTTGCATCACCCGGAGCACATGTTATAGGTGACTCTTCTAGTTCGGATGCATTGTCCTTTGTGGGACAGGCCTTCAGATCAGATCCCGTTACCTGGTTAAGGTCACTGGTGGTCTCCTCAATTGGCACGGTGAGGTAGGAATTCGTATCTCTGGTTGCAGACTCAGGGGAGTCTGTTTCTGCTTCGTGGTTGGGCAGAGTTTGCTTGAGACTTTCTCTGACCAGACATGTACCCTCTTGAACGGTGTTGAGATCGTTCATCTTGGTAGCCGGTAGCTTCACCTTGGGAATAGGTGAGTGGATCTTGCAGAAAAGAGATGGTAATATATGGGTACTATGTGTCTCTGGTACTGAGACAACATTAGGAAACTGCGTACTGGTACTACCTTCCCATTCAGACTGCTCGTCCTCTAAAGCTGCTATGCAACGAGCACCCAGTTCATCAAAGACTTGGTCCATGAGGGGATCGCCAGTGCTGTATAACCCCTCAACATCTTCGTCTTTTGTTTGGGCAGGAAGGCATTCAGCTTTAATTTCCAGAGGGACTTCGGTTTTGCAGTCGAGAGGACCAACAAGCCATTTTCCCAAGTCAGAGTCAGGAGGATTTGTTATGCTATGTACATCAGAAAAGGGAATACCATCATTATTATCAGGCATAAAGACAGTCATTCTTTCTTGTACAAGATCAATAATAAATTGCACTTCAGGTAACAAGGCAACAAGATTATTGTGCATTACTCTCACTTGTCTCTGCAAATATGATAAAGATTTTTTTATGTGATATCTCTTTAAGAGACATACGGATAAGTGTATACACCCTACTTATCACAGGAGGCTCTCTCAACCATATATCGCAATTAGGTAACTGAAAAAGCAATGAATCACATATGTTTTTGTGAAAAGTTTGAAGTTCATAGATAAATCCACATAATACAGATTTCTGGATTTGACAGGAGACATCTATAATAGATAAGCATAAATTAGAGGCCTTTCCAATCTGCCGCTGAATTTTTCCTAACTGATTACAACAAGTCTCAATGAGAGCACACTCTTGCTGTGAATCAGCATGAATACCAACAAGGTTCTTCATTGTGATCCTAGACATTATACTCTGCCGGTTCCAAGTGGTCAGATCATTCTGTCATGGCATGAAGGGGTGCTGCCCTGCAACAGCACTGTCCCTTTAAGTGTGGGAACCAACTTAGCAGAGAAATAATTCTAGGACACGATAAATGGAGTAATAAAGAAAATGTATTAAGGCAAACCAAAAGGATATAGATATATATAATATATACAAAACAAAATATGACAATGCCACAAATATATAAATATATACAATAACCCAATATATACAATAGAGCAGGCAGAGTCCACGATAGTCCTAGGCAAAGGTAAAGGCTTAGTCAGGGTAGTGCAGCCACCAAGACTAAATGAACATCAAGGGGCAAAGCCCTAAGCAGGTCACAAAGAAATAATGCAGCTAGGTCAGAATCACTGGAGAAGGAGTCTAGGCAGGAACACTGCAGGCGAACACTGGAACAGGAGGCACTGGACACAGGACCATAAGGACATCGGAACACCGGATCAGGAAACACAAGATACTCAGGATACTCAGGATACTCAGGATACTCAGGATACTCAGGATACTCAGGATACTCAGGATACTCAGGATACTCAGGATACTCAGGATACTCAGGATACTCAGGAGACAGGAGACAGGATCACGGGAGCCAGGAAACAGCAGGTACAGGGTCAAGGATAGAGGATAATGATCTGACCGGGAGTGAGGGGAGAAACCAGAATATATAGGTGCTAAACAAGGGCCAGGTGTAGTGCCTAACGAAAGGAAATGAGAACAGTGCCAAACAGAAAGAGTCGTGAGTGCGAGTACTGCACGAGGGCATGTCGACTAAGGAGTGTCGTGACACACTCGTTCCAAAGGAAAGCCCAGCTGTGATCCGCTTCTGCGAACTGCGGCTCTCTTCTCCGCCCAGTACACATACGAGTGGCCCAGCAACCAAACTTCCAAACCTGAAAAGAGACAAAATTAGTGGCAGAAAAAAGGCAACGTCCCCATCCCATATTCTTGCACCCTAGCAATTACACCAACTTATCTGGCCTTACATACGAGCGGAATCGCACGGACTCCCACCTCCCTATTTGTTTGATCTTCTCGTCCCCCAAACCTAAACACGCAGCCTCCGTCGCTGCCCCAATGCGAAAGGAGTGCGTCCCAAATTGACTCGGCTCCAGGCCCATTTTCTGCAAACCCATTCGAAAGACCCGCAGAAACTGAAATCGCGACAACGCCGAACCATCGGCGTGTAAAAAGAAACAACCCTTACCTTCCGGCCGAACCTCACAGTACCTTGTGCCACAAGCCACCGGGCAAGCCTCTGATCCTGGCAACTCATATAGTACCACCGCACGTCCCTTGCCGTAAACGTCCGTTTTAGACCGGCGCAGCCATATCTGCACCCGATCATTACCTATGACCACGTCCTCGAACATCAAACCGCCGTTCCCCAACTTGTTGGCACTCGCCAGCTCACTAATGCGAAAAGCACCAAAAAACGCCCAGACAAACGCCCCAGAAAATAGTGTTACTTCGAAAGGGGAATTACACAGATCGATCAACACCCCTAACAGGTTTTGCAAGACCGAAAACGACACCGGTCGCCTCGGGTCCGCGAGCTTCTTACCCCTCTTAAAGCCCTTCAAAGCCTGGCGTATTAGAAAATTCTTCGTAATGTCCTCCCACCCGTTGAACTTGAACAAAAACGCCATGGCAGACATGCACCTATCAATCACGGCCGGTGATGCCTGTTTAGCAAACAAGCGACACAGGACCCACAACAGCACGTCTACCCTCTGCCCCTGCGAACTGTCACCCCCTACCTGCTGTACCGCCTCGTCCCATTCTTTCCAAACCTTGACGTAGCCCGACCAAGTGCTCGGCGCAAGAGAATTCTTTATACACTCCCCAAGCATGCGGTCCCGAGCTGCCACATCTCGCCAGGGCAAGCCTGCCCCTGCGCCATAGCTTCCGGCGCCGCTTCCCGAAATCGTTCCCACTGAAAACGAGAAAGCGCATCAGCTACCACATTCATCATACCAGGGATGTGCCTAGCCCTAAACACCAAATTAAAAGACATACAAAGAAGGACAAAACGCCGCAGCAAACACAAAACCGGGGGAGACGACGCCGACAAACTATTGATCGCCTGTACTACCGCCATGTTATCTGAGTGAAATACAATATGCTTGTTGGACAACACCTGCCCCCACAAACTCACCGCTACCACCACCGGGAATAGCTCCAGAAACGCTAAGTTTGTAATCAGCGAGCTCCGCCTCCAGGCCTCCGGCCATGGCTCAGCGCACCAGTGACCCCCCAGGTAAGCCCCAAAGCCTATGCTACCAGAAGCATCGGTGTATAAACCAACAACCTCCCCTGATGCCGCCGGCTCTCGAAAAATCACCGTCCCATTAAAAGCCTGCAAGAACCGGTCCCACACCATTAAATCCGCCTTCATATCCGCCGAAACCCTAATGTAATGCGACGGCAGTCGCACCTTACTCGTGGCTTGCGCAAGGCGCCTACAGAAAACCCTCCCCATGGGTATGACCCGGCATGCGAAATTAAGGCTCCCTACCAGCGACTGGAGCCCACGCAGTGTCACCTTCTTGGCCCTCCCTACCGTGGCCACCAGCTCACGTAGCCGTGATAATTTGTCCTCCGGTAGCCTGCATTCCCATTTACTGGAGTCAATTTCTAAACCCAAAAAACTAAGGCACGTCGTAGGCCCTACCGTCTTGTCCTCCGCCAGGGGAACCCCTACTTTGTGCGTTACCCACTGAAACACGTCCAATATCTGCTTACAACGGTCCGAGTCCCGCGGGCCCACGCAAAGAAAATCGTCAAGGTAATGCACCACCGCGCCCCCTGCCGATTCTGTCCGCACAAACCACTCCAAGAAGGTACTAAACCTCTCGAAATAGGCGCACGAGATCGAACACCCCATAGGCAAGCACAGGTCAACAAAAAATTCCCCCTCAAAACAGCAACCGAGCAGATGATGGCAGTCCGGGTGTATCGGGAGCAGTCGAAACGCTGCTTCCACATCTACCTTTGCCATCAGCGCACCATGCCCCAGCCTCCGAACCAACTCGACTGCCTTGTCAAATGACGTATAAGAGACGGAGCTAAGAGCCGTGTCAATGTCATCATTCACCGAAGCCCCTTTCGGGTATGATAAATGATGAATCAACCTGAATTTACCTGCCTCTTTCTTGGGGACCACGCCCAGCGGGGATATTCGCAAATCGGGCAATGGCGGTGACGAGAACGGTCCCGCCATCCTCCCCAGTTGCACTTCCTTACTTAGCTTTTCCCTCACTACCTCCGGGTGTTCCCGCACTGACTTAAGATTCCCACATAACGTACCAGGTCCCCTAACTACGTAGGGGATAAAGAACCCTTCCCGAAAACCCCGCCACAAGAAAATAGCATCTTCCCTGTTAACGTATCGCCTTAGCCAAGGCAACATCACGTCTATTTTCACCGGAGACACTCCCAACGGAAGCTGCGGTAGCCGCCGCCCCTGCGGGCCCACTTCCCCCGCCAGACTTACCCTTTTTGAAACAACGGTTGACACCGTGGGTCCCCCCGCAGCCTGAACATTCGTGCCGAAACCTGCAATTATTTCCCCATTTGCAATGTCCCTCGTTGAACATCCAACAGAAACCTTTCTTTTGCCCAGCCGACCCGGCCCCTGAGGCCGCGCCGGCTGCCCCGGGAAAGGGCGCCGTCTTCTGGGCCATCATAAGGCGCATCCATAACGGCAGGTCCATTTGGTCCCACCGCATGCTCGCATTCGCTGCCAGCCGTTGACTAAATTGTTCGTCGTACCTCCACCAAGCCAAACCTCCGTAGGTTCGGTACGCGTCTCCTATCCCATCCAAATAACAAAATAGTTCTGAGCAACGTCCTGGAGCCTTCTCCCCGATTACACTAGCTAGAATGCAGAAGGCCCTCAACCAATTCCCAAAGGTCTTAGGTATCTTGCGATACCTCCGCCTCTTTTCTTCCTCCTCCTTTTTGGCATCCTTCTTATCCTCCTCTTTCAAGTCTAAGAATTCCTCTAGGGGAAGGAGGGAAAATATCTCCACAAACTCACCTTTCCATATCTTCTCTTTCACTTCCACTTTTAAATGACATCCGAGGGGGCCCGCGAAGGACACGTGCACATTCTGCCGCGCCGCATCCGGGACATCACCTACCTCACGCTCCTCGTCCCCTCCTTCCAACCCAGACAACTCAGCCCCCACTCCTGACTCAACCGTGTCCCCCCGAGCCCTGCCGCCGCGTCCCGACTACCCTCTCGCGCCCACACCTTCCCGAATTGCGCAGGCGACCCCTCCGTCCCAGACCAAGAATCTAAAAACGTTCTTAAATCATTTAACAACTGTCCTGGGTGTCGTGTGTGTGTGAACTCACCACTCGAACCTCTGGCCGCAGTTGGCTGCAGAGGCGCCGTCCTTCCGTCCACCTTTTCAGGCACCGGAGAATCCCGTTGTCGCCGACTCCCATCCGCCTGGACTCGCCTCGAGACCGTAGGAGTATTGCTCCGAGACCTGTAGGGAGAAGGAAATCTGGGTAGTCTGTCCTGAACCTTCCTCCCCCGCCTTTCCTCCCTACGTTCCTCCCAATCCTCCTCAGCAACGCTTCGTCTCGCAGGGCGACTGCCCTCACGAGGTGGTCCCCTCCACCGATCACTGAGCCTCCCTCCCGGTGAACCTGATCTTCTCCGCTGACTCCTCCTCCTGCTATCCCTGGAATCACGCCTCCTGCAACATGAGCCTGCTACGCTGCACCCGCTCCGCGCAGGTGATCTTTCCCTGCTCCCTGAACTCCTTGTTCTGCTCCTCGATACGCTGTGCCTGACGCCAGAGAAGCGTCGTTCTGCTCTCCCCTCACTCCTTGCGGCCTCCATGTCATGAAGCTGACCCTGGGAGCGGCCAGATGGGCCCTCTCGCCTACCGCTGACATCCCGAACTAGCTTAACAGTAGGAGCACCCTGTCCCTCAACTGACAGTGCCGAGCCTGGCCTCTCCTCGGCCGTCTGCCCCAAGCCAGATTCATCATCACTATCCTGGCAGCCCGCCGTGCGCCCAGACCCACTCGCTTCTTGTGAGGTCCCCTTGTCCCTGCATCTGTCTCCCCGACCTGCCTCAGCCTGAGACGTCCCTGCCATCACTCCGCTGTCCTGGCCTCCCCCCAAGGCCTGAGGGGCCGTCATATATCCGCCATCACCATCACTCCCCTGCCCTCCAGCATTCACACTAGTGGCTGACTCACCGGGACGTGACTGCTTCGTGCCGCCGCTCACATGACTCCCAGCCAGCCTGGCCTCCGTCCCGGCCGTCTTCTGAGATCCGCCCGGACCGTTCCTCCTGCCAGCCGCGGAACCGCGTGGCTTGGATCCTTCCGCCACCATGCGCTGTGCGGCCGTCCTCGCCAGGCCGCTGCCGCGTCCACCGGAGCGAGCCGTGCGCCTGCCTGGCTCTGTTGACCGGGCCTCACCCGGACCGTCGGTCACACCACATCCCGCCGAAGGGCTCCTCCTCCGCCGCGCTGCGGGCCCAGCGCCCGGGCTCAAACGCTGAGGTGGTCTCGTCCTCCTCGCCGGTCGACAGCCCGGTACCGCAGGAGCAGGCCCGGCAGTCCCCAACTGCTGATGAAGCCAATCCAGTCCTCTGTCCTTCACAGCTGCCCGAACACCATCCAGAATCTCATCTAGCGACGCCATAATCCTGCAGAAACGACAAAGAAAAAGAACCTCGCCGATCTGACACAATTTACAGGTAAGAAAGGCTCTGGTTAAAATGGCCCCTATTCTAAAATGGCTGCTCTTTATACTCCCTGTCTCCGCCCCCAAGCTCCATTAAACTAATCCAACCCCCAAACACTAGCACCTGCCCACTTCCTGGCTCTGTCAAGGCCCACTCCTCCTACTGCGTTGTTCCATGGGCTTCAGGAGTCATGGTTACCAGAAAACAGGGAAGTCAAAAACAATGCCAAAGTCAAATAACCAGAATCAATAACGCTCTCTCGGACAACCACAAGGGAAACCACGACAGGGCACTGAGCAAGAGGAGAACTGGGCTTAAATACCCCCCCTCTAGATCTGATAGGCTGTAACCGTCCTTTGACCCCAAAGGCAGTTAACAGGTTCTCATTTGCATAATTGCTGCTCAGCATTAACCCTTCTGTGGATTTGGTTGCTGCTCAGCACAACTTTTCCTGTGTGGACAGTAAATGCCATTAACCACATTTTTTTTTTTTTTAATTCTTTATTTTTGTTGTGTATGAATAAGAATGACAAGCGCTTGTCTGCAATGCCACAACAGCATTCTCCAACATTTTGAACATACAGATTTGTTAGCTGTTATATAGCATTTAGATGGAACGTACACATTTTTTATATTAATAAGGCAGGCTAGGTACACGTAGGTAATTCGCATTAGTCATAATGAGTTACATCTTCGTTTGGTAACAGTAGTTTAGGGTTAACGTTTCTATTGCATGTCATCGCTCATAAGTAGTTTGTATGTTAAACTATGCTTTACTAAGCTTTAGTTTGATGTGTCAGGGAAGATTACAAATGCAGGTGTATATACAGATTGACTTACTGACATATGATAGAATAGTAAGGTAACAAGCCTAACTGACTCAGGTGTTTAAGGTAATATGATTCTAAATGTGATTTCGCATATAAGCAACCTGTGCACAATTTAGCTTATAACAATAAAAGGAAAAGATAGTGAGTAGATAAGACACATTAATAAAGACATGGTCAGACCTATTCAGCTTACGGACTAAGATGTCAATATACATCCATGCACGCTGTTAAAATATATGCCTAACTGAGAGAAACAAAAACATAAACTTAGCATATAGGGCGAATAGGGCGAATAAGCCATTAGGTTTCCGCTGGTCCACATAGCTATAATAATGAAATGGAATGCAATCAACGCATCACGCTGGTAAAATATATAAGTGAGTACAGTGTGCTAATTAATTAAGCAGGCTAATGCAGGTAAATTAAGTAAGCTATACAGATAACATCGCTGTGCTATCTGGACGTAGAGTAACCTTGCTATGTATTTTAAACACAAAATTAGGTTTACTGTGAATTAAACCACTGGGAACAGGTTTCAAAATGAAAAATGATAGAAATTAATTAAAACCATGCTCAGCTGCAGTAAAGAGTCCTTGGCAAACAACAATTAGACATGACAGCAGTATAGTTAAAAGAAACAGGTGTCCCAGTGAAACGTAAACTAGTTGTTGGACACAGGTACCCAGTTTATATTAGGCACTCAACCAACTCCAGATCTCAAGGCCCGCTGCCTGGTGGTAGGGATCCGCTCAGCGATGTGGTGTAGTCTGCCGCTCCATGAGATGCAGGATGGCGTTGCAACCGCGAGGTCAGAGCTCCACTGCAGTGAGGTGATTCTGATAGCGTGAGGTAATATGCTGAAGGAGCTAGGCCGTTGTTGCGTTGTGTGGGTCTCCTGGATCAGCAACCTCCCATTCGTGTGCTGTGGAGTGGCTTCCCGCCTGTGTCTCCCGCTGGTAGCAAGCCTCACTGCCTCCCGGTCTTCGTTGCCGACGATGCCACAAGCTTTCCTGGGTCTGAGGGCCAGCCCGGCTGTCTCACTCCTCTGTGGGTGAAGGCGGGTGTGTGCACCCAATGCCACCCGATGTCTGCGCGGCCGCTTGGAAGGCCAGAGATGGGATCTCGTAGTGGCGTCGACGGGTGGTTGGCCTAATCCATGAGGCCACTAGTTGTGCTGCCCGCCGGTAGGTCACCCCCCTGTCCAACAGCGTTGTGCAGAAGTTCAGGCACAGCCGGTCTAGGGCCTCCAGAGGGTGGCATGGGGCATGGGCGACCGCTGTCTTTTCCCTAGGTCCTTGCTGGGCGGCCATTTTGGTTAGGCCTCAGGTGCCTCGTGTGTGAATCAGCGGGAGGTGTGCTGCTGGTGCTGGGATATCCCTCACCGGCAAGGGGGGGGGGGAGGAAGGCCTGTGGGTGGTCCTCCGCAAAGTTAGTATTGGCCCTCTAGGAGTCCCAGGCTGGGTGATCGCCCGTCTCACCCACGCCCTTACCTCCTCTTAGGCCTCTAGTCAGGCTTGTAGTCGCTGCGGTAGGCCCCGACGATGCAGCCCGCTTTCTCGGCGGCTCAGCGTTACAGGAGTAGTCTCTATACGGTCTAATCTGCAGCCCCTATCAGGGTGGTGCTTTTTGAGTAAGATTATACTGTAAAATTCCGTTTTATGTCGCTTAAAGTGTGAGTTCAGGCTGGAGCTCATGCTGCACACGTCTGATCAGCTCCACAGCCAGGCTCCGCCCCCCATTAACCACATTTTTATAAGCGGATGAATACGTGACAAAGAGGAGTTGAATGGACTGTGAAAGTTTAGGTTATGTGTGAGGGATGGGAGGACAATGCATCACAATGTAGAGCATTAAGACAATGTATTGGATCACTTGGCCTTAACCCCTTAACGCCGTTACGGCGTTCCATGCCGTCGCGCTTTAAATGTGCTTTAAAGCCGTTGCGGCGGCATGGAACGCCGTAACGGCTTTCTGCCCCAGGAGCCAGGAGGTACTCACCACCGCCGCGATCCTCTTCTGGAGGGCTGCCTGACATATGTAACGTCATACAAAGTGTATTTTAATACTAATATAAGTACATATATTAGTATTAAAATACACTTAGAATGACGTTACATATATATAATATGTATATATTATATATATAATAGATCTACATATATATATTATATACCGTATATACTCGAGTATAAGCCGACCCGAATATAAGCCGAGGCCCCTAATTTTACCCCAAAAAACTGGGAAAACGTATTGACTCGAGTATAAGACTAGGGTGGGAAATGCAGCAGCTACTGGTAAATTTCTAAATAAAATTAGATCCTAAAAAAATTATATTAATTGAATATTTATTTACAGTGTGTGTATATAATGAATGCTGTGTGTGTATGAGTGCAGCGTGTGTGTATGAGTGCAGCGTGTGTGTATGAGTGCAGTGTGTATGAATGCAGTGTGTGTGTGTGTGTGTGTGTATGAATGCAGCGTGTGTGTATGAATGTAGCGTGTGTGTATGAATGCAGCGTGTGTGTATGAATGCAGCGTGTGTATATGAGTGCAGCGTGTGTGTATGAGTGCAGTGTGTGTATATGAGTGCAGTGTGTGTGATCAGTGTGTGTATGTGTGTGTGTGCAGTGTGTGTGAGTATGTGTGCAGTGTGTGTATGAGTATGTGTGCAGTGTGTGTATGTGTGTGTGTGTGCAGTGTGTGTGAGTATGTGTGCAGTGTGTGTATGAGTATGTGTGCAGTGTGTGTGTGTGTGTTGCAGAGCCTTGGTGGGGGGTGGGCAATTTTATTATTATTATTTTTAATTATTTTAATTTTTTTTTTTTTAATTCTTTATTTTTGTAGTGCATATATTAATCACAGGCATACATATGGTACCCCAACGGCATTCCATATGCAGGTTTGAAGACATTAGTTACAGTAGGGGGTAGATAGACAATGCACTTTTTTTTGTACATATATTACTGAACGCATTACTGGAGTCAAGATTATATAAACATGCCTAAAGTACACATCTAAGCTATGCTTCCGACATAAGTTTGCAAAGGGTTAACGCTCTAGATATGCATATAAACAGGTTAAAGTAAATAATTAAAGCAAGTTTCACAAATCTGACACAGAATAAGCCATAATAGCTGAGTTGCAGCAGGGTATTGAAGCAAGGCTTAAGTAGTAGGCCAAGGTTAAAGGCTGTGTGTCGTCTTAAGCCATACACTGCAATATTGTGGACTAGATTTAACGTTGAGTCACTTGAGATACAGTGAAAGAGAGTGTCCGTGGGTGCTTTGCCTTGCCTTAACCGATGCCTCTTCTTAGCTGGGTGCCCCCTTTCAGTGTGTGTGGGCTCAGGGCTCCTGTGTTGTGCGGCGATGTGGCTGCCTGTTGCGCTGGTTTCTCATGCCTGGAGCTGGAGCAAAGCCCTGTGCTTTTGGGTGCAGGTGCTTTCTTGGGTCTCTCGCCCCTCAGTCTCGCCTGTCGGGTCGTTCGCCTAGGCTGTGTGCGGAGGGACTCTGCTGTCGGCGCCCTCTTGTGGTCCCTGTCGGGCGGGAGTCGTTGCAGCCGCGACAGGTACGTGCGGAATGCTTGCTGAGTGTGTGTACCGGTAATTCGGGCTGCCGTCCTGTCCGTGCCTTTGGCAACTCTCAGCTGCTCGGCATTCTGCTTTTGCCAGGAAGCGTCCTGTGGAGGCACTGGCCCTATCGCCTGTGCATGTGGCCTCCGCCATCTTGGTGGCTGCGTCTGGGGTTTGAGTCTTGGCGGCCCTGTAGTTTCGCCATTATTTTAATATTTTATTTGATTATTTTTTATTATTTTATTTTATTTAATTATTATTATTGTTTTATTATTTTAATATTTTTTTATTGTTATTTTTTATTATTTTATTATATTTGTAATATTATTTTTTTACTTATTAATATTTTATTATTTAGATTTTTTTTTATTTTTTTTCGTCCCCCCTCCCTGCTTGATACATGGCAGGGAGGGGGGCTCTCCTTCCCTGGTGGCCCAGTGGCATTGGCAGTTCAGTGGGGGGGAGAATGGGGGCTGTGGGGGCTGCAGAGATCTTACTTACCTCTCCTGCAGCTCCTGTCAGCTCCCTCCTCCTCCGCGCCGTCCATTCAGCTCTTCTGTCAGCTCACATTGTGCTGAACGGACGGCGCGGAGGAGGAGGGAGCTGACAGGAGCTGCAGGAGAGGTAAGTAAGATCTCTGCAGCCCCCACAGCCCCATTGTCTGTATTATGGCAATGCAAATTGCCATAATACAGACACTGACTCGAGTATAAGCCGAGTTGGGGTTTTTCAGCACAAAAAATGTGCTGAAAAACTCGGCTTATACTCGAGTATATACGGTATATATATATATATATATATATATATATATATATATATATACACACGTTTAATTAAAATAATAAATAAATAAATAAAATATTGAAACAAAATTTTATATAAATTATATATCCATATGTAATTTCATTCTAACTGTATTTTGTTATTAATATATATATATTGGTAACAAAATACACTTAGAATGACATTCTATATATATCTATCTATATATAATATACAAATAACCGCAAATATATATATATATAGATAAATACATATAATTACATAAAAGATTACATTAGTATACACGTAGAATTTAAATACATATATATGTATATATTAAAATTCTACATGTATATTTAAGTAATCTTTTTTTTTATTTAATCTCTTTTTATTGAGTTTTCAAATATCACAAAATTCTAGAATGCATAAAGAACACACATTGCATATCCATCGTGTACAGCAGTGGTAGTCAACCTTTTTCTAGCTACCGCCCACTAATGCATCTTTTTGGTTGAAAAAATTTCCTTACCGCCCACCAGTTTTCGCGCAAATGCGGAATATTTTTAAGAAAGGAGGGTGTTTTAAAAAAAAAAAGAAATGTACGTACATTTATCTTTTTATTTCTACTTAATGCAGGTTTATAAGGTTTCTAACTTTATAGAGTTTAATGAGAAAACAATAAAGTAAATTGAAATTACCTTTACTAGTGATTAATGAGATCCTTGAGGTTGATGCTGCGAGACTAAATATTTGATATCTGGTTCGATTTTCGTAAGGAACAAACGAAGGTCTCTTTCAGTGATATTCAGACGACTTCTCTGTTTGCGCATAATATGATTTCTCATTTGTGCGTCAGCTCATTTCCTCTCCCTCCTCAATTCCCCTCCCCACCTTTTTTTCCCCCTTTTTCTATTTTTTAACCGTCCTTATAGCAATGCCCAGTAGGAAGGCTAAGCTAGGTAGCCCACTTACTATAGTCCACTATAACAGACTGGCACACATACAAGACACCCATACACACACACGACACACATACAGACACATACATACAAACAGACAGGCACACATACAGACAGACACACACAGACATGCACACACACACAAGACACACACACATACATACAAGACACACACACACACACACACATACAAGACACACATAGGACACATACAGACACAGACAGGCATACATACACACACACACAGACAGGCACACATACACACACACACACACACAGGCACACATACACACACACACACACACACAAGACACATACATACAGACAGGCACACATACAGACACACACACACACAGACATGCACACACACATGCAGACACACATATAAGACATACATAGACACACACACATGCAGACACACAAGACACACATACAATGACACATACATACAAAGACAAGACACACATATATACAGACAGACACATACACACACACAAGACATACATACAAAGACACATACAGACAGACACACACACAAGACATACAAAGACACACACACACAAGACATACCTACAAAGACACACACACACAAACAAACACATTATATTTAAGTCACCCTCCTGTTTCCTACCTTTAAGGTGCAGGAGGGTGACTTTTCCTGGGTCCAGTGGTGGCTCAGGTGGATGGGAGTCAGAGTTCCCACTCTGACTCCCTCTGCTTCCTCCCACGCGGCTCTCAGTTTTAGCTGGGAGGAGTGACCGGGGAATCACTTCCTCCCAGCTCTGTGATGTCATCACAGGGGGCCCGGTCATGCTGTTAAAGCGCCCAGCGCTGACCGGGCCCCCTTACAATCCGCATCCATCGGGTGGCCCTGACAGCATGGGCCACCCGATGGACACTTTGGAAGGCGGCCCCGGCGGTTTACCGCGCGGGCCGGAGCCGCAAATGGTCACAGCGGTACCCAGTCGCACGGGTACCGCCGGCTCGCACCCGCCCGCCCGCACTATCAACCTGGAAATCCCTACCGCCCACCTGGAATCCTGAAACGCCCACTAGTGGGCGGTAGGGACCAGGTTGACGAACCATGGTGTACAGGTTATAGCGGAACATCTCTATTACATCCATACTGTCTTTTCCATATACAAATCATTCCATTACAGTTATATCGTAGGATATGAGATTGGATAATACAAGTGGTAAAAACAAAATAAACAAAACAAATTAATTAAATACTAAAAACTAAATAATAATACCGTGTTACATTGTCCAAGCAAATAATAATAACATATCATAACATATTCGTATGTGACCTAGTTACTGATCTACTATAGAACCCACATTTCAGTCCACATTATGTGAGAGTTTGTATAATGCCCAATATAATCACTCATTTCTGTTCTTTGACATGTACGTTGTCCACGGCTGCCATATTTCCGTGAACTTATCCAATCTACCCATCTTAATTCTTCCACTCCCTGAGTCCTATGTGTGATACGTTTTTCCAGTTAGTTGCAATAACTGATTTTGCTGCTGTCAACATAAACAGCAGAAGTGAGTATTTTAATTTTTGCTTCGGGATGTCTACATTGAGTAGTACCATTGTGTCTATTTCGCAAGGGATTGTCTTACCATCGATTTCCTTTATTTTTGCGTTAACCATTCCCCAGAATGACCGTAAATATGTGCAATGCCACCACATGTGTCCTAAGTTCCTGTTATCCTCCCCGCAGCGCCAGCACTTTGGGGGCTCATCACGTGAAAACCTATGAATGTCAGCCGGTGTTTTATACCACGTCGATAGGGTTTTGTAATGAATCTCGTGTAGGGCAGTGCTGGGGTGGGAGTGAAAGGCTCTGTCGAATACCCGCTCCCATTCTCCATTACTCAGTGTGCAATTAAGGTGTCTTTCCCATTTGCGCGTGAACCATGGCCTACCCTGGTATATATTCGTCTGAAGTATTCTCAAGCATTTAGATATTGTTTTCGGAATCAACATCCCACTCCCACACAATTGTTCGAATTTAGTGACATCTCTGGAATTTTTGTCAGGAATATGGGGGGGGTTTACCGACAGGTTTTTGCACTCTAGTCTGGTGTGAGTATTTTGTGCAACAATAATGTCTATGGTGAATAACACACTGTCGGGGTGGTATGTAATTGCGTTACTGCGCTCCCGGCGCCTAAAAGTTTAGGTATCTAGTAAGTGGTGTTTGACCCGGATACCTTAATTGGAACATCAGTTCCCTAGCATTCTATCTATAAGAGAACATTCAGATTCGCAACACGGATGAAATTTATCTTTTCTCGATCCATTATAATTTCCCGTCTCAGCCTATATGAAGGGTATCAGCTCTGATATGGTACATACTTAACTTACGTACTGTCTAAAAGTAAAAATGTATCAATTGTCTGGGGGCTAGCATTTTTTTTTTTATTATTTAATTTCTATTAACCCCTCGCCTTCACGCAACTTTGAGATATATAGCCAGTGGGTCTGTATGGGGTGTCATGTGGCTTCCCCCCACGGCTCAACATTTAGTAAATTTTATTGCATGTATAATGGTAAATCCCGCTTCTGAGGTCTCCCCTTGTCACCGGGAGGACAAGGAGAGTACTCATTGCCACCATTCTTACTTTGTGATCCGGGACTTTCGAGGCTGGTCGCCCAGACCTTATGTCTCCGGATAACATAAAGGGCTTTAGGAGGGACAATTAAGAAGGCTCTACATTGATTGTCTATTGTAAAATAACCATCCCTAACTGTCCCTATTGATACGAGAATTTTTTATTTAAAGTATGTGCGGTTGTTTGTGTTATATAGGTCAGAGATAGTGGCCCTTGGGCGGACCATACGCTGTCCAAGGGTGTGTATGGTGAATTCTCCAATCGGACTGTAATTGGGAGTGAGATACCTTTAGCCCCAATCGGAAATTTTAGGTTATGAGAAACAGGGTATCTCAGTGATATGCCTGGAGATATGTCGGGAAGGTGTAAGATTTTTTTCCACACATTAATCGTGGCATCAATGGTGTGATGGGAAGGTGTAGGATAGTCCATAACGTTCGTATAAGCCCACGGGAGAGCTTCCAAGGGAGTATGTGATATCGCTTGTTCTATCGCGACCCAACGCTTCGTAGGAGGTTGGCAAGACCATTCTATTATTCTTGTCATATGTATAGTATAGTAATAGTGAAGGGCGTCTGGTAACCCCACTCCCCCCCGATGTCTGGGTCGTGTGAGGAAGTGATAAGCAATACGGGGTATTTTTCCCGCCCATATATACTTAGTGAAAATGCCTTTGACCGTGTTGAAAAATTTCTGTGGAATTCTTATAGGAATCGTATTCAGCATATAAAGTAAGCGAGGGAGGATATTCATGGAGATGACATTAACCCTCGCTAACCATCTGAAGTGGGGTTTGTCCCATTTATGGAGGTCCTTTTTGATCTCGTCTAGTAATTGGGGAAAGTTTGCCTGATATGTGTCCATTATGCTGGTTGTAATATTAATACCCAGATATTTAATGGACTTTGTATTCCAGTGGAATGTATACGTCCCTTTAAGTGTCACTTCAATGTCTCTTTGAACGTTTATATTAAGTGCCTCACATTTTGTGGGGTTAATTTTAAAATTGGAGTGTGAGCTATATTCCGTCAGAAGCTGCATTAACGGTTCCAGTGATTGGAGAGGGTTCACAATGGTAAAAATGAGATCATCTGCAAAAGCCGATACTTTGTACGACTGTGAGCCTACTTTGATGCCTTGTATGTTGTCATGGGTCCTAACTGCCTGGAGTAAAGGCTCTAGAGCCAATATAAACAACAAAGGTGACAAGGGGCAGCCCTGTCTGGTTCCGTTCGTTATGGACAGTGGGCCTGAGAGTATCCCATTCACTTTTATCCGGGCTGTGAGTTTAGAGTATATGGCATCGATCAGTGCCTGCCAATTAGGGCCAAATCCCAAAATGTCAAGAGACATCTTTAGAAAGGGCCAATCCACCCTGTTGAACACTTTTTCGGCGTCAATTGCCAACAGGATGGACGGCTCCTCTCTCCCCCTTACCAAATGGACCAGGTCTAGAGCCTTAGTAGTATTATCCCTAGCTTCCCTTTTCGGCACGAATCCTGCCTTATCAGGATGGATTAACTCATTTAAAAACGGCCTTAATCGCGTCGCCATCATTTTTGTTAAAATTTTGATGTCAACGTTGATTAGGGAAATAGGTCTATAACTACCACATACCTCTGGATCTTTCCCGGCTTTGGATATTACAGGGATGGTAGCTTCTAGACTGGAATGTGGAAATGGTGTGTGTTGGGACAAGGAGTTCAGGGTTTCTAGGAAGTGTGGTGTGAGTTCATCTTGAAATGTTTGGTAGTAAGTCGCCGAAAACCCATCAGGGCCTGGAGCCTTGTTATGAGGGGTATCTCGTATAGCCTTTTGAAGTTCCTCTAGCGTGAAAGGCGTGTCTAAGGATTGTGTTTCCATTTCAGAAAGTTTCCTAAGTGTATGTTTCTCTAGGTATCGTCTCATAGTCTCTTTGTCTGGTGGCGTATGTTGTAGATTGTATAAGGAACTATAAAATTTGCGGAATTCTTCCGCGATATCCTCCGCGGTATGCGTGAAGGTGCCGTCTGATTTTTTTCATTTTGGGTATATACGTGTGTTGTTGTTGCTCTTTAAGTGCCGAGGCCAAGAGTCTTCCACATCTATCCCTATGTGTAAAATATCTCTGTTTGGACCATAGCATAGCTTTCTTAGTTATGTCATTCAATAGTATTTTCAATTCTGATCTCAGTGCTGTTAATTTAATAAATTCTGACTCTGAAAGAGTCTTCTTGTGGGAGTCTTCTAAAGTTTGAATGTCTTTTACTAATTGTTTTCTAGTTCTGGACTTTTCCCGTTTCACGTGGGATCCCCATTTGATTAATTCCCCTCTAATTACGCATTTATGGGCCTCCCACTGTGTAGTGAGTGATGTGTCTGGGGTTCTATTAGATTCAAAGTATTGGTGTATGGATGTTTCAAGCGCGTCCTTTACTTTGTTATTCAGCAATAGGTGGGGGTTCAGTTTCCATTGGTATTTTGTCGTGGGTGTATTGGGTATAGACATCCATAGGTGTACTGGAGCGTGGTCCGACCACGTGATATTACTAATAGTAGCTTTACGTACAAGAGTGAGATCTTTATGTGTCGTGAGGAAATAGTCGATACGCGTGTATGTATGGTTCGGTGCGGAATAGAAAGAGTAGTCTTTTGTTTTGGGATTCAATACTCTCCAACAATCTATTAGTTGGTTGTCCCTAAGTATCTTTCTCATCTGGGACCTCGCTGAAGTGAGATGTGCAGGGCATTGTGATGTACTGTCCCATTGGGCATCTAATGACAAGTTAAAATCCCCTCCAATAATAATTATACCCATGGCGTATTTTCTGACCTTAGTCAATATACGTCTTAGGGTGGCACATTGGTGAGTGTTTGGTAGATATATGTTGACTAGCGTGATCAGAGCATTACCTAAACGGCCTATTAGGATGATATAGCGCCCTGAGTCGTCTGAAATCTGTTGTGTCAGGGTGAAGGGGACTTGGGCTCCTATCAAAATTGCTACTTCTCTGGATTTCTTGAGGGCAAAGTTACTGTAGAAACCCATTGGGAATTGTTTGTGTTTTAGTTTTGGAGCTGACTGCCCTTTAAGGTGGGTCTCTTGTAAAAATACAATGTCTGCTCTCATTTTATGGAAATCCCTCATTGCCATATGTCTTTTTTCAGTTAAATTTAGGCCCTTGACATTATATGATATTATGTGTAGTTGCTTGTCCATATTGTGGCTCTTCTGTCACGAAGATGAAACCCTGTATATCTTGAACAATGTTAACAAAAAAAATCAAAAATAAAAATATATATATATAACTATGTACAACAATGAACATAAAAGATTGCTACTTTTGCAATACGAATAGACGCAACTGCATCAAAGAAGGAGTCGGTGTGGATCCTTGGTACTCCTTATCAGTCGGCTGATAGGAGAAAGGAATTTTATGCTGTATGTCGTGCGTTAAGGAGTTAATTACACCGCTCTGTCGCAACTAAATTGGGTGTGGGGGGGGGGAGGGTTTACCGACAGGTTTTTGCACTCTAGTCTGGTGTGAGTAATTTGTGCAACAATAATGTCTATGGTGAATAACACACTATCGGGGTGGTATGTAATTGCGTTACTGCGCTCCCGGCGCCTAAAAGTTTAGGTATCTAGTAAGTGGTGTTTGACCCGGATACCTTAATTGGAACGTCAGTTCCCTAGCATTCTATCTATAAGCGAACATTCAGATTCGCAACTCGGATGAAATTTATCTTTTCTCGATCCATTATAATTTCCCGTCTCAGCCTACATGAAGGGTATCAGCTCTGATATGGTACATACTTAACTTACGTACTGTCTAAAAGTAAAAATTTATCAATTGTCTGGGGGCTAGCATAATTTTGTATTTTTTTTATTTAATTTCTATTAACCCCTCGCCTTCACGCAACTTTGAGATATATAGCCAGTGGGTCTGTATGGGATGTCATGTGGCTTCTCCCCACGGCTCAACATTTAGTAAATGTTATTGCATGTATAATGGTAAATCCCGCTTCTGAGGTCTCCCCTTGTCACCGGGAGGACAAAGAGAGTACTCATTGCCACCATTCTTACTTTGGGATAACATAAAGGGCTTTAGGAGGGACAATTAAGAAGGCTCTACATTGATTGTCTATTGTAAAATAACTGTCCCTATTGATACGATACCCAACATCCATAAACGGCCATATGTTTATGTATCGTCCGAATATTCATCAATAACTTTAAAAGTTAATTAACTGGTCGATTCAAAGTCATTGTGTGACAGTTTCTCTTCTAGGTCTCATTTGCTGTTGTTGCGTGGATTGCCGGGGTAGGGTCCTCTTGGTGCTCGTGGGGGATCTCCTGCGCTGCCTCTGGGGTTGTGGTGGAGCCTGGCGTTGTGGCATGTCTGCATACCAGTCCGGGATGGTGACTTGAGGTAAGTTCAGCCTCCGGGTAAACTCTGGGACATCTGCTGCGGATCGTAGGGTGATAGTTTCTCCATCTTTTGTTGCAGACAACGAAAATGGGTATCCCCAGCGATATCTAATATTGCGTTCTTGCAGCAGTCCGGTTAAGGGGCGTAACAATCTGCGGCCTTGTAATGTGGTCCAGGATAAATCCGGGAACAATTGAAGTTGTACATTGCCTTGCTTCATAGCTGGGGAGTCTTTGGAAAATGTCATAATTTCTTCTTTTAAGTTAAAATAGTGTACCCTGCATATGATATCTCGTGGCTTGTCTTGAGGCCCTTTGGTCTCAGGGCTCTGTGTGCCGGTCTAGGAGGATCGGTGTGTCCACAGGCTTTTGGAGGATGTTATTAAAAAGCTTTTGTAATTTAGCCTGCAGGTCTTCCGAGGCCTGTAGTGCTTCCGGTAGGCCTCTCAAGCGCAAGTTATTCCTCCTACCTCTATTGTCCAGTTCTTCATAGTTTCTGGCCAGATTTATACACTTCAACTCCAACGTCTCTTGCCTTTTTTCTATTGCCTGAATAGCAGTAAGTGTTTGCAGATTTTCATCCTCCAGTTCCCCCACTCTCTGTTCCACTTGATGTACATCTCTGATAATGTCAGAGATTTTTTCTTGCATGGATTCCTCCAACTTCGCCAGCATAGAGGCCAGGTCGGATTTAGAGGGCAGGTTCTGCAGGATCTCCCTTATATCCATGTCTTTAGAGGCAGTGGAGTGATGTGAAGATGCAGGGCTCAGGGGAGGAGAATCCGCGTCTCGCGGGGCAGCCGCCATATTGCTGTCTTCGTCGTGCGTTAGGGCCTTAACTTTCTTGCGAAAGTATCTGTCCGGGTCTCCCGATTTTTTGCTCGTGCCTTGGTCCAGAAGCTCCTGGGGGGGCTAAAGACTTATTTTTGTTCCCCATTTGTGGGTAAATTCTGTGTTTAAGTGGGTCTGTGCTGTGTAGGCACCGGGAGCTCACCAGCTATGCGACCGCTAACATGGAGTGTTAGGACACGCCCCCTTAAGTAATCTTTTAACATAATTATGTGATTTGATTAATTAAAATTTGATTGACATGCCTGACAACACAGGGAGAAAGTGCAGAGAATTTAATTTGCAAGCACTATATTTGACCCTGTAACTCTCCAAGACACCATAAAACCTGTACATAGGGGGTACTGTTTTACTCGGGAGACTTCGCTGAACTCAAATATTAGTGTTTAAAACTGGTAAATTGTATTACAACGATGATATTTTAAGTAAAAGTTAAGTTTTTTGCATTTTTTTTTACAAACGAACTGCACTTTTATGGACTATATTATTGTTGTAATATGTTTTACTGTTTTAAAACACTAATATTTGTGCTTAGTGAAGTCTCCCCGAGAATAACAGTACCCCCCATGTACAGGTTTTAGGGTGTTTTGGAAAGTTAGAGAGTCACATATAAGGTTTGTATTTCATTTTTTTCACATTGAAATTTGCCAGATTAGTTATGTTGCCTTTGAGAGCATATGGTAGCCCAGGAATGAGAATTACCCCCATGATGGCATACCATTTGCAAAAGTAGACAACCCAAGGTATTGCAAGTGGGGTATGTCCAGTCTTTCTTAGTAGCCATTTAGTCACAAACACTTGCCAAATATTCGTTTTTTGCTTTTTTCACACAAAAACAAATATGAACGCTAACTTCGGCCAGTGTTTGTGACTAAGTGGCTACTAAAAAAGACTAAACATACCCCACTTTCTATACCTTGGCTTGTCTACTTTTTCAAATGATATGCCATTATGGGGGTAATTCTCATTCCTGGGCTACCACACCATCTCAAAGGTAACATTACTAATCTGGGAAATTTCAATTTAAAAATGGAACGTTCTATATTTGACCCTGTAATTTTCCAAAACACCATAAAACCTGTTAATGGGGGGTACTGTTGTACTCGTGAGACATTTACAAATATTACAAATATGTGCATTTTTATGCAGTAAAACCTAACAGTATTATGACATTCACAGCTAAAATGGCAGACGGAAATACAAATTTAAAAAAAAATCTTATTTTCTCAAATTTTTTTAAATGTTATTTATAATAAATTATGTTCCATATATGAATAGTTATTGATAAATTAAAGCCCTGTTTCTCCTGAACAAAATGATATCTAATAAGTGTGGGTGCACTTAATGTGACAGCGGTGAATTACGGTTGAACAGACATATAGCGCAAATTCCAGTTTTTGTTTACGTTTTGTTTTGATCAGAACGTGTGATGTAGAATTATTAAAAAATCTTTATTGAACTTGTATTGAATTATTGCACTAACTCCATTTTAACCTGATGCTGTGACAAATCCTCCATTTTGTCCTCATAACCTGACTTCTCCATTTGAAAACTACATTACATGACAGAATTTCTCAGCACATCTAACACAATAGACAAAGACTGTATTCTCCATAAGGACATGACTAACCCAGGAACTGTTGAATTTCCCCTAACTCGCAACATAGTATAATTTAAAGGCCATGAGAACACAGTAGTAATGAAATGTTCTATTCATAAGAGACCTTGCACCTGACCACAAGACCTGATATCACTGACCGTGTAAAATGACGCTCAAGCCCCCTTGTCCCCACCCGTGTCCAAAAGAATACCACCTCTTGGTGGGTGGACACGAAGCTAACCACTTAGTTTTTGAGCCAATTAATTATATTGATAGGTGGACACTAATCCAGACACTTAACAATTAATCCAATTAATGATGTTTATTCACTGATATCTTGATAATCAATGATGACGAAAAATGCCTCTTAAAAGGGCCTGCGCGCCCGCTCTTGCTTCACTTGCCAATAAATTTCCTCGAAGTTATTTTAACCTGAACTCCGTGTGTCAGACTGAATTACTTCAGCGTATATACGCAATTCAATTCTCTTTAATTTGGACAGGAACAGATAGACATTTAAACATTTTGGTTTACTGAAAAAGTACCATAACAACTTTGGCGCCCGAACAGGGACCCCGGGCTATGTCTGGCCGGTGAGCCATCCTAAGGAAGACGCAGTTGGACGGAGGAATCCGGGGGGAAGGAAAGGAGATTGATCACCTCCAGGTACACGGTAGAGACTTCTGCAGAGCCACCGGTATGTTCCGGCCCCTTTGATTGACCCGTCCACGTGTCTGTGACTGCTTCCCGGGAGGACATCAAAGACAGGTAATATCTTGCCCGGGGTCTCATTACCCATTTGTTACCTGCATTCAGTCTATCTGTTACCTGGGTGTGTCTGTATTGGCATGGTCTAGTTTGGTTGCCCGGGCTGAATGTTTATTTGTTTCCCCTTTTTGGGATAAAAGGGGGGGTGGACCTGTGGTAGTTTGCCTGGGGGTCCTGTGTTTGTATGTTGCCCCTTTTGGGATAAAGGGGGGGTGGACCCGGGGGATTTGCCTGGAGTCCTGTTGCCTGTTTTACTCCTTTTAGGAGCCACGTGTCTGTGGCTGTAGGGAAAAAGGGGGGTTGACCTGTGGAAGTTTCCTGGGGGTCTTCTTTGCCTGTTTACTTCTTTTAGGAGCCTCGTGGCTGTGGCTGTATGGAAAAAGAAGTTTGCGGAATTGTGGGATCTGTGTAGAATCATAGTTTCCTGTGATCCATTTTGTGTCACTTTGATAGCTTAGCTAGCTTCACTGTGCGCTTTCGGACCCTCCGGCTCTAGTTGAGTTGGGGGCTTCCTGACCCGGACCCTCCGGCTCTAGTTAAGTTGGGGGCTTCCTGACCCGGACCCTCCGGCTCTAGTTGAGTTGGGGGCTTCCTGATTATTTAATTGTGGTAGGGGACTTAGTCTTGTGGCAGGGGACTCAGTTTCCTGGGGGGATTCAAGTAGGCATTGCTTGTTTTCCGCATCACGTGGTAGTGAGACTTATAAAGTGGGTTACCATAACACGTGCACTATTGACTCCGTCCTGAAGGGGTTAATTAATGAATAATTAGGCTTTAGTTATGTACAGGGTTGTGGAATACACTTAGGTGGAATCCCAACCGAACATCTACCTTAGTGTAAGTGTGGACATCAGAATGTAGAGGAGACATTAGGGGTAGTTTTCAAAGGCCTTGTACAATCACTATGGAAACTATAAACACCAGTTGATTGCTCATCGGTTGTACTCCATGTGATCAGAGCTGCACTCTGTCAAAAAATGCCTCCCATACTATGATCACATCGCAGTCTCCATTGCATGTGGTGAAATCAGGCGATCCCCACGGTTAAACAGCTGTAGACATCCTGCAGGTAATGTGCATGCTGCAGGTAATGGAAGCAATCAGGGCCGGCATCTGCAAGTGAATGATGTGGGTTGGCAAGGAAACCCCCCACATACCTGGGAATCAAGGGAACCACCCCAGTACATCACAAGAGGGAAAACAAGGGAAATACCATATAGCAAACTGATAACATAAAGTCGTGTCTATCACGCCATGCTATTAATATTGGCAAACTGCATTGTGGAGAGTATCAGGCTACACATATGCCCCGCTGAAATACACAAACCTTTTAAGACAAAAATATAGACGGTAGTAGAAAGGTACATAAAGTAACATCAGAATACGTAAAAGAAATAGGGTGATACAAGGAGGATGAAATTAGGGGTCACACGTATATCGAACAAGGAGTAGTCATGGCTACCCATGTGGATGTGTTTAGGACCTGCCCACTAGAAGGTGTGTCCCAAGGTTTTATCATCCAACCCTGTACCCTTCTGGTCCTTCAACTCTTTTAGTCCTAATCATCATTTTATGTATGCGTTTAGACCCTAAGTCAGGACTAGCAGGTTTGTTCATACAATGTCCTCCCTCTGTCTCATTATGCAGGTTATTTTACTCCTGGCTTTATCCAGTTTCGTGTTTTTAACTATGAAAGAGCACCACTGGCTCTGTGCCCAGGAATGAAGGCGAAGTCATGCCATACTGAACATGTACGTATTTACAGCAGGAATGTATGGTTGAAGCAGTCACAGACACAAATAATACAGGGCATAATTTTGGGCAGGGCAAGTATACATTTATGTTTGGCCGACCAGGTCACCACCTGGGCATGTACACCAGGAGTGCATGTTAGAACCTTCCATAGACACAAACTATACATATGAAATCCATGCAAACTGTGACCATGCAGGATACACTAGCCTAGCAGAATTTATAGGTTAATATCTCAGATCAGGAGATTCATTGTGACGATGACACAAACGAATCCTGTCCCTAATATTTTACCCAATTTGGGTCCAAACTAATTTCGTCCCTCTATTCTTGCTTACATTGGCTGTCAGTCTGCCCTAAAGTGCAATAGTCTAGTTCCCTATTGTATGGTGAAGGACTGTGAAATCTTTCTCACATTAGTTTCTGGAGAAATAGTGTGACCATACCAAGACAGCTGTCCCTGTGATCCTGGAATCCATTTCTTACAATTTACATATAACAATAATCATTGAACTCTAGACATTAATAGCCCCTAGCAAGATTATGGTATTCACAAAGGGGAAAAAAACAACCCAGCACATACCGTATAGTCTTGTCTATTAGTCGTTCTCGTCTATAAGTCAAGTGCAGTTTTTTGACCAACAATTGTGAAATATGCGATGATTCATGGATAAGTCGAGGGTACGTGTTCCCTTATTTGTAACTTGTTTGTCTTGTTTCCCCCTGCATTCGAATGGAATTGGTCCCCTTCTGTTCAGTTACCGAACAGACTCTGTGTTGTCCTCCTTGTTAACACCTCGTAATCACCAACCGACCCTGGCTGTTAACCACAAACAAGCATTCCCTGGGTGGCCAGCCTTTCGTATAAAAGAACGCACGTGTTCGAACAATTGGTGTCCATCTTGCCTCCTGAACGCAGGCAGCGGTACATGGTCATCAACAGCATGGATCTCTGAGTCGGCTATGCAAGTTGCGAACCCCGATGAAACTTGTAACCCTGCCCGTTCGACCTCTCACCAATTAGGAGAACAGTGTTTGGGAGTTGACATTGCCCTGCATCCAATGTACAAAATTCTATCAAAACTAGCACTGACCCGTGGAGTCGACTCTGCATTGTAAAATGTAGTTTACAACTAAACTTTCTCGACTTATACACAAGTATATACGGTAATAGAACTTCTAGAAAACAAACATGGTGGAATGGTTTACTGAAAAATTTACCAGAAATATCTTCATTCCTTCCATCCATCCCGAGTTTGGGCACTAAGACCCTGCACAGAGCACCTCCCGTCCCACTCCCACTGGTGTCCCGATTCTCCTGACGCCAGTGTTAAGAGGTACAGTTAGGTCCAGAAATATTTGGAGACTGACAAGTTGTGTTGTATTGTCTGTTTACGAAAATAAATTCAAGTTACAGTAAAATAATGGGCTTAACCCCTTAAGGACCAAACTTCTGGAATAAAAGGGAATCATGACATGTCAGACATGTCACGTGTCCTTAAGGGGTTAAAGTGCGAACTCTCAGCATTAATTTTAGGGTAATCACATACAAATTGGAGGAAAGGTTAAGGAATTACAGCACTTTGATGTGTAGGATTTCTTTTTCAAGGGGCCAAAAGTAATAGCACAATTGACTCAAGAACTGTTTCATGGACAGGTGCAGGTTATTCCTTCACCATTTAAGCAGGTAATAGATCTGGAGTTGATTCAGGTGTGGCATTCACATTTGGAAGCTGTTGCTGTGAACCCTTACCATGCACTCAAAGGTGCTCAAAGCTCTCAATGTAAGTGAAGCAGGCCATCCTTGGGCTGCAAGAAAAAAGAATCCATCAGAGAGATAGCCGGAAGAATATGAGTGTCCAAGTCAACAGTTTGGTACTAGTGAGCTCTGCAACATATAAAGGCCTGGACGTCCACAGAAAACAACAATGGTGGATGATTGTAGGATCCTTTCCATGGTAAAGAAAAAACCCTTTACAACATCCAGTCAAGTGAAGAACACTCTCCAGGAGGTATGCATATCATTATCCAAGTCTTCCACAAAGAGTAGACTTCATGAGCGCAAATACAGAGGGTTCACCAAAAGGTGCAAACCGTAAGCCTCAAGAATAAACGAGCAAGATTAGACGTTGCTAAAAAAACATTGAAAAAAAGCCAACCCAGTTCTGGAACACCATTCTTTAGACAGATGAAACTAAGATCAACCTGTACCAGAATCATGGGAAGAAAAAACTATGGATAGGCGTGGAAAGGCTCATGATCAGAAAAATCCCTCATCGTCTGTAAAACACTAAGCAGGCAGTTTGATGGTATGGGCATGCATGGCTTTCAATGTCATTGGTTCACTTGTGTTTATTCATGATAAGACAGAAGCAGCCAGACGAATTCTGAAGTGTATAGGGATATATTGTCTGTTCAGATTTAGCCAAATTCAGCGAAGTCGATTGGACGGTGCTTCACTTTACAGATGGACAAAGACCCAAAACATACTGTGACAGCAACCCAGGCGTGTAAGGCAAAGAAGTGGAATATTCTGCAATGGTCGAGTCAATCAACTAGGCATGTGAATGGGGAAAATTTTTGGTTCGGTTCGGCATTCCGAAATTCGGGACTTCGGCAACTTTGGCATTTCAGAATTTCAGGACTTCGGAACTTCTCTTGCAGCCGCTTAGTAGATAACTCCCTAATTCCCACGGTATTAGGGAGTTATCTACCAAAAGGCTGAAAGACCTAACTTGGTCTTTCAGCCAAATTTACTAATACTAAGTAAAGATTACTTAGTATTAGTAAATTTTGCCCCTACTCGCTATACCGCGAGTAGGGGCATGTCTATTAAACAGTGAGCAGCCTGTGGCTGCTCACTGTTAAAAAAAAAAAAAAAAGTGCGTGGGGGCCCTAAAGTAAAATAATGGTAGTCAATACACACATTAATATACATGTCATATACCAGTGGCGGATCCAGAGCCTGATCCCGGGAGGGGCACTTGTAGATTATTTAAAGAAGTATTCCATGCACAATAACCACTACTCCTCTGTGTAGTGGTTATGGTGCCAGGAGTCCCGGGACCCCCTCCCAGAGTAAGTAGTCAAACCGTTTAAGAACAGTTTAATACTTACCTGGGGTCTGCTGGGATATGGGGCTGTAGTAGGGTATAGAAGCAGTGGTGCAATGTGTGTGAAAGGTTCAGTGTGTGTGTGTGGGGGGGGGGTAGTGTGTGAATGTGTAGCGTGTGTGGGGCAATGTGTGTATGGGGGGACAGTTTGTGAATGTGTATGGTGTGTGTGGGGGCAGTGTGTGAATGTGTATGGTGTGTGTTTGTGGGGGCAGTGTGTGTATGGGGCTAGAGTTCACTCTCACTACTGTGACCACCAGGAATCCCTGGTGGTCGTACTGGTGAGAGTAAACTCTAGCCCGTAGCTCCAGGGCTAGAGTTCACTCTCGTGCGAGCTGGAGCGTTGCCGTGGTAATTGCCGTGTGCTCGCGCGAGAAGGACCCAGAGGAGCTGCAGGCTGAGCTCCCGGGTCCTCTCTTCCTCCCTCCCCTGATGGCTGCCCGCACGGTGCCTGTGGAACAGGGAGGGAGATCGGCCAGCAGGGGAGAGCCTCGTGGGGGGGGAATTGCCCCGTTGCCCCCCCATCCACCAGTGATATATACAGCCCCTATGTGTGTCTCTTTTTATCTCCAGCCCCTCTGTGTGCCTTTTTGTCTCCCCCCAGTCCCTCTGTATGTTTATTTCTCCCCCTCACTGCTCCTCTGTGTCAATGTCTCCCCTCTCATTCCCAGTCTCTCTCTTCCCCTTCTGCCTCTTTCTCCCCCTCCCCTTGTGTGTCTCTCTCCTTTCTCCCTCTTTGTCTCTCTCTTCCCCTCTGTCTCTCTCTCCCCCCTTTCCCTGTGTCTCTCTCTCCTCCACATCTCTCTTTCCTCTGTCTTTTTCTCCCCCTTTCCTCCTCCACATCTCTCTTCCCCTCTGTCTCTTTCTCCTCCCTCCACCATCTCTCTATTCCCCCTCTTTCTCTCCCTGTGTCTCACTCTTCCCCCTGTGTCTCTTTCTCCCCCCTGTGTCTCTTTCTTCTCCCTCCACCATCTATCTATTCCCCCTCTTCCTCCCTCTGTGTCTCATAATTATATTTTTTTATTAACATTAACATTTGAAATTTTTTTATTTTACAGCAGCAGGGAGACTGCCTGTCAGCACAGGCAGATACATGGACACCTATTGTGACCATATGACCGCTCTGTTGAGCGATCACGTGGCCACAGGGTCCTGATTTGCCACGGGGAGACTGCCTGGGGCTGTCAGGCAGTCTCCCCACACCAGTACATGATACCGTTATGACGGTTCAGGACCGTCACCGGTCCTCAAGGCGATTTTTTCAATGATGGTCCTGAACCGTCCACGGTCGCGAAGGGGTTAAATATATAAAACATATTTGTTATGATTTTTTTTAATTAATTGTAGCCTTATTTCTCACAGTTCTGTATTGGAGGTGGGGGCTTCTTCCCAGAGGGGAATCCCCGTCAATGTGGAGATTTTGCTGCCTATGACTGGGACGGATATGGGACACACACAGGATCGAGTGCCAGCAAGGAGATAACGGAGGCAGCTGTCCTGCTCTTTTACAGCTAATTAGGAAACCATCCTGTCATTTTGTGCACTTAAATAAATATTTCCCAAAGCTTAATTTTTTTTTTAAATAGTGTGTTTTGTTTCCAAGAAATAATGATTGACATTCCAGTCTATGTAATGCTGATGAAAATATAACTCACTAGGACACGTTCCAGTGACACAAACACACATCATGACACACATTCACACTACATGCAGCTCTCAAACAACTTCCGTGTACTATACAGAGCCATACTATGCACCTCACAGACACCCTGAATGCTATACAAAGCAAGACCCCGCTCTATGCAGTACACACCACACCACGCGTTTCACACAAACCTCATGCAGTACACAGATATTCCACATGTTTGACATTTTGCAGATGAATTAAATTATTTTGACACATTAAAGTATCAAGGAAGCAAACTGTCCTTGACAGTATTACCAGCCATGCATCAAGCCCTAACTCTCCTCCCTTTCTTCTGACAGACAGACTGACTCACTCAGCCAGCACAGGTAAGTGCTCCTTCCTATGCCGCAGACCCAGAGCTGGCTGACACAGTTGCTTCCTCCAATATTCACAAGAAAGGCAGCATTCTGAATTAAGAACGGATGGGGCTTGATGGAGAGAGCAACTGACTCAGAATCCATTGCTTCCTGGCGCTCATGGGACCTTGTCGGATAAGAAACCTCCACTAATTAGTGGTGGGTTGAGGTCCTCAGTGACAAAAGGGGGGGACCAACTATCTCCCCCCCACCCATTAGTGGTGGGGGAGGGCCCTAAGTGATAAAGGGGGGGCTCTACTATTCCCTAAAAATTAATCCATCTTCACCCAGAGATGGCTCCACTCACACTGAGCTCCACAGGGTGGGGAAAGGCTTATAAAGCCTTCCCACACTCTGCAATTTGACTCAGAGTGCACTTGCAGGTCAACCAATCAGAGCGCTCTGAGTCAAATGGCAGGCCGTGGGAAGGCTATATAACCCCTTTTCCTCCCTGCAGAGCTCAGTCACTGCACTGAGCCCATACATGGGTGAAGATGGATTATTTTTTATCGTCAGGATTTGTTTTTTTTCCGCATTTTTTTTTATTTTTGTAACCGGGTCTTTTTCTTTTTTATTAGTTCGACTGGATTTCTGTATTTTTATTTGCCCTTTTTTGGGACAAGAAGGTTTAAAAAAACAAAAAACAAAGAAGACATCTGATAGTAAGCATTTTTAAACATGCTGGGACTCCATACTCATCTAGCTTGTGCCCTTTCTGAGTGTCTGGCAGCTCCAGGTACCCCTTGGGGAACTTCAACACCATAATCTTATTGAAAGTGATGACTTGCCATGAGGGGACCTGGTATATTACCTGGGGACCTGGTTATTAGTTGCCACCCTCAGGACACTCACCATTGGCTTACTAACCTGTCACTCAAAGCCGGTGTTGGCCAAAAACCCATTCACTTAGATAAACTTCATAACCTCTTCCCCCAATCTGGGTCCAGTCATGGAGCCTTTACTGTTTAATATTTAAAATCCAGGGCTGTGCTGTAATTGCTCAATCTTGTTATAGGAAAGCCAATCTGCAGCAGTGAAAGCTCAATCTACATTGCAGCAACAGATGCCAAATATGTAATAGGAAGCCACTCTGTAGGAGTAAAGGTCCAGTCTTTGTAAAGGAAGCCACTCTGCAGCAGTGAAGGCCCAGGAAAGCCCAGGAAGCTAGTGTGACTGAATCAGTAAAAGGCATCCTATACAGGGACTGGTCCCTCGCTGCTGCAAAGTGGCTTGCTATACAGGAACTAGGCCTTCACTGCTTCAGACTGGCTTGCTATAAATCAACTAGGCCTGACTTTGTTTACAAAGACTGATCTGCAGGAGTAAAGGCCCAGTCTTTGTAAAGGAAGCCAGTCTGCAGCAGAGTGGGCCGCATTGAGATAGAGGCGGGTTACTGCAATACCCAAAAATGTTTCTCCTTTGTCTATGCAAAGTACATAAAGAAACCACACTCACCCGTACAGATATATTCTAACAGAAGTGCAAAAAAACAATCAACCTAATCCCACCCACAATGGAGATGAGTGTCCAGACGCCATCAGGTCCTAAACCGCCATTTTACGAGGCACGCGTGGTCACGTGATATGATATCGGACTGAGCATGTGACGTATTCGCAATTTGACCGCTGCGAATTGAAAAATGCATTATTGCCCACCATACTGTAACCAAATTTATAAGTCACAAATACACATTCAGTAGAAAATACCTCACTGAAACTCAAAGTGCTGTGTTATACTTATTAGACAATAGATGGCACCAAACAACCATCTCATTTCATAAGGACATGGAAAAGAAAAAATAGAAATAATAGTGTAGACTGTCTTGCTAATAAATAAGTAATAAAAGATAATGCAAAGGTCCACGATGTAGATGTATTGAACATATAAAGGAAGCTGTTTAAGCAAAGAGTGCATTACCGGCTTTATTTCAAATAAAATCAATATCAAACATCAAACACACAGTCTCTTACAGGAGTATGTGGTGAGTACATACGGTATACACCGCTACTCATTGCCAAGCTTTGTTACTTTAAAGATCATTCGATGGGCCCAACATGCGGCTCTATGAATCCATGTACTCAATGATCAGATTAATCAGTAAACATACCACATACTATGCGTGTGACGTCTACGCGTTTTACCAGACATTCCAGCTTCTTCAGGACGAAAGAGTCTGGAATCTCCATCATGGAAAAGGTCTATTATAGGGTCACAGTAGCTGCGAGAATTCTCCTCATTGATCAAATCTCGAAGACCCTAATTTACATATTGCAGCACATTATGCCTGATTTAAGTGTACACTATAAGTTCCTTCTTAAAGTGATAAAATAACTTGACATAGAATTATATCGATGTGCATTTTAATGAACTTAAAGTGTATTCTTATAGAAATGGTAACCTTAGACAGCATATATAAGCAACAAATAAGCATAAAATATAAATAGGTAAAGTAAATAGGTAAAAAGGTACATACAAATTGATATTTGCTTTGCCTCCTCAAAGCAAATAATGTGTACAGATAACAGAATGCAGCAAAAAGATAGATGAGCCAATCTCCTTCAGAAAGATAGCGTTATATTTGGTCTACGAGTTTTGTCTGGTAGGGACTTTATCAAGACAAGCATGCAATACAGAACAGAACTGTATATAGGACTCAGTTAACGAAAACAAACTCATACAAAACGATAAATGTTACAAAATAAAGATACAACATAGCAAATTAGACACATACATACTAAAAACTTATTGATAAATGGTGATAACAGATTATTTTTTTAAAAGAAAAAAGCTTGACAAAGATTAATGATTCTGAGTAGCATTATTAAAAAAATATAATGGCACTAGAAAGATATAAGAAAATATATATAAATGTGAAAATACATTTTATAAACACTGAACAAATTTATAAACGCAACACTTTTGTTTTTGCCCCCATTTTTCATGAGCTGAACTGATAGATCTAAGACTTTTTCTAGGTACACAAAAGGCCTGTTTCTCTCAAATATTGTTCACAAATCTGTCTAAATCTGTGTTAGTGAGCACTTCTCTTTTGCCGAGATAATCCATCCACCTCACAGGTGTGGCATCTCAAGATGCTGATTAGACAGTCTCCGAAGGGAGGGAATCCTGCTCTGCTTCAGTATGTCACAGTACATGTTGGCATTCCTGGTTCACTCAATGAACTGTAGCTCCCCAGTGCTGGCAGCACTCATGCAGGCCCAGACCATGACACTGCCACCACCATGCTTGACTGTAGGCAATACACACTTGTGTTAAATGTTTTTTTTATTTTATTTTGAGAGCAGAGTAATAGCAGACATATGTCAAATTACAATATAAAGCACACGGTCGCCTTCGCAGAGGCATATAGGTCAAAGTACACAGACATAGTGAAAGCTATAATATAATGCAGATATGCGTGTAGCTTGCGTAAGTACAGTTATAATGCAGTGAAAAGCTGAGTATGTTACAGTATGGGGGAATAAAGTGTATTTCTGATGTTAAGACCATCCAGATTGTCAGATTTCTGATGCATGGTGCGTTCAAGACAGTCGTCATCAGTGTGTCTATGTGTGGTAAAAAATTATGTAGGTAGTCGCCAAATCAGCAGGTGAACTCTGTGCCACACTATAACCGGGTGCCCATGCTAAGCAGAAGCACCAACGTTAACTGTGATAATGACAGGCGTCTTAGGTCTAAGTGAGGGGTTGTGCACAGGTAAGTGTTATTTAATAAGTGTCTTGTAATTTAGATGAACAATATTAAGTGTTATCCAAATGGTGCTAAAGGAAGCAATAAAATATAACAAACATGTAAATTTTTAAACTCGAGCAGTGGTAGAAGCAAAGCGTTGTAGGAGGCAGGTAATATACACCCTGTTCCAAATTATTATGCAAATGATATTTTTCTCATTTACCTAAATAATTGATGTAAAAAACAGTCAGCACAATTCTCATGTTATCAACTATTAAGAGTACAATTCAAATTTTATTGAACAAACCTCTAATGATAACAGTATTTTTTTAAACATAAAAAACTTACAATGCACTGTTCCAAATTATTATGCACACTAAGTTTCAAAACACTTTATAGGTTGTAAAGGACTGAAAATTGTCATTTGTTGTGTTTGCAGCATATTTATTGAAATCAAAAGTTATTTCAATCAAACTTATAACAACATTTTAACGTTTTAAACATTTTAACAGGTCACATTACATTTTAACATAGGACCCCTTATTTGATAGCAGCTTCACAAGTCTTGCATCCATTGAACTTGTTAGTTTTTGGACAGTTGCGGCTTGAATTTGTTTGCAAGATATCAGAATAGCCTCCCAGAGCTGCTGTTTGGATGTAAACTGCCTCCCACCCTCATAGACCTTTTGCTTGAGGATGCTCCAAAGGTTCTCAATAGGATTGAGGTCAGGGGAGGATGGAGGCCACACCATGACTTTCTCTCCTTTTATCCCCATAGCAGACATTGATGCAGAGGTATTCTCTGCAGCATGAGATGATACATTGTCATGCATGAAGATGATTTTATTACGGAAAGCATAGTTATTCTTTCTATACCAAGGAAAAAAAAAGTGGTCAGTCAGAAACTCCACATACTTTGCAGAGGTCATCTGTACACCTTCGGGAACCCTAAAGGGGCCGGCCAGCTCTCTTCCCATGATTCCGGCCCAAAACATGACTCCACCACCGACTTGCTCACGTCGCAGCCTTGTTGGAACAGGGTGGCCGTCCACCAACCACCCACTACTCCATCCATCTGGACGATCCAGGGTTGCACAGCACTCATCAGTGAACAGGACTGTTTGAAAATTAGTCTTCATGTATTTTTCTGCCCAATGCAGCCGTTTCTGCTTGTGAGCATCGGTTCGTGGTGGCCGAATAGAAGGTTTATGCACAGTTGCAAGACTCTGGAGGAATCTACACCTTGATGTCTGTGGGACTCCAGAGGCACCAGCAGCTTCAAATATCTGTTTGCTGCTATGCAATGGTATTTTAGCAGCTGCTCTCTTGATCCGATGCATTAATCTGGCAGAAATCTTCCTCAATGTGCCTTTATCTGCACAAACCCGTCTGTGCTCTGAATCAGCCACAAATCTCTTAATAGTGCGATGATCACGCTTAAGTTTTCGTGAAATATCTAATGTTTTTATACCTCGTCCAAGGCATTGAACAATTTCACTCTTTTCGGCAGCAGATAGTTTCTTTTTCTTCCCCATATTGCATAAAAATGGTGCTCTGCTTAATATGTGGAACCCCCTCCTTTAGTAGTTTTTCCTTAAATTGGGCTCATCTGGCAATCTAATTATCACAGGTGTCAGAGATTGTTTTCAGTGATCAATAGAGCCCCGAGACACAATGCCATCCATGTATATATATATAAAAGTGTTTGTTCATACATACATATATTCTGCAGTTTGTCTTGTCCTGCATGCTAAAGCTAGTTGCTCCCTAGTTGGTCCCTGCCCTGCTCATCATTGGTTTGTTAACTTAAATGTTATTCAACATTCTGCTTATCTCTAAAGACTTTCTCTGTTATTTCTGCTCCCCCCCCCCTTATTTTATTGATACCCACCCGAATGTCTTGCTTTACCAATCCTCACCTCCTCTGTGCATCTCCATTCCATAGCTTTTATTGCAGTCCTGTTTTGACCCTATCATCTCTGTCTTCCTCAGTCTGAGTTTTAAAAGACCACTTCTAGCAAACCTGAACAGTTCTCCTTCTGTCCCCTCAATGGCATCCTTCTGTCCCCTCAATGTACCTTTCAACTATTTTCCAAATATTCTGATGTTTGCTCTCTAATTGGCACATAAAATATACATATATATACGAACTAATTACAATCATTTTTCATTATTATTAATTATCATTTTCATTATTTATATTATTTTTATGTATTTATCTGTTTATTCTTGAGATTACTTTTTCAACATGTGATATGATATTGAATATCACTGTATCAAAAAAAACATTTATAGCCCTCCTCTATTTAATATTTATATTAATATTTATTTTATTTTATTTCATTTCTATTTTCTATCCCTACTTTCATATTGATATTTATTTTCATTTATTATGATTTTTCAAGTGTTCTCTCTATTTGAGGTGTTTGATATATAAACCAATAGCTAATTATGAACATTGTGTATGAGTATGATAAGTATATCTGACTGATAAAATCAACAGCCATTGGAAATTTTTGAAATGCATAAAAATCAATAGCCATTTAAAATGCTTGATAATCATTTTAAATGCACAAACAATAATCTGCAAATAATAAAGATCTTTGTGGTCCACTCTGACCACCATCCCACGTCAGGCACCAATTGGTGATGTCATCATCCTCATTCACCAATCATGATCTAGAGCGCGATATTTAAACCTGAATTCACAGGCTCGTCACCATCTGACACCCTCAGCCTCCCATTTCTTTAGACCTCTCCTTATTAGATTAACGTTATATTTTGGGATTTTCTTTGATACTTGATTTAAAACTGAACGTGGTTTGTGGCTGCGGACAGACTTAGCCGTCTGCAAAACCACGGCAAGCGCTGATACAGCGCATACACCCTGCAAAGAAGCATAGATACCATTAAGATTATGCAGAGTTGTGTCTTGCAGGGGGTTTCTCTTGTTAGTTAGCTAGTTGAGTAGTTATTTCATGAGATAGGTGCCCTCGAAGGCACAGTTGTACCTTATATAGCTATTAGAATTTACTATTGGAGGTTTCGTTACGTCCACATCAGCATTAGACAGTATCTTCCGTTAGGAAGTGAACTCAGCAACTGATAATATTGACAGTTGCCCCTCAAAGTAAAGAAGATTTCTACATATAGCTTATAGTTCAACTTTGTAATCTTATCTATAACGCTAACCGGCACTAACAGATTCTCCAGCATTGCCTGCAACTCCGGTAATGATTGGAGTTAGTAGGCAGACCGGAAAATGGTATTCCTTTTGTTTAGCTGTTCTCGATTGACAGACACATTATAGTATATACTGTCTGAATCTTAAAGATTACGGTTTAGGCAATACACACATATATATAGATAGATAGATTTTGTGTCGGACTGATCAGTATTATTGTCGGAACTTGGCATGATCACAATTGTTGCCAACAAACACTTGGGATTGTGCTAATGTGTATCTTTGCTCTTCATTGCATACTTCATTCCAATATTTATTAGCTACTTTATTGCAACATTTACCAGCTATTCAGTCCAGCCCCACTTCTATATCTATAGTAAGACATATATATTTTCCTTAGGTCTGTTTACATAGACATTTTGTCTTAGCACATTAATGTCTATTAGTTTAATACTTTTTTTTCATGTATTATCTCCTCTCTATTCCTTTATCTCGTATTCGGGTTCTTTTGAGAGTAATCATCTCTTTACACATTAATTATTTTTATCTATATCTGTTTCATTATTAAAGTTATGTTTTAATTATCAATCCCAACTTAGGACAGTGTTTCTTTCCTTCTTGTTTCATATTCCTAAATCGGGGTTAACCCCTTCACTGCCCTAATGATCTATGCTATAGTAGGCTTCCACTCTGTTTAATTCTGTATACTTATCCTGTGAGGGGAACAGGGCGTTCGAGGCACCATAACCACTACAGACTGCTGGTGATTGGAGGATTCCTTTAAGGGACTGGGTACTATACAGAGAAACCAAGGGACGAGGCCTTAGGATGGAGTCTGTGAGATATAGTATGGACTGAATCGATAGGTATATTTGAAACCTAGCAACGGCCACAGAAATAAAACACTCCAAAGTAGAAACCAACATCAGTATAACAGAGTAAATTTGAAAAAAAATACTTTATTGTTTTAATAAAATTAACAATATACAAAATATATGTGTGTAGGAACATGTGTGTAGTGGTTCTGACAAGTGTGAATCCTGCAGGTTCAGGCCAGTGAACCATGCATGTTGTTAATGTGAGTTTCACTGTGTATTTTATTTGGCATTGATGAAACTACCAAGTGCAATTCTAAATCATGTTTTTATGCCACCATTAATGTGTTTGTTTCCTAACATGGGATTGCCTTTTTATCTAAATAAATATTTTGTTTGCTCACGTGTTAAAGCTGCCGATAGGCAGTGTATGACTGTATGTGTTTGACTTTGCAGGATTGTCTGAATTTGTCTTTGGATAAATGTTTGTGCTTGTGCATATGTGTTTCTTTGTGCATAAAAGTTGGTGTCGCTGCCTGAATGATTTTGAATGTATTTATGTGAATGAATCTGCAGCCTTGTCCCTGTACATACATAGTGTTTATCCATGTGTCCTTGCAATGAGTAGTGCTTTTTTGTTTTTGTTTGTTTCACTGCTCTTTTCGTCTAGATTCCAGTTCTACCTCTTTATGGATTTGGTCTATTGTTTTCGGTCCTTGAGGTTTATGTCGAGGTACCCAGTTATTTTTTCTTAATTCCATCACATCCTGGACCAAAAATCGAATCCGCGAAGAGGTTTTCTGTTTTTTGATAAAGATGTCAATCTTGCTGATATAGTTGTCCAAGCGGCACTGTCCATTTTCCAAGGATTTTCCAATTGTAGTGAGCAAAAGACAGATACATTCCATGGACTCCTCGCTGTTCCTGTTCAGTAGTTTCATTAGACAATCTTTCATGGTCTCTTCAGACAGCAATTTTAATTTAAATAGCTCCCCAATAAATTTGATATTCCCTTGGTATCGCCTGCGTGCTTTGTTACAAGCATCACTCAATTCCTCTTTTAGTTGAGTCTTTTCTTTCGGTGACGTGGCTTCATCCAGTTCCTTTTGCAGCTTCTCAGTTCTTTCATTCCCATTTTCACCTCTCTCAAACTCCTTCTGGCTGAGCCTTATTAGCAACCTGCGGAATGTAATGCTTTCTTCAGGGTTGTCTTCTGTTGGGACCTCAAGCATCCTTAGCCAGTTGCACATGTTTGCATATACAACTGAGAAATGTGACTCTGCGATTGCTTTTTCAAAGATGACTTCTACAACAGCTTTCAGTTGATACTCTGTGTGTATAGAGAGGTCTTTAACTTGCTTGATTAAATTCTGGAATGTCTGAGGTGTGATTTTATTCAGTATACTGCGTACTTTGCGAACCAATTCTTGAGCCTTGGCAATAGTGGGATCTTCAGTTGCTCTTTTCATGGGAGGTTTCCAAGCCTTTTCAGATGTATGCTGTTTTACATTCTCAGTTACTTGAAGGATTTTGCGAGGTTCCTTACCAGGAGCTTGCTGAGACCTAATTTGGCCCATTCCAGATGGCAGTGTGTAATTATCCTTAGCAAGATGGGAGAAATTTGCAGTTAGAGGTTTACATTTCCTGATGGTCAATTGTGATGGATCCACTGGTCGAAGGTGAGGTCTAATGAGCCTACCTTGATAGATTTTAGCAATTTCAGACAAGTCCTTTGGCTCCTGTGTGATAGATTTAAATCTAAGTAACGATTCCCTGTCATAGCGTATCCTTTCTAACTTTGATTTAATATTTGTCCTCTCTTGGAGTAAAGGTACTGCAAGGTTTTGGCTTTTCTTTCGTACTATATCAGCCTCAAGAGGTGGTTCTTCTTCTTTGTCTTCTTGCAATGGCTGCTCTTCGTGGTCACTGCTCAGACTCACATGTGTTCCTGGCTGATTATTCTTTATCTCAGTTTGTTCCTGCTCAGGGGTGCCCTCTTGATTGATTAGAAGCAACTCCTCTGGCTGTACAGTGGGGCAATCCAAAGAAGTCTCAGAGTGATGAAGCACAGTGTCAGAGCTTACTGGCAGCTCCTCTAACATTTCACCAGTGCTCGATTTGACAGGACAAACTGGGCCCACTAGAAGAATGCCTGGATCTTGATCTTTGACAGCCTCCCGAGAATCTAGATTCATAGACTCAGGTTGACAATCCAAAGTGAACTGTGGCTGACCAAGGTTTACTGGCAACTCCTCTGTCAATCCACTTGTATGAGGTTCGATAGTAGAATAATTGGTGTCTTCTAGATGTGTGATAACCTCTGTAGGCTCTAGAGAGATAGGCTGTAGTAAAAAAGATGTAACTGGGTTCTGAGAATCTAGATTTGCAAGCTGAGGTGGACAATCTAAAGTGGACTGTGGCTGACCAAGGTTTACTGGCAACTCCTCTGTCAATCCACTTGTATGAGGTTCGATAGTAGAAACAGGGCATTCTAGAGAAGTGTTGTCTTCTAGATGTGTGATAATCTCTGTAGGCTCTAGAGAGGTAGGCTGTAGTAAAATAGCTGTAACTGGGTTCTGAGAATCTAGATTTGCAGGTTCAGGTGGACAATCTAAAGTGGACTGTGACTGACCAAGGTTTACTGGCAACTCCCCTGTCAATCCACTTGTATGAGGTTCGATAGTAGAAACAGGGCATTCTAGAGAAGTGTTGTCTTCTAGATGTGTGATAATCTCTGCAGGCTCTAGAGAGGGAGGCTGTAGTAAAATAGCTGTAACTGGGTTCTGAGAATCTAGATTTGCAGGCTCAGGTGGACAATCTAAAGTGAACTGTGACTGACCAAGGTTTACTGGCAACTCCTCTGTCATTCCACTTGGATGAGGTTTGATAGTAGAAACAGGGCATTCTAGAGAAGTGTTGTGTTCTAGATGTGTGATAACCTCTGTAGGCTCTAGAGACCTAGTCTGCAGCAAGTGACAGGGAATATCATCTAGACTTGTGATAGGTTCAGGCTGTAGAATAATATTGTGTTTATAATGCTCTGCAGAATACGTTGTTTCATTTTCCAGTTCTTTTTTGACTACTTCTTTTTCTTGGACATTTGTAGCCTTTTTAGTTTTAGATTGCTTTGGAGGTAATGCAGGCTTTACCATAGAGAAAATGAATGGGTCCCTGCAATAAAAAAAATAGAAAAAGTTAAAATACAGTTGTAATAATTGTTCTTTCCTCCCTTTCCATCCATCAGCCCATTCTGTCACTTATCTTATTCCTCGTCAGCTTTCCTCTCACTTTCAGTCCGTCAGCTACCCTATCACTCGTTATCTATCAGTCATTATTGTACAGCTTTTAGTGACACGATCAGATCATTTATGTTACATATATTACAATTTGGTTACAGTAATTCCAGTAAATGGTTTATTTTGTACAATTAAAGCTTCTGTTTATATTAAAATACATATCTTATGGAAATTAGGTAATGCCTGGTAAGTCACTTGCTGTAGTACTCCCCAGTGATTTGTGATGTTGGTTTAGAAAGACCATTGACATCCTTCTCTATCTGTGGCTCTTCTCTCATTGGTTTCCTGTGTACGCAGACAGCCAGTGAGAGAACCAGGGTATTGGCCTACTGAGGACACTGAAGTTTATTTGGATAAAGTTATAGGATTATGATCGGTCATTCTGTGTCTCAATAAACACTTACCTAGGTGGCCAAGCATATGTCATTAGCTTGTTGGTTTCTTTTGGAGTCACCCGAATATAGTATGGTACATCGGGAATCTTCTCCTCTTTTCCATATCTGACATAGTTATTATAATGTCTAAAGAATTTGAAGAAAAACACACAAAAAAACAAAAGGTCAGGCTAATTCTTCCAGCACCCAGTGGAGAGGCTAAAATCTGAATTTGTTAAAACAAACATCAACAATAGAAAAAAAAAAGATCTCTCCCCTTTGGTTAATGTAATCACACAGTATTTACCTTTCATCAAGCACTGCAAATTTAGATGTAACAGAAGGGGGCAAGCAAAGTCTCTTTGTGCTTTTTTGGCAACATTTTAGACTTCCTTCCACAAATCCACCATTCTGTTCCCGTGGCTCCCATTTCTTTCCCTTCTCGGGATCTGGAGAAATTTCAAGATTAGGTGATATCTGGGGCTCAGCTTTAAGTGGCAGCCTGTTTAGGAAAGAAGAAGTGATTATTGGAGTTTCATATTTCACACGTTTGATGTTATATTTCTGGAATAACCGAGTGTGTTTAGGAAATGATAGAAGAAGCCATTATATTGGGTCATATTGTAATGATTAAGTATTCCAATTTGAGATTTGTGATGTTGGCTCAGAAAGACCATTGACATCTTTCTCTATCTGTGGTTCTTCTCTCATTGGTTTCCTGTGTACACAGACAGCCAGTGAGAGAACCAAGATATTGGCCTACTGAGGACACTGAAGGTTTATTTGGATTACTTTATAGGATTATGGTCGGTCATTCTGTGTCTCAATAAACACTTACCTTGGTGGCCGAGCATATGTCATTAGTTTGTTGGTTTCTTTTGGAGTCACCCGAATATAGTATGGTACATCGGGAATCTTCTCCTCTTTTCCATATCTGACATAGTTATTATAATGTCTAAAGCTTTTGAAGAAAAACACACACAAAAACAAAAGGTCAGGCTATTTCTTCCAGCACCCAGTGGAGAGGCTAAAATCTCAATTTGTTAAAACAAACATCAACAATAGAAAGAAAAAAGATCTCTCCCCTTTGATTAAAGGACCACTATAGTGCCAGGAAAACATACTTGTTTTCCTGGCACTATAGTGCCCTGAGGGTGCACCCACACTCAGGGTCCCCCTCCCGTCGGGCTCTGGAGAGAGGAAGGGGTTAAAATCTTACCTTTCTCCAGCGCCAGGCGGGGAGATTTCCTCCTCCTCTCCTCCTTCCTAGCGACGTCATCGGCTGAATGCGCATGCGCGGCAGGAGCCGCGCGCGCATTCAGCCGGTCTCATAGGAAAGCATTTACAATGCTTTCCTATGGATGCTGGCGTCTTCTCACTGTGATTTTCACAGTGAGAAGCACGCAAGCGCCTCTAGCGGCTGTCAATGAGACAGCCACTAGAGGCTCTAGAGGCTGGATTAACCCTCAGTGTAAACATAGCAGTTTCTCTGAAACTGCTATGTTTATAAAAATGAAAAAAAAGGGTTAATCCTAGCTGGACTAGGCACCCGGACCACTTCATTAAGCTGAAGTGGTCTGGGTGCCTATAGTGGTCCTTTAATGCACTCACACAGTATTTACCTTTCATCAAGCACTGCAAATTTAGATGTAACAGAAGGGGGCAAGCAAAGTCTCTTTGTGCTTTTTTGGCAACATTTTAGACTTCCTTCCACAAATCCACCATTCTGTTCCCGTGGCTCCCATTTCTTTCCCTTCTCGGGATCTGGAGAAATTTCAAGATTAGGTGATCTCTGGGGCTCAGCTTTAAGTGGCAGCCTGTTTAGGAAAGAAGTGATTATTGGAGTTTCATATTTCACACGTTTGATGTTATATTTCTGGAATAACCGAGTGTGTTTAGGAAATGATAGAAGAAGCCATTATATTGGGTCATATTGTAATGATTAAGTATTCCAATTTGAGATTTGTGATGTTGGCTCAGAAAGACCATTGACATCTTTCTCTATCTGTGTTTCTTCTCTCATTGGTTTCCTGTGTACACAGACAGCCAGTGAGAGAACCAAGGCATTGGCTTACTGGGGACACTAAAGGTTTATTTGGATTACCTTATAGGATTATGGTCAGTCATTTTGTGTCTTATTAAACACTTACCTAGGTGGCCGAGCATATGTCATTAGTTTGTTGGTTTCTCTTGGAGTCACCCGAATATAGTATGGTACATCGGGAATCTTCTCCACTTTTCCATATCTGACATAGTTATTATAATGTCTAAAGATTTTGAAGAAAAACCCACAAAAAAACAAAAAGGTCATTAATAATGTGATGTGATATCTCTGGAATAACAGAGTGAGTTTAGGAGATGATACAAGAAGCCATTAGATACTATGCATTGCTATTTGGGTTCTATTGTAATGATTAAATAATTCAATTTGATGTTTAAAACCTTTGACACGTCTGGACTAATTACATTCTGCATTTCATCCCAGGATGGTGCTGTCTATTCGGGGTCTCAAAACACATTTAATAAATGGGGCATTATTGAGTCAGAAACACAAATATGTATTCCTGACACTATTGTTCTAATATAACTATTTAATGCCTCAGCCCCCTGTCAAGAATTTAAAGGGGTTAAAACTCATTTTTTTCCCAGTGTCACGCAGGGCTCCTCACGTCTGTCTCCATCCCTAAACTGCCTCCTTAGCTGAAAAACAGAATCGATGAACTCAGCCAATCCAATGCTTGACTTTTAGAAAGCATTGGATTGACTGAGTTAGTCAATTTTAATGATCCCAGCCAAGAAGGCATTCTGGGGGCAGAGGCAACGCTGCCCTGGCCAATCATAAATTGAAGCATCTTGAAGAGGAATGTTCAGTGTCTTCATGCAGAGCGTGGAGATGCTGAATGTCAGTTCTGCACACTCTGCAGCACTGCCACAGGAAGCACATATAGTGGCTGTCTGAGGGACTGCCACTGTAGGTGTCCCTAGGGAGCAATGTAAACACATTGTTTACATTAAAAAAACTTCAGGGACAGACTATAGACACCAGAACCACTACATTGAGCTGTAGTTGTTCTGGTGTCTATAGTGTCCCTTTAATTCCTATATATTTAACTTTTTTTTCACCCCTGTATATCATGCCTGCTTATTTTATTGTAAATGCCATCACTACAAATGAGCTAGGCTGCAAAAATTAATGGATTTGTTAAAAAAATATATATTTTTTTTTTATCTCATCTGTTTAGAAAATTTACAAAGCTGCTGTGGCTCAGAGGTAGGAAGCAGGACCAGGACTGCGAAGTTCCTCGGTTCAAATCCAGGGACGACGCTGTCTTTATGTCGCGGTTAGAAACGTGACAGGGGGGATATGATAGAAACATTTAAATACATAAAGGGAATCAACACAGTAAAGGTTTAAAAATAATATCAGGAAGTATTACTTTACTGAGAGGGTAGTGGATGCATGGAATAGCCTTCCAGCTGAAGTGGTAGAGGTTAACACGGTAAAGGAGTTTACGCATGCCTGGGATAGGCTTTAAGGCTATCCTAACTATAAGATAAGGCAAAGCAATAACTAAAAGGTGAAACTCAAATTCAATTTTAAGCATTTTACCTCGTGGAGTACTACCATTCATTTAAAGATAACATTATTAAATCTACTGGAAAGTTCTGTTATTTACAGAAATGATGCCCAGTAACAAACCATCTTTTATTCTAATCTCTATTGAACTCTGATCCCCATCTTCCAATAACCCCATCTAATATACCTGCAGAAACTGTCCACTTACCTGTCCGTAGAAGGCTGATAAGGAATATACTTTAGACTTGTGACAGGTTCAGGCTGTAGAATATTATCCTGTTTATGACACTCTGCACAATAATTTCCACTTTCAGCCTTTTTAGTTGTTTTGTATTGTTTTGGAAGTAATTTAGGCTTCACCTTAGAGAATAGGAATGGGTCCCTGCAATTAAAATAGGAATAGTTAAAATGCAGTTGTAACAATTATATCCTTTTCTCCCTTTCCATCCATCAGCCCATTCTGTCACTTATCTTATTCCTCTTCAGCTTTCCTCTCACTTTCAGTCCGTCAGCTACCCTATCACTCGTTATCTATCAGTCATTATTGTACAGCTTTTAGTGACACTATCAGATCATTTATGATGCAATTATGATGTAATTCCAGTAAATGGTTTATTTTGTACCATTAAAGCTTTTGTTTATTTTAAAATACATATCTTATAGAAATTAGGTAATGCCTGGTAAGTCACATTGCTATAGTACTCCCCAGTGATTTGTGATGTTGGCTCAGAAAGACCATTGACATCTTTCTCTATCTGTGGCTCTTCTCTCATTGGTTTCCGGTGTACACAGACAGCCAGTGAGAGAACCAGGGTATTGACCTACTGAGGACACTGCAGTTTTATTTGGATAACCTTATAAGATTATGGTCGGTCATTCTGTGTTTCATGATACACTTACCTAGGTGGTCGAGCATATCGAATTTCCAAGTTGGATTTTTTTGGAGTCACCCGAATATAGTATGGTACATCGGGTTTCTTCTCCTCTTTTCTATATCTGTCATAGTAGAAAGTATCATAATGCCTAAAGCTTTTGAAGAAAAACACAAAAACAAAAATGATCAGGCTAATTCTTACAGCACCCAGCCTAGAGGTTATTATCGCAATTTGTTAATGTGATCATATAGTATTTACCTTTTGTCAAGCACAGCAAATTTAGAATAAACAGAAGGGGGAAGGCGACGTCTCTCTGTGCCTTGTTGGCAACATTTTAGAGTTTCTTCCACAAACCCACCATTCTGCTCCCGTGGCTCCCATCTATTCCCCTTCTCAGTTTCTGGAGAAATATCCAGATTAGATGATAATTGGGGGAATGTCTGGGGCTCTGCTTTAAGAGGTAGCCTGTTTAGGAAAGAAAAAGTGATTAGTGAAGTTTCATATTTCACACATTTGATGTTTTGTGTTTGGAATAACTGAGTGTGTTTAGGAGATGATAAAATAAGTCATTATATATTATGCGTTGTTATTTGGGTTGTATTGTAATTGTTAAATAATTTGATTTAATGTGTAAAACCTGTGAAACTCTTCGACACTCATTTTCATCCCAGGATGGTGCTGTCTGATTATGGACTCTAAACACCTTTATTAATTCCTATATATTTCCCTTTTTTTTTTCTGCACCCCTGTATATGGATGCTTATTTTATATCAATCACTACAAATGGGCTGAGCTATACACATTCATTGTTGGGTTCATTTTTTTTTATCTCATTTGTTAAGAAAAATAACTAAAAGATCAAACACAAATTCACATTTTAAGGATTTTAACCCTTATATTAATCCCTTTCGTTTAATGACAACACTATTCAATCTACAAGAAAGATGTGTTATTTATAGAAATGATGCCCATTTATAAACCATCCTTTATTCTACTCTTAATCAAACTCTGACCCCCATCTAATATACATGCAGCCGCTGACCACTTACCTGTCCGTAGAAGGCTGGATGTTTGGCTGTTTTCTGAATTCTTTTTTAGTAGAATTCCTGGGTGGGGGTTGAGTACCCCCCAGCCATGAAACCAGGGGACGTTTAATCGTAGAAATAACGTTACCCATTGTCTCTGTAAATCATCTCACTGCAATGAAACTGCTTGTGAAATGCCAGTGTAACCAGCAGTAACAGGGTTTTCTGTTATCTGCTCAGTGACATCACAATGTGTTATCTGCTCAGTGACATCACAATAGAACCTGCTGATCTATGATGTAGCAAAAAATGGCTGACTGCATGATGGTCTATGGAAATGAAATCCAATTGAAAATTAAAATAGCGTTTAAATGACAGGCACATAAATAACTTAAGAAAAAAGTTACCTGCGCTCTTCCCAAATACATATGGATATTTAAACAAATGGAGGTTATTTAGTTACTCCAATGGCAATGAGAGGCGATGCCCACCTGCCACGTCAAGGCAGACCTCTTAGTTGGGTCCTACATTGAATATTCACTTTGCCTCCTTGAGCTTCTGGCAAAGATATATTTAATGAGACAGAGAGGGGTATTTAAATACCAAAATATTTTTTTTTGCATTTAAATAAACAACTTAATTGACCAAGTTGTGGTTGTGGTATTAAAGGGATACTCCAGCAACCATAACACCTTCATCACAATGGAGTTGTTATGGTGTGATGAAGTCCATGGCACCATCTCACCTTAAGGTATTAAACCATTAACAGTTTAACCCCAAACACTTCTTCTAAAGGTTTGAAGCCTTGAACTGGGTGCCACTGAGGCCAGCGCTATCAGAAGGCGTCACAGGTGGCCACCTTAGGGCACATCGGCCAGGGGATGCAAATTTCCGTATGACCTGCAGGAGGAAAGCGCACAGCGCTCTTCTCCTGCCAGTCCCTTTATGTAGCATGGCCGTGTTCCAGGCCCGGCACATGGGATCGACAGAGATCAAGAAATCTACCTGTCCTAATGGGTCGACTCTTGTCTAACGCCGGCTTAGGGCAGAGGGTGATGATCCACGGCCACCTGGGTAGGGGGAGTTGGAAATTCTCCCTCCTACTATCAGAGCGTTGCTGTGCATTGCCACAGAAAGGGGCTGAGGGAAGTAAGAGACACACAAGAGGGTGTAAGGGATCAAATGCATTAAAGGGGGTTTACGACACAAGAGCCAAAATGGGGTTAAACATTCAAGAGGGGGGAAACACTAAAGAGGGTAAGAAATGCTTCTGTAGCCAAAGTCCTTGGTCAGCTTTGCCGCTGCAAGGCTGAGAGCGCTTGCTGCTGCTTTGGTCCCCCTAAGATTGACTGGGCCCGGTGCCCCTTTTGCCCCGTGTTAAAGATGGCCCTGCTCTCACTGACAAACACACATACTCTTTTACAGACCCACATACAAACACATATACACTCTCACTGACAGACACATACACTCACTGACAAGCATACATTCACTCTCACTGACAAACAAACATATACTCTTTGACAGACACACAAACACATACAAACTCCCTAACAGACACACATACAATTTTTCTTTTATTTACATTTTACTCCACCCAGCCCCCCTACCTTTAGGAGTGCTGGCATGGAGTCGCTGGGGTCCAGTGGGGCTGCTGGGTGGCTGGCATGGAGTCCTTGGTGTCCAGTGGTGCTGCTGAGCAGCAGGCGTGCAGGCGGCGAGGGAGGAGTGATCTCCCTGCTCAGCTCCCTCGCGCACCTCTTAGTGATGCCGTAGTGAAGTCATATTCCGGCTCCGGCATCACTGCTGTGCGCGCGAGGGAGCTTAGCAGGGAGATCACTGCCCACTGCTCCCTCGCCGCCCGTGGCCATTTTATTTTTACTAAATTTGGCGGAACCCCCAATTAGTAGGGTTCCGCAGAACACCAATTGGGAAACGCTACCTTAACCTATTTAAGTCCCTCTCTAGTGGTGTTTGCGGTGCCACCTCCTGGAACACAAGTGTCATAACACAAACGTGGATGAGTTTAGTTCATGGATAAATTCAGCTTTCGATCTGATTGAAATCCAGTCCAAATTCTTGCCCATTCGGGGCCTGAATTGCAAAATCTGGACATTGATGTATAGTTTATATAATTTCTGGATTTTACCTTCTGAATGGCCCTTTATATGGGGCTATTGCGACTCTAGTAAATAATCCCAAAAATGTTCGACTGAACTGTTTGGTTTTGTAAAGACAAAATCTTGAAATATAATTTTCTCAAAATTGATAACTTTTTCACATTGACCCCAGTCTACCAAAGCACTATTTCAATTAGTTGCTCCATTACACTTCAGATATGTACTTCTTGTTTAGACAGACAAGATTTCATCCAACGATACATCAGTAGGTTTACCGTCTTTAAAACTCCACCATGAAGACCAACTTAGCACATAACATTTTGACAACTGTTACATAGTTACATATCTGAAACTGATGGATTTGAAACCGTATATTTGCCTTATGGCAGTTTCTGAATCCCCTATTGATAAAAAGGACGGTAACAAAATCAAAATGCTGCATAACCTGAAGGGCTAAATATTGTCCACTTATATTTTTCATACGCAGCGGATTGAAAACCTTTTAAATTAATATTATTCCTAGGAAACATACTCAATTTAAGCTGATAATGACCTTTGGATAATTGAGCCTGGTGTTCTAATCTATTTTTTGTAATTTCGCAGACTGGGTCATGCTTTGGAATGTTTGATGGCATGGAATAAAAACTACATTCAACTGAAACCGCAGGCAAACTTTGTTTCTGTTGGTCATTGTTGCACACTGGAGCTAGTACCAGTAGTATTGTCATTGTCATTGACACTCTTAGCTGAGGAGGCCGAGATATTTATGCTAACAGCCCATCATTGTTATTCTGTTTGTCTGATTTTTCCACTTTACCCACAGATACAAACAGTGACTCATACAGATACACAGACATACTGATACATGCAGTGACACACATACAAATACACAGACGCACAAATTCACATGTTTGCCAGGAACTATTCGCCAGCGAACCGTTCGGGACATCACTAATACAGATACACACACTAACACATAGACCAGGGCCGGACTGGGAGAAAAATTCGGCCCGGGCATTTTTTATCACAGCGGCCCACTAAGAAGGGGGCGGGGCAGAGGCGGTGTGTTTTGTCATCACCAATGACAAACACGCCCCCTCTCAAAGTGAGCATGTTGGTTCAATGCTCTTCCAGGGCAGACCATGCCCAGAGCTCTGCTGAAGAGCTCTAGCATGAGAAAAAAAGCCCTGTATTTGTTCTGCACAGCGCAAGCAAATTTAATAACATGCTTGCACTGTGTTTCCTTGCAATTTGTCTCTGGTGTCTCTATAAATGGATACCAGGAGACAAAAATGCCATTAAAGAGTACTGTGCATGTGTTTGGAGCCTGCTTGTGGTATTGCGTGTGTGTAGAGTGAGCGGATTGTGGTGTGGTATTGTGTAATAAGGTTGGTTTTAGTCCTGTTGTGTTTGTGGTGTAATGTGATGCATATGTGGCTAGGGGCTGTAGAGAATGTGTGTGTATAGGGGATATAGCAAGTGTGTGCATACAGGCTATAGTGTGTGTGTGTGTGTATAGGTGATGTAGTGTTTGTAGAAAGTATGTGTTTAGGGGTGTAGTATGTGTTTGCTTACAAGGAATCTAGTGTGTGTATAGGGGATCCAGAGTGTGTGTGTTAAGAGTGTAGTGTGTGTGTGTGTGTATGTGTATATATATATAGTCTAGTGTGTGTTTGAAGGACCCAGAATGTGTATAGGAGATCTAGTGAGTGTGTATTTATAACGGATTCAGAGTGTATATAGGGATCTAGGGGTGCAGTATGTGTGTGTGATGGATGCTGTGTGTGAGGGGTGCTGTGTGTGCGGTGTGTGACGGTGCGGTGTGTGTGAGGGTGCGGTGTGTGTGAGAGAGTGATGTGTGTGAGAGTGCTGTGTGTGATGTGTGTGAGAGTGCTGTGTGTGATGTGTGTGAGAGTTCTGTGTGTGATGTGTGTGAGAGTGCTGTGTATGATGTGTGTGAGAGTGCTGTGTGTGATGTGTGTGACAGTGCTGAGTGTGATGGGTGTGTCTGTGCTGTGTGTGATGGGTGTGAGAGTGTGTGTGATGGATGCTGTGTGTGAGGGGTGATGTGTGTGGTGTGTGAGGGTGTGGTGTGTGATGTGTGTGAGAGTGCTGTGTGTGAGGGTGCGGTGTGTGATGTGTGTGAGAGTGCTGTGTATGATGTGTGTGAGAGTGCTGTGTATGATGTGTGTGAGAGTGCTGTGTATGATGTGTGTGACAGTGCTGTGTATGATGTTTGAGAGTGCTGTGTGTGACAGTGCGGTGTGTGAGAGTGCTGTGTATGATGTGTGTGACAGTGCTGTGTATGATGTGTGAGAGTGCTGTGTGTGACAGTGCGGTGTGTGAGAGTGCTGTGTATGATGTGTGTGAGAGTGCTGTGTGTGCTGCGTGTAACAGTGCTGAGTGTGAATGCTGCTGTGTATAAATGTTAGAATGGATTGTGTGTGTGTGTGTGGGGAGGGGGGTAAATAAACAAATAAAATAACAGGCATTATGTCCCTTCTTACCTTTTAGCCTGGGAGGGGGGGACCGACATTGTGGTATCTGGGAGGGGGGGACCGGCGTTGTGGTATCTGGGACGGGGGGACCGGTGTTGTGGTATCTGGGAGGGGGGGACCGGCACTCTTTCATCCCTGGTGGTCCAGTGGTGAGTGAACTCTAGCCTGCGGGCTAGAGTTCACTCTCGCGAGATCCGGTCGTTGCCATGGCAACGCTCCGGATTTCGCGAGAGGAACCCGGCGGAGCTGCAAGATAGAGCTCCGCCGGGTTCCTCTGCTGGTAGGCTGGCTCCTTCCCTCTCTCCCCGCCGGCAGCCGCGTTGGACTGCAGGTGGGCCGGTGAGGGAGATCTTTGATCTCCCCACCGGCCCGCCATGGACTACTGCAGGGCCGGCGATAGGATAGTGCAGGCCCTGCATAGACCGGCAGGGGAGATCCTGTGATCTCCCTGCCGGCCTCGGCCCCTGGCCACCGCGGCCCACCGGGCATTTGCCCGGTGTGCCCGATGGCCAGTCCGGGCCTGACATAGACACACATGCTGGTCAAAATGTACACTTGTTAAGCCACCCTCCAGCTTCCTTCCTTCTGGGTGCAGGAGGGTGACTTGCTTGGGGTTCAATCTGCTGGCTGAGGCTGTTGGGTGGTAGGGTATGGCTCTTGCAGTCTGCGCCCCCTCCTGTCTGCTTTCTCCTCTGTCCTCCTGTCTCTGTGGTTACATGTTGGTTAGCTTGGAGGAACTGATCGACTCTTATTAAAGGGGCCTGGTCGCTCTGTTAAGGTGCTGCAGTGCACAACTGGGCCCTGGAAGGCACATGCCCACCTGGTGGCACTAAGTGCATGAGTCACCCAATGGGCCCCCGCATGATGCGGCCCCCCGGTGCTGCTTCCGCAGCTGTCCAAATATATCCCCCTTTCCTTGGGGGTTATCAAGGCCTGTCGTGATCTCATGCTTCCCAGTGTTAAGAGGTATGCTTTTTTATTAAGGCCAAGGTACAGTAAGAAATTTCCAAGGACCACCACTTTGCCACTTGCTAGCAGTCACTCTCTCTTTGCATATGTGAAAAGAGTGATTTAATAGACTGCCTCTCCATGAAAACAAGGGTTGGAAGAAATCAGAAGTAGCTGAGTAGATTAATTTACAATGTTAATATGAATTAGAGTGTATAAAGATGATATATTCATACATTTTTAATTTAAATATTTATTATAAATTATTAGAGTGCATATGTAATCACAGACACTGAGCCTAGAAGTAAATGGACAGCTGGCATTGACATTTTTAGTTGTAAAATATTCTCCTAATAAAATAAGAAAACAATACTTTAGCAGCTTACAGAAGTGAAAGGAGAATACAGGCCAGACTGCCTGCCAATCATGTTGGGTTAGTCCACTGAGGGCATACCCTGCAGGGAGCACTGATTCATCCGAACTTGAATCATAGCTGACTTGGAGATTTTTAACAGTTTCGTTATTTGTGCCTTCATTTGAATTACTTTGAATTCATTTTCAGGGTTGTTCACTTAAGTCCGAAAGGCTCCATACCACATGGGGTAAAATAATCGGGTGATGTACATGACTGGGGTGTCACTAATGAAGAGACCCAAATGTGGGGACTTGAAGCCTCTGATCTTTTTGTCCTGGCAGGCTGCACTGCTCTCTGTGAACCCTATCATTAGTAAGGAGGTGGCCATGAGCAAGGTTGTACCTGTCTGTGTTTGTCTGTGCTTTTCGCTGTCTGTGCTTGTTTGCACAATTCTTTATCTGTGTGTGCCTGTTTGTATCTGTCTGTCTGACTTGCCTGTGTGTATCTGAGTGTAAAAAATAAATAATTAGTAATAATAATAATAGTTCTTTCTTAGGGCAGCAGTAATTTTAAAGACGCATAACCCTTTAATTTGTCTTAGAAATGGGAAAGAAACAAATTAAAATGTAAAAAATAAAAAGAAAGAGTTGTGCCCTCATAGATGCAGCCAATGGAAAATGGGAAAACTAATTTTAAAGTCCTCGTAATATATTATTTTATGATATATCTTTTTGGCCCCTAGTCCTAGATGACACGCAAATGCTCAAAGAAATGGGCTGATGGAATATTGGTTCACCGTTTAATATGCAGTTCTTAAAAATAACCACATGATGGCGCCAAATACTTGCTTAAGTGTCATTGGAGTCTTGTATGATAATTTTGCTATTTGATCTCAAGTTTTAAAGACCTCAAAACAGAAAGCATAGTATAGACCAGGGATCGTCAACCTGGTCCCTACCGCCCATTAGTGAGCATTTCAGGATTCCAAGTGGGCGGTAGTGGGTTCTACGGCACAAGCAAAATCCTCCCTCCATCCAGAGAGATGAACGCTCTATTCATCTCTCGCACACTCAGTGGTTAGCAGGAAGTGCGAACATGCAGATGCGAGTGCACGGACGTGCGCATGTGCGCACGTACGAATGCGTGCTCGCTCGAACGTGTGTTACACGCGGGTAGAGGAAGGTGAGGAGTAGGGGCATACACAATAGCAGGGAACAGAGTACATGTGGAATAGGAGAAAGAGGGAGCAAAGTATTTGTAAAAAAGGAGAAAGAAGGAAAATAAAAAATATAAAAATGAAAAGGAGAGAATTGTTGTTGGCTAGTAAGTGAGCTACCTAGCTCAGCCTTCCTGCTGAGCATTGCTATAAGATAGGTAAAATAAAAGAATAAAGGAAAAGGAGAAAAAAAATGGAAAAAAGGGGGAAAAAAGTTGTGGACAAATTGAGGAGGGAGCTGGTGCACGGATGAGAAAGCAGGGACAGGCAGAAGCATAGTGTGTAGAGTGTCTCATGTTTTGGCAAGCTAAATTTTGTTTACTTAGAAAAGAAAAGAAAGAAGGAAAAGAAGTAAAGGAAGGAGAAGGAAAGAATAAACAGAATGAATCACTAGTTAAAGGTAATTTCAATTTACTTTATTGTTTTCTCACTAAATATAAATGTAAAACATTATAAACGTAAAACATTATAAATGTAAAACATTATAAACATGCCGGGGGTTCACGTAGATGTGCGGACCCATTGCAGCACATGCGATGTGTGTCAACGCATCGGGAGGAGGGGAGACCACCCTAAGGCACATTTAATGAATATGCCCATTATAGAAGAGCCATTCAGCCGGGTTGCTATTGATTTGGTAGGGCCACTGGCTACCCCTGGTCCCTCCGGTAAACGGCATATTCTGACCGTAGTGGACTATGCTACCAGGTATCCTGAAGCAGTGGCTCTCTCTAACATTCAGGCAGACACTGTAGCTAACGCATTAGTACAGGTATTCTCTCGGGTAGGGTTTCCCAAGGAAATCCTATCCGACAGAGGCACGCAGTTTACTGCCGAATTAACTCGGCAGCTCTGGCATGTGTGCAAGGTTAAATCACTTCTCAGCACCCCCTATCATCCTCAGACGAACGGGCTCTGTGAGAGGTTCAACGGAACCCTTAAACAGATGCTAAGAACCTTCGCTCAGGAATATAGGGATTGGGAATGTTTCCTACCGCATCTCCTGTTCGCATACCGGGAGGTGCCCCAGGAAACGACAGGGTTCTCTCCCTTCGAACTGCTATACGGACGTCAGGTAAGGGGACCCCTAAACCTGATCCAAGAGCACTGGGAGGGGGAGACCGAGAACGCCGGGGTCCCTATTGTACCATACGTGCTGGAACTAAGGGACCGAATGGAACAATTAGCCAGGTCGGTCCAGGCTAATCTCCAGTCGGCCCAACGGAGACAGAAAGTATGGTATGACCGGGGCGCCCGAGCCAGGAGTTTTACCGTAGGACAGAAGGTGCTGGTACTCAAGCCAGTTAAAGCAGAAAAACTACAAGCTGCTTGGCAAGGGCCATACCAGATAATAGAAAAGAAAGGGGACACTACCTATATCATAGCTAGTTGCCATAACGAAAACCTGCGAAAAACGTTTCACATAAATATGCTTAAGGAGTATCTAGAGAAACCTGAGAATGTGACAGCCATCTGCATTCCCCCTCACAAGGACCCAGACAACCTTCCCATCCCAGACCTACTAGAAAGGAATCCCCACTCCAACCTAGTGGCCCAGGTCCAGATCGGAGACAGACTTAATAGGGAGGAGAGGGAGCAATTGAACCAATTACTCAACATTAAAAGCACTACATTCTCCCAAGAACCCGGGTACACTCACCTTACCAACCATCAGGTAGACACTCCAGGGCAGCAACCCCTACGACAAACACCCTACCGAATTCCTGAAGCCGTACGGGCTGGAATGAAAACTGAGATTGAAGAAATGCTTAGGTTAGGGGTGATTGAGCCCTCTGACAGTCCCTGGGCATCTCCGGTGGTTCTAGTCCCTAAGAAAGACGGAACCACACGATTTTGCGTAGGTTATCGGAGGCGCAACGACAAAACGGTAAAGGACGCTTATCCGATGCCCAGAGTTGATGAGCTACTTGATCGTATAGCCAGGGGAAAATAGCTAACAACCATTGACCTCTGTAAAGGTTATTGGCAAATTCCCCAGGCTCAGGAAGCTATCCCTAAGTCGGCATTCGTCACCCCGTTCGGTTTATACCACTTTAAGGTAATGCCGTTCGGGATGAAGAATGCCCCCGCTACATTCCAGCGCTTGGTGGATACTCCTGAATGGCTTCCAGGAGTTTGCCTGCGCATACCTGGACGACATAGCGATCCACAGTGAGTCCTGGGAGGAACACTTAGTTCATGTTGGAATGGTCCTGGATCAGATTTGGGCTGCTGGCCTGACTCTGAAGCCAGAGAAATGCCATTTTGGAATGGCTGAGGTGCAGTACCTGGGTCACCGTGTGGGGTGCGGGAAACAGAGACCAAAGCCGGCTAAAATAGAGGCAGTCGCCAACTGGCCCACCCCCACCACCAAGACCCAGTTGCTAGCTTTTCTGGGCACTGCAGGATGCTACAGGCGGTTCGTGCCCGACTACAGCACCATAGCTAAGCCCCTGACGGACTTGACTAAGAAAAACCTTCCCCGACAGGTCCTGTGGTCTCCCCACTGTGAAACAGCTTTCTAAGCTCTCAAAACTGCTCTTGTGAATGCTCCTGTCTTGGCTGCCCCAGCCCCTAACAAACGTTTCATTGTCCACACAGACGCTTCCATGTTCGGACTGGGGGCAGTGCTCAGCCAAGTAGGAGAAGATGGAGGGGAGCACCCGATTGCCTACATCAGCCAAAAGCTCCTGCCACGCCAGGTCAATTATGCCACAGTGGAAAAGGAGTGTTTGACCCTGGTGTGGGCATTAAAGAAATTGACTCCCTATCTATATGGACAAGAATTCACATTGGTAACCGATCATAACCCCGTGGTGTGGCTAAATCAAGTCTCTGGAGACAACGGCAGACTCTTACATTGGAGCTTATTTTTACAGCCATTTAACTTCACCATAACTTATCGACCTGGAAAACAGAACGGGAATGCGGACGGGTTGTCCAGACAAACAGATCTGAGTCCAGCATAACCCATCAGTCTGGACAGCCTTAGTCTGCCCTGACGAGGGGTCAGACGGTGTCTGCCAGAGTGTTCCACTAGGAGGGAGCACTGTTACGGACACTCCACCTATTGGATTACCCTATGTTAAAGTACCGAAGACGGTTCCTTCGGTATTTCTATTGCTTTTACTCATTTCACACGAACCCCTTGGATTATAAATTTGTGCATATGAACTTGGACCACCCAGCCCTGGCGTGTGCCGCCACTTAACCCTGTTGACCTCGGAAACAACCGAACGGGGGACCACCGTGAGGTTGCGGTTTGCGGTAAACCACAACCTTAATTGACTACTTCAGGGTGGCCTCGTTCGTCGACTATTTTCACCGTATCCAAACTCCCGAACACCCCAGCGTGTGTCCGTAATTAGAACGCTGAGGCTGCGGTTAACCGCAGGCTAATTGGTCCCTTCAGGGCGGTCGACGTTCGGTTCCTGAAGGGTTGGGACAACCAGCCAGAGAGCGGTATTCGTGACGCTGGCCATCCGTGTTTAGTTCCAGGAGTTTTGGGACCGATACCCGCTCGCCTATTCACGAGCGGAAAAGATGGCCGCCATCTTGTGTTCGGGACAATGAGACACGAAAAGACTTATAACACAGAGACTAGCCATACCGTTCGTGAGATCTGAGCGCTATTCGTCTATTTGATGCGCTCAGACCTGAGCTATCTAACGAATGGTGGAATATCAGGGATATTGTGTAAATTGTTATAAATATATATTTTATTCTGTTTTTACATGTTGGAAATGCACGTGGGATTCTGTGCACTTGGAGATAATTGCATTGCCATAACCGTTGGAATCATCTCCAAGTTGGGCGGGGACTATTTCAAACGATGCAGTGTATTGTCATTGGTCAACTGTATGCATTGTCCCTGTATCCCATCAGGTCCAGAGGGGGCTGTCCCTGGACCTGGGATTTTGCATAAATACCGCTAACCCTGTGCCATTAAAGCCAGTTCGTGTTTGATCTTCAAATCGCAGCCTCAACTCGTTTTGTGTGAACCATGGGTATCCTAGCTATACTAGAGCTAGTGGGATTGCTTTGTATTCACAGGGCTCTGGTGGTCTGCCGACCGGAACAACACTTCTCTCTCTCCACACTCGGGAACCAGGACATCCAAGCGGTCCAGCCTTCAGCTAGCCTGGGGGTAACCGTAACATATATATATATATATATATATATATATATATATATATATATGTATATATGTATATACAGATATGATCCAAGTACTTTTATATACACATACAATCATATATATATTACACTTAGAATGACATTAATTATATATATATATATATATATATATGTATTAAGGCCTTTTGGCCTGTAATTGTGGGAGGGGCGTATGACTCACCTTCTACCTACTTAAGGGACACCCCTTACCTGGCTCCATACCGTCCGAGGTCAGCGCTGCATCCTGAATCCACTTCCGGTTCACGGACGGCGCCATCTTGCTTTCGGGGAAACTCTGCGTTTCGTTGGTGTTAGCTGTGTCCAGGAACTCCTTTCAGGTCTTTTCCTCCCGGCCAGCCACGCACAAAAACCCGGTCTTCATTGTTGATTGAGTCCTCAGGTCTTCAAAAACGTAAGTCCGTCGCCCGGATCACTTCCCACGGCGTCACGATTTTTCACGGCCTTACTTTACGGCCGCACGCTTTACGGCCAAGTCACAGGCGAATTAACCCTCTGGTTTCCGGAAACCTATGTACCGTGTATGTAGCAATCGTATGCATCCTTATTCAGTATTCACAGTATGTTACCATGTTTCTATTTATCCTTATAAAATTTTCTGTACTTGGCAATTATCCTGGTAAATAAGTTTAATTTTAGTCTTTTATTAAGTACCTCTGTATATATTTTTTCATCTTGATACTTCATCTATTTTATACATACACACACACACACACACACAGACTGTATTTTATATACATATGATGTTTAAGCATATCCTCCCTATTCATGTGTTATAAATTATACTTAAGTGAGGGCTCAAGATATATTATTAAATTAGGATATATTAGCATAACATCCTGTTATACAACAGTCATGGTTAGCCTACATTACGGCTCCTTTTTCTGTCATGCTTGTACAACATACCACAAGCTCAAGGACACAGTCCTATTTTCTAATAGTATAATGGAGATGTTATTACAACCATGTACACTACGATTACATGGCACTAACTATTCAGGCCATTTCTTATCATACTCATACGAAATACCACGAGTATATAAGAACACGGTCCTACCTTCCACAGAGGGTTTCGGGTTGAATCACACGCTTGGTTCAACCTCTCATACGTCACAACATTTTCTGCATAGATTGTCATTCCACATAATTTCACATGGCATTTACAAACTCAGGCCTTTTCTTGACACACTCAGACGACGTAACACGAGTATTCAAGAACACGGCATATACGTCTCACAAGACTTTCGGTTTTGAATCACATGTTCTGGTTCATACATTCATACGTCACTTTACAGCAACATTTATGATTCTGCATATTGTCATTTTCACATTAAAAAGTCCCTTACATTCCCAGATCAGTTTAGTGACATGCATATCATCTGATCACCTTCCATATATACACATTACACGGCCAATCCCCTGCTGCCAGGTATCGGACTCAGCATAACGCTTGTCACCAACCACGGGCAGTCATGTCACTATCCTACTCATAGACTTTTACACCTCCCACACATACTGCTAGAAGCCATAATCCCAGCCTATACAGATTACACAGGTCTCACGGGATCCATTCTCACTCTATCCCTTTTTAGGTTTATCCAGGTTTTCATACCTGTCGATTCTCAAAACTTTATACATACTACCAGGTACGTAAGCCTGCTCACGTTGTAGTTCACATACGTTTCATTCTTCTAGGCCATAGAGTACTGGCAAGTTAGGGGTATAGGCCCAAATAGGTATCTCCCTTCTTGGCATTTCTGCCTATCGTTTAGTGGTCCGCGAGGCCAACACCCCGCCTCCAAGTCTCGGAGGCAAACGCCATCGGGCCACACGTGAGTTAGCCGCCTCGCAATATTTATAGAGAGGGCCTCACCTGTCACTCCCTCCCCCTGTTTTCTTTTACTATCACCGAGAGGCCTACGATTCCTGCCACTACGACGGGTGGCCTCAATAACCCCTCGCGCCAACTCATAGACAGAGCCTCTCATAGCCACTTGGCAACTAGCAGGGCCTCACCTGTCACCAAAGAACAAGATTAATGGTTTCGCCTTACCCGGCATAATTAGCCTGCCAGTACATCCCCTAGGATTTTTCCAAAGTGTCTGGCGCATTCTCACAGTACGGGACAAGGTCCAACTGGAGCGAGATTGATACAGTCATTTTCTGCAGACACTTTGCAGGTCTGAGAACACCGGCCCGTGCATACTGCTCCTCCATGGCCATACTGCCAATTTTGTCCTACCACTGCAAACGAACCTACTACCTCACAGGGCACTGGTTCCGCTGGTTCAGCAGAGGAAACGCCCAAAGATAAACTGGGTCGTCCTATCAAGTTTTTGGGAAAATCCCAAATATGTAATAATTTCAATGTCTGTGCATGTAATTACAGTGGATGTAGGTTATTGCATATATGTTCAAACATGCTTTAGAGCACAGGCGAAAACTATGTGTCCAATTAAAATGTACCCTAAGCAATACTTAACGGATATAAAGGGAAATCTTCCCACAAACAAAGATTTATCATCAATCTGTCTGCACCTCACACCTCTGCCAATAATCACGCCATTACGGCTATCATGCAGGCAGGTGTCGGAGCACGGCTCAGCAAGACTGACATAACACATGCTTTCAAATTATTGCCTATCCACCGTACACTATGGCACCTGCATGGCATTAAGTGGGCCGGGCACTACTATTTTTTCTCACGTTTAACGTTTGGTTCAAAAGTAGTCCGGCCATTTTCGACGTATTCGCCGAAACACTATGCTGATTATTGTTATATGTAGCCAGATGCCCTACAGTTATACACTACTGGATGATTTCTTACTGATCGAAGAGAATATTTCTCCACCCAGTAGCCTCATAGAAACCATCAGTCTTTTTAAACAGGTGGGCGTCCCAGTTTCCCCCACCAAAACCGAAGGACCAGATACAGTTATCACTTTCCTAGGAATCATACTAGACTCAGCCACAGCCAGCAAGCCAGCCTGCCACACACCAAGATAGAGAACATTCTTACCAACATCAACCTTTACTTACACCTCGGTACTTGCAACCGCAAGAATTACATCTCTACTTGGGTCACTAAATTTTGCCATGCGCATTATACCCCAAGGCCGGGCTTTCATCTCACGACTCCTAAACATGTTCCCACTGTTTAGCATGATGCACACAGGTTACCCCTGGATACCCAGGCCACGGCAGACCTACTTATGTGGAGAAACTTTAAACCACCTGGAATGGGAAAAGCATGTTCCCCCCTGAATTGTCTGACTCTTCACCTACCATCTGGTCAGATGCGGGTCTACCACAGGTTTCGCAGTAATTTACGGGAATGAATGGCTTTGGGGTAGTTGGCCTCCAGAGGTTCAGGACCTGGAGAGTTTTTCCAACTACTTCAGCTCTATTTGAGATATATCCCATTGTGGCAGCTGCCGTGACATGGGGGCATCTATGGGCAGGTTCGTCAGTACGTTGCTACTCAGACAACCAAGCAACGCACCACATCATAAACAAAGGTCGATCCAAATCACTGACCATTATGAGGTTCTTGAGGAAACTCACCTGGCTGGCCGCGTGTCACAATTTTTTCTTGTTTTGTGTGCATGTCCCAGGCGTATACAACACGGCTGCTGACCATTTGTCTCGTTTCAATTTACAGGCTTTTCGACAAATACTTCCGTCAGCTGCACGCACAGCCACGACCACTCCACCTTTCCACCAACTAGTCATGGACTAGACGCTATAATGCAACATAGCAGGACATTGTCACAATTAGCGCTATCCGCCAATACCCGGAAGACCTATGACAGGGCTTTCCTTCTATTCAAAAGATTTCTGTCATCACACAATATCGCACAACCTTTCATTATGACATCCTTGTTGGGTTTTGCTTCCTTTTTGCCACCTCAAACTCAAATTATCATACAACACAATCAAGCTATATCTAACAGGCATACAACATCACATGTTAACATTACAACCAATCAACACAAGTTTCATGTCCTCCTACCAGATCAAAATATCCTTAGGGGTATTCAGAGATCCGAACCCCCACGTACTGCGCAAAGGCTACCCATAGACGTCAATATTTTCAAAGATCTATCCAAACTACTAGATTTAAAACCCTTTGCCAACAACACAAACCTTGTTATTAAAACCGCCATCTATATGGCTTTTTATGGGTTTTAAGACCAAGAGAATTTACCGCCATCTACACAACCCAGTCCACTCACATTCTGCTTCACTCACACTTAACGAAACACATGGATTACTATATCTTGCCTCTGCATCACTCCAAAACCAATCAACACACACCTCCGGTAGAAGTTAGATACTATCCTACCCACAACGAGTGGTGCCCCGTCACATTACTGGACACATATACCCAGGTTTTACAAGCATCACCATCTCAACCACTTTTGTCTACAAGGTTCGGTACTCACTACCACCACCTTCATGACCCACGTCAGGTCATTACTTACACAACTAGGCCTAAAAGCAAATAACTATTCGGGCCACTCCTTCCGCTTAGGAGCAGCCACTACAGCGCTGGAAGTCCTCTGCATACTCTAGATACACACCTAACCCAGTACAAGAAGTTAGAAATGCCTTTCAAGATATGTCTGGTTAAAGTATGTATATTGCTCGTTTCGTAATAAATTTTGATTTTCTACTTTTGCCCTCTTTATTTACAGGTCTACCTCATCGTCGGTTCCGGCACACCACAACCGACTTGCTCTTGTAATACCATCCCACACCTAACAGTGTTTGTATCTTCTGTACTATCAGGAGCCCTTAACACAAATATATATATATATATATAAAATAAAAATTATCAAATATATTTAAAAAAATAATAAAACTAAATTTAAAAAGAATTATATACCAGTTTTAATTTGTTCTAACTGTATTTTGATAATATACATATATTAAATTCAAAATACATTTAGAATTACGTTATATATATATATGTATATATATATATATATATATATATATATACAAACTGCAAATGTCCCGCACTCAATGTACCGGTCTTGTGCTTGCCTCGGTGCTGCCTCAGCCTTCAATATATTCAAATGGAAAGAGTGCACTCAAAGGTCTTCTTAAGGATATAAACGATTTATTTTGCCAAAATTTCAAAAGACATACAAGTCGACGTTTCAGTCCTCGTGGGACTTTTTTCAAGAAAAAAGTCCCACGAGGACTGAAACGTCGACTTGTATGTCTTTTGAAATTTTGGCAAAATAAATCGTTTATATCCTTAAGAAGACCTTTGAGTGCACTCTTTCCATTTGAATATATATATATACAATATATATATATATATATATATATATTAATAAAAATAAATGTAAAAATTATATATATACATATATATTTAAATTCTACAAATATATTTATAGAATATTTTTACATAATCAAGTTATTTTATTAATTACAACCTGAGGGACCTGCCCGACAACCCAGGCAGAAAGTCCAGAGAATTTGGCTTGCAAGCCCTATATTTAACCCTGTAACTTTCCAGGACACCATAAAACCTGTTCATGGGGGGTACTGTTTTACTCGGGAGACTTCGCAGAAATGACCAATGTTGGAGGCTATATGTGAAGCGAGGCGCCTATGGACACATGTGGTGGTTCTTCCCCAAAATGATCAGATCAGTGTTAGGGAAGGCACTAAGGTGCTGCTATCGCAGGTATTTGGTAGGCGGCTAGAACTTGACCCGTGGATGTGTTTGTGGTCTAAACCAATGGATGGAATGACTTCAACTGAATAGGAAGTTTTTAATAAAAAAACATTAGCAGCTAGAAGGGTCCGAGCACAACTTTGGTAAAATATGGAGAATGTTCATACATAAAGAATGCTTAGTTGTCTAGGGAGAGGTATTAGCAGTAGAATGAGAGAAGTACTCATGGCATTGTTGTACAGAACCTCACTTGGAGTTGAGACCTCACTTGGAGTCAGGGCCGGCGCATCCATAAGGCGGCACAGGCGGCCGCCTTAGGGCGCCAGAGGAGGGGGGCGCAAAAATCCGAATCCCCTGCCTCTGGCTGGAGACTCGGATTTGTAATCTCACCTCTCTCCCTGCAGCCAGCACACAGCAGGAGCCTGGCAGTGAAGTCAGCGTCCTCCTCTGATGATGTCAGAAGGGGGCGGGACTTCTACTGCTCCCAGACTCCCCAGCGGTCCTGACTGCAGCTCCAGCCTCCAGTGCAGCCTGTTCCAGCCGACCACCAGGGGCAAGGTTCTCCCTCCTGGCCCAAGGTAAGCCCCTGGGAGGGGAAGGGAAGGGGAATAACTTTCAGTATGTTTACTTTTATTTTATTTTTTAAATAAAAACGTTTTTTGGGGGTTTTTTTTGCAGCCCCTCTCTACTGCCCCTGCCCCCACCATACTAACCCTGCCCCCACCATACTGCCCCTGCCCCACTATATTGCCCCTGCCCCCACCATACTACCCCTGCCCCCACCATACTACCCCTGCCCCCACCATACTGCCCCTGCCCCACTATATTGCCCCTGCCCCCACCATACTGCTCCTGCCCCACCATACTACCCCTGCCCCCACCATACTACCCCTGCCCCCACCATACTACCCCTGCCCCACCATACTTCCCCTGGCCCCACCATACTTCCCCTGGCCCCACCATACTACCCCTGCCCCCACCATACACTATACTGCCTCTGCCCTCACCATACTGCCTCTGCCCCCACCATTCTGCCCCTGCCCCCACTATACACTATACTGCCCCTGCCCCCACCATACTGCCCCTGCCCCCGCCAGCCCCCGCTATACTCCCCCCTGCCCCGCTATATTCCCCCTGCCCCCACCATAGTGCCCCTGCCCCCTCTACAGCACTTCTATTTCCCTCTATAGCCCCTGCCCCCACCATACTGCCCCCTTTACAGCCCTTCTATAGCCCCTGCCCCCTCTACAGCCCCTCTATGCGTCTGCCCCCACTATACTGCCCCTGCCCCTCTATAGCCCCTGCCCCACCATACTACCCCTGACCCCTCTACAGCCCCTCTATGCCCCTGCCCCACCATACTACCCCTGCCCCCTCTACAGCCCCTGCCCCACCATACTACCCCTGCCCCCTCTACAGCCCCTGCCCCACCATACTACCCCTGCCCCTTAACAGCCCCTCTATAGCCTCTGTCCCCACCATACTGCCCCAGCCCCCCCTCTACTGCCCCATGTGCCCCTCTCCAGCACTTCTACTTCCCTCTATAGCCCCTGCCCCCACCATTCTGCCCATGCCCCTCTACGTCCCTCTATAGCCCCTGCCCCCACCATACTGCCCCCTTTACAGCCCTTATATAGCCCCTGCCCCCTCTACAGCCCCTCTATGCGTCTGCCCCCACTATACTGCCCCTGCCCCCTCTATAGCCCCTGCCCCACCATACTACCCCTGCCCCCTCTACAGCCCCTCTATGCCCCTGCCCCACCATACTACCCCTGCCCCCTCTACAGCCCCTGCCCCACCATACTACCCCTGCCCCTTAACAGCCCCTCTATAGCCTCTGTCCCCACCATATTGCCCCAGCCCCCCTCTACTGCCCCATGTGCCCCTCTCCAGCACTTCTACTTCCCTCTATAGCCCCTGCCCTTACCATTCTGCCCATGCCCCTCTAAGTCCCTCTATAGCGCCTGCCCCACCATACTGCCCCATGTGCCCCTCTACAGCACCTCTATAGCCCCTGCCCCCACCATACTGACCCTGTCCTCCTCTACTGCCCCATGTGCCACTCTACAGCACCTCTATTTCCCTCCATAACCCCTGCCCCACCATACTGCCCCTCTACAGTCCCTCTATTTCCATCTACAGCCCCTGCCCTGTCTACAGCCCCTCTATTTCCCTCTAAAGCCTCTACCCCACCATACAGCCCATGCCCCCCCTCTACAGCCCCTGTCCCCACTATACTGCCCATGTCCCCCTCTATTGCTTCTGTGACCCCCTCTTTATCCCCTGTGCCTCCTCTATTTCCCTCTACAGACCCTGCCCCCTGCCTCTGCCCCCCTTTCACACGCCTCTACTGCCCCTGTCTCCCTCCTCTACTTCCCCTACCCCCTATACAGCCCCTGTTCCCCCCGACCCCCCTCTAATTCCCATTTACCCCCACCATACTGTTCATGTGACACCACTTTATTGCCTCAGTGTCCCTCGTTACAGCCTGTGCCCACACCATACTGCCCGTGTCCCCCGTTACAGCCTGTGCCCACACCATACTGCCCGTGTCCCCCTCTACTGCCCGTTTCCAACCACATTGCCCATTTGCTCTCACCACAGCCCCTATACTCCCTTCTACAGCCCCTAACTCCCTTACTTCACATCCCTTCCACTCCCTTGTACAGCCCCTATTCCCTTACTACAGTCCTTACCCCCACTACAGCCCCTCTCCCCCAATTGCTGCCCATATCCCCCACTACATTTACTAAGCCCCCAATTACAGCCCCTAACTCTCAACTACAGCCCCTGTCCCCCTACTACAGCCCCTAACTACTCAATTACGGCCCCTAACTCTCAACTACAGCCCCTGTCCCCCTACCACAGCCCCTAACTCCTCAATTAGAGCCCCTATTACCCCACTAAAACTCACTACCAGCCCCCCCACCCACGATTAGGTTCTGGATCTGCCCCTGCTTTGTATACCTGTGTCTCTGTATGACTATGTCTGTCTGTGTATGAAAGTGTATGTATGTCTGTATGTCTCTATATGACTGTGTCCGTGTGTTTCTGCCTGTGTCTGTATGTCTCTGTATGACCGTATCCATATGTCTCTGTATGCCTTGTTCTGTGTATATATGTCCCTGCATGCCTGTGTAAGTATGTCTCTGCATGCCTGTGTGCATCTGTATGCTTTGTTCTGTATGTCTCTGTATGCCTGCATCTTCATGTCTCTGTATGTCTGTGTTTGTATAACTGTGTCTTTATTTATCTATATGTGTGTGTCTGTGTACCTGTATGTGTTGATTGTATGACTGTGTTTGTTTGATTGTGTGCCTGCATATTTCTGTGACTGTGTGCCTGTATGTGTGTGTAGCTATATATCTATGTCTATATGGCTTGGCAGAGAAAAGTTACACAAAGGGCCCTGAGGGGAAGAGGGACACACAAAAAACAGACTGAGGGGAGAGACCCACGGAAAAGGGCTGTGGGAAAGAAAGACACACAGAGGGGCTGGGGGGGGGGGAGACGGGACACCGCTAAAGATACATCTTATTTGTGTGTCGGGGGGCGGCAAAATTTACCTTCGCCTGTGTAGCCAAAAATCTTTGCACCGGCCCTGCTTGGAGTATTGTACGCAGTACTGGAGACCGTATGGGTAGATGGGCAAGCCTTATATTAGACCCTGTAACTTTCCAAAACACTATCAAACTTGGACATGGGGGATAATGTTGTACTTGTGAGACATCGCTGAACACAAATATGCGTGTTTTAGAGCAGTAAAATGTATCACAACAATGATATTATCGGTGAAAATTCAGTTTTTTTGCAAAAAAATTAAAAAAATGTATATGAACGCTCACTTTGGCCAGTATTTGTGACTAAGTGGCTACTAAAAAAAGCTGCATATACACCATTTTGAATGCCCTGGGTTGTCTACTTTTATGAGTGGTATGCAATGATGAGGGTAATTGTCATTCCTTGGCTGCCATCAGGGCCGGACTGGCCCACCGGGATACCGGGAAATTTCCCGGTGGGCCACGGCACCTGGGGCTGGGCTGTGACAGCCCTTATCAGTGAATAGGCTCCTGTGATGCCGGCCGGCCATGTGTGAGCTGTGCGGCCGCACAGAGCCCCATGGGAGCAGGGGGAGCAAGGTGGCTGGCACACCTCACACATGGCCGGCCGGGATCATTTAAAAAAAATAAAATAATTGTGGCGGGGGCGGAGCCTAGTGTGCGGCGGGGGCCTGGCTAACTGCAGGATGGGAAGCAGGAAGGAGACATTCACAGTTAAAATGCCATGCAGAACTAAAAAAAAACAACAAAACTTCTTAAATTTCTCAAACTGTTTTAGATTTTATTCATATTAAATTATATTTCATATATAAATATTCCATGTGTCAAGAAAGCCCTGTTTCTCCTAAACAAAATGTTATATAATAAGTCTGGGTGCACTTAATATGAAAGAGATAAAGTACAATTGAACAGATATTTGGCGCAAATTCAAAGTTTTGTTTACGTTTTGTTTTGATCAGAACTTGTACAACTGCCTCCGTCCTTAAAGGACCACTCTAGGCACCCAGACCACTTCAGCTTAATGAAGTGGTCTGGGTGCCAGGTACCTCTAGGATTAACCCTTTTTTTTATAAACATAGCAGTTTCAGAGAAACTGCTATGTTTATAATGAGGGTTAATCCAGCCTCCAAATCCTCTAGTGGCTGTCTCATTGACAGCCGCTAGAGGCGCTTGCGTGCTTCTCACTGTGAAAATCACAGTGAGAGCACGCAAGCGTCCATAGGAAAGCATTGTAAATGCTTTCCTATACGACCGGCTGAATGCGAGCGCGGCTCCTGCCGCGCATTCAGCCGATGACGTCGCGATCAAGATGGAGAGGAGGAGGAAAGCTCCCCGCCCGGCGCTGGAAAAAGAGGTAAGTTTAACCCCTTCCTCTCTCCAGAGCCCGGCGGGAGGGGGTCCCTGAGGGTGGGGGCACCCTCAGGGTACTCTAGTGCCAGGAAAACGAGTATGTTTTCCTGGCACTAGAGTGGTCCTTTAAGGGGTTAACATTGGAATAAAGGATGATGCATAACCATGACCTAAATATTGCTGTACAGGTGTTGAATGGAGTGCTGTAAATTTCAAACATGTACAGTAATATGCCGATGTTTATTGTGTGATAAGTTTTATTGTCAAAACCTAAATAAAGAGAAAAATGCCTGCCTAGAATTTTGGTTCATTTTAGCGTAGACTATTTTAGGGTTGTCAGTTCCACCATGCGTTGTTCTGGATCCATGTTGCTTCTGAATGATGGGCAGCAAGTGAAGATGCTCCCCTGCAAGCTGGAGCTTGACATATGCATAGTCGCCTTTCCAGCATATGCGTGATAAACCAAACCTCCCTCTCCACCCCCCACGAGTACTCGGACACCTTCATTTGGGAAAAGCTTTATTAATATATATAAATAAGTTTAAATAATATAAGGTCAAACCTGGAATAACTTCCAACATTTTATACAGAGACTTTACAGAGGGAGGTTTATCCCCAAGATTTGGGAAGAGTGGAACCTTTCTTTTTACTTTGGCATGGATCCTAAGAGTAAAAGAAGTAGATTTACTTTTACTCAAAACCCAATAATCAGAGATATTGAAACAATTTTTTTTTATAAATGAAAGATTACAGTTTTGGGACTATGAAATTCTCTTTTGCTAAACATGCCAATAGAAACCATAGAATTGGACATAGGAGACATTAATTTGTTAAGTTGGAGAGAAATTAATATTAAATGTCTAAATGACTCAGCACCTCATGGAACGCTGTTATCTTTTGATACGCTTCAGACTAGATTTGATCTTTTGCCTAGAGAAGTTTTTCGTTTTCTTAGATTGAAAACTGTTTTTTTTTTTAAATGATTGTAACAGACAGTCCTTTGATCGATTTTTATTTTTCATTTTTTTGAAATAAACACTACAAAAATAAAAGTTGCTAATTAGTGATGTCCCGAACAGTTCGCCAGGAACCGTTCGCCGGCGAACATAGTGGTCGCGAACACGCGCAATGTTCGGTCCGCCCCCTATTCGTCATCATTGAGTAAACTTTGACCCTGTACCTCACAGTCAGCAGACACATTCCAGCCAATCAGCAGCAGACCCTCCCTCCCAGACCCTCCCACCTCCATGTTGAATAGGGGGCGGACCGAACATCGCAAGTGTACACGACCGCGAACACGCTATGTTCGCCCACGAACGGTTCCTGGCGAACTGTTTGGAACATCACTATTGCTAATCTCTTTATTCAGTTGTAGCCACAAGAAAAAATTACACCTTGGATTAAATGGGAAAAGGAGATGAATGTTGAATCGAACTACGAGGAGTGGATAAAAGGCTCGTTGCTAGTAAGGAAGAACATACATAGGATGAATTTTTTTTTTTTCAATTTGACAATTTTTATTTTGCACTTACAAAGCAAACTTGGGATACAGAAGGAAGAAAAAGGGGGGGGGAGGAAACATCTCAGATCTTGGTTTACATGTCTTCCAGCTTTGCATAATACAGTAAGTACATCATACATGGTTACATCATTTCCCATTTTCACAATTGCACACGGCCTAGCTTTTCACGTTGTTTGTATTTGCCTCGCTCCCTTACTCCCTTATTGAGACCTGCTTATACGCCTTTCCGTTAATCAGCCCTGTCTTTGGACTCCCTCAAGTGTCCTCCTTGTACTAGCTGAAAATTCATACATAGGATGAATTTAATAGAAACCCAGTATAAACTAACACTGCGCTGGTATCTAACTCCTGTTAGACTGCACAAAATGTATCCCAATTTGTTACAAACGTGTTTGAGATGTGTAGCTAACGATGGCTCCTTTCTACATATTTGGTGGGGATGCCCTGAATTAAAATACACTATCAAGTCTTTCAAATCTGTTTAATTAAGATATTAAGAGATTTTGTAATTATCATTTCAGATGTTCCTTTTCAACATCCATCTCCCGGGAAATCATATCCAGAATTGCTTAATTGTGCATCTATTCTTAGCAGTTAAACTTTGTATTGCACGTAGATGGAAATCTTATGGTGGTTTAATATGGACAGAGATATTGCAACAAATAGACTACCAATATAGAACGGATATGCCAAGTTTATGCACTTACTTTTCGTTGGCATGATACATCTAGTTGAGGGATAGGCAACCTTTTTTTTTTTTTATTATGTAATTTCTTTTTATTAGGTTTTACATATATAATGAACAGTTTCACATTTCGGTATTAATATATATAATAAAGGTGTAGCAGTGTACAATCAAGATTCTTAGATGTGAGAATAGTACCAAAAGTTTTGCAATGTAACATACTGGTGATGTGTTACAGTTTCCTACAGTTGTCAATGAACGTACAGAATAAAACTGTCATCAACATAACAAGGCATTTCCAATCGACATGTGTATATGTGTGATTTCTGGGGGGGGGGGGGGGGGGAGCGCAGTTAAGCTATTCTTGATCAATCGGAACCCAGGAATGAGCCATTTTTCACTACTGGCTGTATTCTGTGATTGGATTACTTTACATTAAGTTTAGTGTAATTAACTGGGGTTCCTTAGATAGGAGTTCCATGGGTCCCAAATTGTGTAGTAGGTTAGGTATTTGTCTAGTGCTGACAATCTCAATTCCTCCATTTTATGAATGTGTTCAATTTTTTGAAACCACTCCCGTCTCGAGGGTCTAACATCAGTTTTCCATAGCCCTGCTATTACCAGTTTGGCCGCGGTTAAAAGGTAGAGTATTATTGAGTTTTTAAATTGTTTCAAGGATAGTGGGGTGTGGAAGAAAAGGAGTGCCTCTGGAGTGAGTGGTAGTGGGGTTTTGCTTACTAGATCTGTGATTCTTTGTACTTCTTTCCAGAATCCCTTTATTCTGCTACAATCCCACCATAAGTGGCGGTACGTGCCTAGTGCCTTCATACATCTCCAGCAGGTTGTTGGTGCATTGGCATCGTATTTGTTGACGTCTATTGGGGTGGTGTACCACTGGGATAGAAATTTATAATTAATTTCTTGGATTGTTACGCTGGGGTGGGCTTTTAACATTTTCATAAAGATCCCCCTCCAAGTCTTTTCCTCCACTGGGGAGGGAAACCATGAGTTGTTTCTGATTGTGTACCAAGGGAGTGCGCCATTTGTGTTATCTTGTAGTAGCTTGTAACATATGGAAATAGTTTTAGTTTTTGGCGGGCGTGTGAACAGTTTCTCAAATCTAGAGGTCTCTCTGGGTTGCCAGTGTAACAAGCCTTCCTTGGATAGGAAGTGAGTGAGTTGGTGATATTGGAACGATTGTGACAGCGTAGGCTTGTGTACTCCAGTAATGTCAGTTAGTGATAGGAGTCCTTCTGGTGTGATTATATCTTTTAACATAACTTCCCTGTTTGCTGGTCTGAGTTGGAGTTTATTTAATAGAGTGTTATTCTTGCCTGGGGGGAATCTGTGATTGTGGGATATTGGGAAGAGGGGAGAAGGTGTCGGGACAAAGTCTTCGTTCGTGCAAATGTTTTTCCAGACTTGAAGGGTGGTTGAAATGGTTGGTAGGTCTTTTGTTGGGGTCTCTTTGTCTATGGGTAGAGACCATGGGAGTGATCGTAATGGAGTTTGCACTTGTGCTTGTTCAATGTGCACCCAGGCCTTCCTAGATTTCCCCTCTCGTGACCACTCCAAAATCCTTCCCAGGTGTATTGCTTTGTGGTATCTGTGTATATTGGGGCATCCCAGCCCACCTCCTTCTTTAGGTTTGGTCAGTAGGTTGAAGGCAATTCTCGGCCGTTTGTGGGCCCATATGAATTTGGTGAGCATCGATTGTATATTTCTGAAGAATATCCCTGGGATGTGTATAGGGATGGTGTTCAGGAGGTAAAGGATGCGTGGGAGGACATTCATCGATATAATGCTAATCCTGCCCATCCATCTGAAATGTGGTTTGTCCCATCTATGTAAATCTTTTTGGATTGCTGTTAATAGGTCTGGGAAATTCGTTTTATATAGGGTTTTATGCGTATTGGTGACTTTGATCCCTAGGTATTTGATAGAGTGGTTGGCCCATTGGAAGGGGAATTTTTGTTTTAGTTTCTTTGTTTGATCTAGAGGTGTGTTGATATTGAGGATTTCGCACTTGTCTGTGTTGATTTTGAAATTAGAGTGTGTACTGTAGTCTTCTATAACTTGGATTAATTTGGGTAGGCTGCTGACGGGGTGTTCAATGGTGAAGAGTAGGTCATCCGCAAATGCAGATACTTTATATTCAGTTTGTTGAACTGTGATGCCTTTAATGTCGGGGTGGTTTCTTACCGCTTGTAGGAGAGGTTCTAATGTCAGGATGAATAGTAATGGGGATAATGGGCATCCCTGGCGAGTGCCATTGCTTATCGTGAACGGTCTGGAAAGCTGTCCATTCACCTTTAGTCTGGCTGTTGGGACGGAATAGATTGCCTTAATCCATTTTATCCATCTTTGTCCGAAGCCCAGCATTTCTAGAGTATTGAACATGAAGGACCAATCAACTCTATCAAATGCTTTTTCAGCATCAATTGCTAGGAGCAGTGTTGGGTTTTTGGTGTATTTCGTGTTATGTATTAAGTTTATGATTTTCGATGTATTATCTTTTGCTTCTCTAGTTGGGACGAAGCCTGCTTGGTCTGGGTGGATGAGGTTTTGTAGGAATGGTTTGAGTCTAGTCGCTAGCATTTTGGTGAATATTTTTATGTCCACATTGATTAGGGAAATTGGTCTATAGCTGGTGCATTTCTCACTGTCTTTCCCTGGTTTGGGTATGAGGGTTATTGTCGCTTCTAAGGCCTGTCTTGGAATATGTTCTTTTTGTGGGATGGAGTTAATTGCTTCTAATAGGTGTGGGGTTAGGTCCGTTTGGAACAGTTTATAATAAGAGGCTGAGAACCCATCTGGGCCTGGGCTTTTATTATGTGGGGTCTGTTTTATAGCTATGTTAATTTCGTCTATGGTGAATGGTTCTTCTAAGGACCTCGTGGCAGCTGTTGGGAGGATAGTGTCGAATTTGGTTTCTAGGTATGATTTGATCTCTTCTGTATTACCTTCCTTGTCTTTTAGGTTATATAGAGATGTATAATAGCTATGGAAAGTGTCAGCTATGTCTTCTGTAGTGTGTGCGTAAGTCTCATCTGGGCGTTTGACTTTAGGGATGTATGTGAGCATTTGTTTTTGTTTTAAGGCTTGTGCTAGAAATTTACCACTTCTGTCTCCTTGAGCGTAGTGGAGCTGTTTTGTCCACAGAATCGCTTTTTTCGCTTTGTCTTGGAGGAGTGATTTTAGGTCGGCTCTAAGGGCTAGAAGTTTGCAATAGGCTTTGTCTGTCATGTATAGTTTGTGTTCTTCCTCTAGTTGTGAGATTTCTTTATGTAGGTCATTGATTTTTTGGTTTTTTTCCCTTTTGAGTTGGGCTCCCCACTTGATCAGTTCCCCTCTGATTACTGCTTTGTGGGCTTCCCATTGTGTGAAGGCGGAGGTGTCTGGGGTTTTATTTTCGTGGAAGTATTGTTTTATCGATTTTTCTATTGAGTCCTTCACTTTTGGTGCCTGTAATAGAAAGGGGTTTAATTTCCATGTTCCTTTAGGGCGTGGGAGTGAGGGGATGGATATAGTAAGGTATATTGGCGAGTGGTCAGACCATGTCATTGGGCCTATCGAAGTGTCTGATATCAGCCCTAAGTCTCTGTGTTCTATGAGGAAGAAGTCTATTCTGGAGTATGATTTGTTTGGGATGGAATAGTGAGTAAAATCTTTTGTTGTCGGGTGGAATATTCTCCAGCAGTCTGATAGTTGGTGGGTTTTGATGATGTGTTGCATTTGGACTCTGGTGGCGTTGAGGTGGGTGCTATGTGTTGAGGTGCTGTCTCTAGTGGCATCTAGTGATACATTAAAATCCCCTCCTATTATGAGAATGCCATTAGTATTTTGCTTTATTTTTGCCATTATCTTCCTCATTGCCCCGCATTGATGTTTATTGGGTAAGTAGATCGCTACTAGGGTAATTGGTTCTGACCCCACTGTGCCCTGCAGGATAATGAATCTGCCTGATTCGTCTGTGAGATGTGTCGAGTACGTGAATGGGACTTGTTTCCCAATTAATATTGCTACTCCTCGTGACTTGCTTTGGTTATAGTTATTGTAATATACATGAGGGAATTGATGATGTTTGAGTTTTGGGGCTTCTGCACCTTTCAGATGTGTTTCTTCTAAGAATACTATGTCTGCTTTGTTTTTTGCTAAGTCCGTTAGGACCATCTTCCTTTTCTCTGGTGTGTTCAGCCCCCTTACATTAATGGAGCATATTTTCAGTGAGCCCATTGCGGAGTGTAGTATTGATATTTTATCTGTTTGATAGGTGGGATGACTTTTTGGGAGTTTAGTACTATTTAAGTACGTTGGGTGTGATCGGGAGGTGAATTAATTGGTTGTGGATACTTGTGTGTGAATGTAACACTGCTAGTATACAGGCATACAAATCAAGTAAATAAACAAACAATTAAACAGTATAACATTAACTATTTACAGGTATCTTGCGATAAAGTTGTAGGTAAAGAGTATCACGAAGGGGGGGGTTCTGGACGAACTTTGGACCCTTCGTGTGGGTATAGAAATCTCCCTTTCGGTAGGTTGCGTGCAATTGAGAGAAATTACTATGGGTAGATTTCTAAATAGGAGTCGGTACTTTCCTCTGGGTTCGTCTAGCGCTAGGGGCTAGCCCAGATGCCGTTTAAGTTTGCGGTTGAGTAATGAGGTAGGTGTTTGTACCGCTCTTGGCCGTTAAGGCCGTGGGTTGTGTCCTAAGTGAACTGGAGCACTATATTACTGTGTACAGTGCTTCTATTTCTTTGCCTCCGTATCTGAGTAAACTCTCCGGTAGGCGGCCATTTGACGCTTGTCGTCTGTTACTGGCTATGTATGTGTGTAGTATGGGTGGGCATCTTAAATAGGTATGTCTGTGGCAAGTACTAAAAATAGTATGGTGTTTTGAACCTTCTGTTTGATAGCATTCAACATTTCTTTAGCGTAATAACATCATGTCTATTGTATGCTTTTTAGTCTATGTACTCGTGAGTTATCAGATATTAATTTGATCATAATGTCGTTACATATACAATCATGTGTAGCAGGTAAGCGTAGATATTATATACATTGATTTATCACAATACTATTCGGCATTTACAGAGTATAGTTACCCTTCCCTTATTTGGTGATTAGGCGAGTGAGTTAGTTCAGTATTGCTTTAGTCAGTGGTATGTCTCTTTAAGCGTTAGAGGTTTTGTCTCCTTCGCTTCTTGGAGTTGTTTCAGTTTATTTTCCTAGGAGTCATTGGATTTTTCCTTGATCTTAAGAAAGGTGAGGCTGGCGGGGTCTTCCATGACGTTCTCTTTCGCGTGTCCATCGTTTGTCCCATCTGTCTCGTGGTTTGTGGTTTGGTCTTTTCAGGTTCTGAGATGTCGTACCAGTCCGGTATCTCCATGTTAGGAATGCCTAGGCGTTGGGTGAAAGCTTCTACTTCATCTGCTGAAGTTAAGGTGGCTTGTATTCCTTGGTGGGAGGCCGTGAGGGCGAAGGGGAATCCCCATCTATATTTTATATTGGCTTGTTGCAGGGCTAATGTTAGTGGTCTTAGCGCCCGTCTGCCCCTCAGGGTCAGCCATGCCAGGTCAGGGAGGATTAGTATTTTCGCGTTGTTAAACAGTATGTCAGAAGAATCTCTGGCGTTTCTCATAATGTCCTCTTTTTCAGTATAATAGTGAACTCTGCATATAATGTCTCTGGGGGAGTCTTGTGGGAGGCCTTTGGGTCTTAAGGCCCTGTGTGCTCTATCTAATAGAATTGGGGTGTCTTCTGGCCTCTGTAGGATCTTGTTAAACAAAGATTGTAGGGTATTATGGAGATTTTCAGGGTTTCCCTGTGATTCTGGGATCCCTCTTATCCTAATGTTGTTTCGTCTGCCTCTATTGTCGAGGTCTTCAGTGTTTCTCATAATGTAGTGGGTTCTGTTGTCTCAGTTTTTTTGTTGATGTTCTAGGGTGAGGAGTCTGTCTAAAATTTGGTCTCTGTCCTCTTCCAGGTCCCCCACCCTCGTGTTTACTTGCCTGATGTCTGCAGAAATGGCGGAGACTTGGTCTTGTACTGAGGATTCTAGCTTCGCTATCATGTTAGCCAGCTCGTCCCTGGAAGGTAAATGTGCAAGGGTTTCCCTTATGTTTGCTAGCCCATCTGCAATGCTGGTAGTTGGGGAGATCTCTTCTCCTGTCGTGCTGGGGTCGGGCGTTTTGGGCGGGCAAGATGGCGTCGCCATGTTGTCAGTTAGGCCTCCTCCGAGCGCTTTCACTGTATCTCGGAAATATTTATCGAGACCGTTCGAGTTTCTTGGCGTGCCTGATTCTTGGGTGTATGAGAGCTGAGTCTGTTTCCTTTTGTTGCCCATTAAGTAGGTATTTTCTGTTGTTTATGCCAGTTTTACTGCCGCCGGCCGGGAGCTCTCAGTATTTGCGACCGCTCACATCGGATGTCAGGCCACGCCCCCGGGATAGGCAACCTTTAGGTAGTACTGTGCCAAAACAAGATCTTGAAGTCCCTTGGCATGCCAGTACTATTTATTTTAAATTGAGTTGTGTATGTTGCCATATTGTGCTTGTGTTATTTATGGGTGCTGCAGTTGTTTTGTAATGTATTTGTGGGTATATGGGCTGTTATATTGTACATCATACATTCACGAGTAATTTATGGTGTTGTGTATGATTCCTATTAATGTGGGCTGTGTATGGGGGCTGCTTGTGGAATTGTGTGTCTGGGTGATATCACATATATTGTGTTTATTTTTTTTTTTTTAATTCTTTATTTTGGGTGTGCACAAAGTAGACAAATAGACGGTATGCGCCACAACAGCGACATCCAGTAGAATAGGTAAACATTGGCGTTACATGTCATGGCATTCGTTATATAGGCACATTTTTATAATATTATTAAGCATAGACAGGCTTAGCAAAGTATAAGAAAAGTAACAGTCAGACTATACATGCTGTCTAAAACGGTTTAACTTGAGATTATATTATTACAGTTGGTCATACGGTATGGTTGTGCTTTAACAAGACTTGGTCATTGTGTAGGCTAGGCTATATGTAGCACAGATTATGTATATATTCTATGGTGGCTATACAGAACAGTGGCTATACAGACTAGTACAGAACATTGATGGAGTCGTGGCACATTTAACACTTTACAGGCTAAGTTTGTATGTCTATATATTGAACAGGGCAGATGTTTTAGCCTATGTCCAGCAACCACACGCATGTGGAGAAAAATAGCATAGACATGTTGCTTATGTTCTGCTGTTAGGGTCAGGCTATGTGAACAGTTGACAGCCACTGTAGCTAAACTTACATGCTAATTGGTACTGCCAACTTAAATAAAAAATGTTTTATATCTGTGTTACTTACATCTATGATTAGTCGATTGGTAACAGAGAGTGTTAGCTAGTGGCGTACGTTACAGGTCTAGTTCACTGCACTGTTTATAAAATACACTTTAACATCGAAATATACATGCTTGTGAGACGTGTGGTTGCTGGACATAGGCTAAAACATAAGCTAAAGCATTCCAAGGCAGGCTAGGATGGGGAAGCTAATATGCATCCAGCTGATATGCCTCTGACGTAATACTAGTCAGAGCTAAACAATTATGCAGTATACGTTAAACATTTTTAGGGTCCCCATTTTTAGAAAGTTAAGCTTGAGCATCAAAACACTCGTGTGGTTAGAATAAAAATAAGCTGAAGTTACGTCATTATCAAGGCAATAGCAGTATTCATACAGATATTACTTATCACACGGGTGACACATAGAGAGCATGCAATAGGAGGCACAATAGGTAACTTGAGAGAAGTGTAGTCATGGCTGTTGGGAATATTGGAAATTTGTTCCATATCGAAAGTCAGGGGGAATAAGAAGCAGAAAAGCGTCCGGTTTGTATGTGGACTGTATGCCAATTCCCCTTTTTTGCTGAAAAGGTGGATGGTCATTAAGTCCTTGCTGTTTAGGCATCTTCATCCTATGCCCTCCTGAGGGTGTATAGGGTCCCGAAGCCAAGGTGGGCGCAGTCCGTTGCCCCCAGTCGTGGAGGTTCGCCAGGTATGGGCTTTCGCTGGTATGATTCCCCACTGTACCTCGAGTATGTCGTGCATTTGCCCGCCAGCCAGCCTTCTCGCTTTGTCCTGTTCGGCGTTATGGTGAGGTTTTAGAATTCTCTTGTGCAGGGAGATGCCCGCTCTGTCAAGGGTTGCTGGTGCCGCCGGGTGGCAAGTAGGTCAGACAAACTGGCGGGAGTTATTCTTGGGCGTGGGGGGGTGAGTGCCTTTGCTTCTCTTGAGGGGATCTCCCATATACGGCGCCGGGTAACCGGGCGGATCCAGGCCGCCATCTCTCTTATCTTTCGCTTGTAAGACTGTCTCCGGTTATTGTGTCCCCTCCACAGGCGTGTGCATAGCTGGTTGAAGAACTCCAGGGCGTCCCTGGGTGGCTTAATGAGTGTATTTTTGGGCTTGGGTTGCGTCCGTGCCTCCATTTCAGTGAGGCCTAGTCGGTCTTGCTTAGTTGTGGGTTGCGTCGCTTGGTCTAACCGCTGAGTGGGGATGACCGTCCCCTGCGAGGACCGGGATGTCCCCCGCCGGTCCAAAGGGGGGGGTAGCAGGGCTGAGGTGAAGTCTGGTTCGTGAGCGCATTCTGCGCCAGTGGATCGGCCGCCTCCCCCGGGCCTCAGGCTCTGCATCTGTTTAGGCCGCATGGCCATTGTGGGCTGTTCGGGGTCCCTCCGGTGCCGGACAGGTATCATTTTGTTTGGCTGGTTGCGCTGTGTCTGTTTCCGGGCCCCGTGGCCTGCTGTGGCTATCGTGTCGGTCAAAATCAGCGTTTTCATGCTCTGTATTGAGAGAGCTCTCGAAGTGTGCGACCGGCCATCTTGGCTGTCAGGCCCCGCCCCTCCATATATTGTGTTTTTGCTGGTGTGTATGTGTGGGGCTGCTTGTGTTATTGCATGTGAGAGACTGCTGGTGGGACTGTGTTCGTGTATGTGGAGTGTCAGTGGTGTTGTGTGTGTTCTGCAGCTCTCTGTATGTCTAGCAGTGTGGGTTGAGTGGGGGCCGGGATGGCCGGGTACAGGTCAAGGGCAAGAACTGCAATAGCTTCTACAGACTGCTCTTCTGAGATCTGGGATTACTTCTTCAAAGTACTGCAATGTGTAAATTTAGGATTGTGCCTCACCATCTGTAATCACTGCTCGGTTTGCATTAGCAGATATCGGAGGTCCCAGTGGGACTCTTGATTGGCCAGAGCCTGTTTGGTTCTAGCAGCCTTGAGTGCCGTGCAAAGGTACCTCGAGTGTCATACATGGCACACATGCCAAAGGCTTCTGACACCTGACCTAGTTTATGTATTTGTTGCTCATTGGCCGTCTTTAAGGAGGGGCAAAAGGGGCAGCTGCCCCGGGCCCAGTTACTCCTGGGGGCCCTAAGGCAGCTTCCCCACGGGCCCCCTGCAGCACCTGAGGTAATCAGGGGCCACAGCCCTTTAATACTGCTCTGGACCGGGCCCTTGTAATATGGGGGTTGGCTGAATACAAACACACAGCTAGCCCCTCACACACTGCCCTGTGATCCCTTTTCTTCTCCGTGGCATGCTGGGAGGAAGTGAGGTCAGATCACTTCCTCCTCAGTGCCGCTGGGGAGGAGGCACACACCACACGGAGGAGGATGCAAGCATTGTGGGGGAGAGGGACTGAGAAAGCTGATGGCAGACTCCCATCAGCCTGGGCCAGCAAGCTCCCACTGGACCCCAGGGAAGCCACCTTTCTGTACCCAAAAGGTAAGGAGACAGGAGGGTGGCTAAATATGTTTTGTTTTTTGTTTTGCTTATTTCTGATATCACTTTTATTCAAGTGTTGGTGTTTGTAATGTAACACACAGGGAATAAGTACATGTTAAAAATCCTAGAAGAAACTGACAGTTCCATATTAAATAAAATTAAAAGTATTTATTTTAACATATTATTGAATCAAGTGTTATCAAAGGCTGTATACCATTTCCAAATGTCACTTTTGCCAAATTCTGGACCAGGGTATGTAAGAACAGAGTTGAGACATTATATTGGCCAAGGTTGCTGTGAGTTGCTGTCCAAGAACTGCTAGAAGGCAGAGATTAAAATATGTAAATGTACACATATATGTGTGTGTGTATCTGGCTGTGTTTATGTCCTTGTGTGTATCTGGCTGTGTTTATGTCCTTGTGTGTATCTGGCTGTGTTTGTGTCAGTGTGTGTATCTGGCTGTGTTTTTCTGTGTGTCAGTGTTTCTGTGTGTATGTATACCTGTGTATGTGTACTTGTGTGTCAGTGTGTATGTGTACCTGTGTGTGTGTGTGTGTGTGTATGTATGTATGTATGTGTCGGTGTGTGTAAGTGTGCATCTGAGTGTGTGGTAATGCATACGTCCCAGCATTTTAATGCCAACACAAATACACTCCATCTCTAGCACTGTACACATATACACCCCTGCATTTATACCTTTATGTATGTGTGTATCTGAGTGTGTGTGTACATACCTGTGTCAGTGTGTGTGTGTATCTCTGTGTGTGGATGTGCCAGTGTGTGTGTGTATCAAAGTGCTTGTATCTGTGTGTCAAAGGGTGTGTATCTGAGTGTGTGTGTGTATGTGCCAGTATGTGTCAAGGTGTGAGCATGTGTCAGTGTGCCTATGTGTGTATCTGCGTGTTAATGTGTATGTGTATATGTGTTATAGAAATCACACAACATGCAAACAGAGCCCTGCAAACACAAACATTACATACAAACACACCAGTTTGCTGTAACACCAATACTACACACAAATGTACATATGCATTTAAAACACAACTCTACATCCAAACACCCCCCTGCATGCAAATACAAACATTACATGCAAACACATTCCTGTATTAAAACGCTAAAATTATATACAAACACCAACTCTACACACAAAAGTACACCTGCATTTAAAAGCCAACACTACAGACAATCACACATTCCTGCATTCAAACGCAAACACTACACACAAGTACACCACTGCATTCCAATGGTAACAGTACATACAAATACACCCCATCATGCACACGTACACTCTATACAATAACATGCTGACATTCAATTGCACAAACACTGCTCAAAAATACAACACTGCAAGGATGGTAGATCCCCACCTGGCATAGCATCGCAGGAGTTGTATGACAGATGGGGATCTATCTTTTCTTTACTCTTGTGCTACAGGGCAGGCCTGAATATTTTTTTTTGCACCAACGCACTCTCTACATTAGTTTCGCCTCTAGGTTGGGGTGGAGGGAGTGATTGCATGCCCAGGGGGCCCAAGCAGATGCTTGCCCAGGGTCCAATTAATATTAAAGACGGCCCTGCTCATTGGAATGATGTACCGAGTTTATGCATATATATATATATATATATATATATATATATATATATATATATATATATATATATATATATATATATATATATATATATATATATATATATATATATATATTATATTCAATGTATGTATTTACCGCTCTTTGGATTCATATACAAGGTTTATACATTACTACCATTCCCTTGCAGGTAAATCTTTCAGAAGATTGCACTGTGGGACACTAAATCGTTTTTGCCCCCCAGGTCACAAGTTACTGTCTCTCTCTCGCCCTGTATAATTGGGTGTTCTCTCTCTCTCTCTCTAGCCCTGTATAATTGGGTGTTCTCGCTCTCTCTCTTGCCCTGTATAATTTGGTGTTCTCTCTCTCTCTTGCCCTGTATAATTTGGTGTTCTCTCTCTCTTGCCCTGTATAATTTAGTGTTCTCTCTCTCTTGCCCTGTATAATTACGTGTTCTCTCTCTCTTTTGCCCTGTATAATCGGTGTTCTCTCTCTCTCGCCCTGTATAATTTGGTGTTCTCGCTCTCTCTCTTTCTTGCCCTGTATAATTAGGTGTTCTCGCTCTCTCTCTCTCTCGCCCTGTATAATTGGGTGTTCTCTCTCTCTTGCCCTGTATAATTGGTGTTCTCTCTCTCTCTTGCCCTGTATAATTTGGTGTTCTCTCTCTCTCTTGCCCTGTATAATTTGGTGTTCTCTCTCTCTCTTGCCCTGTATAATTGGTGTTCTCTCTCTCTCGCCCTGTATAATTTGGTGTTCTCGCTCTCTCTCTTTCTTGCCCTGTATAATTAGGTGTTCTCGCTCTCTCTCTCTCTCGCCCTGTATAATTGGGTGTTCTCTCTCTCTCTCTTGCCCTGTATAATTGGTGTTCTCTCTCTCTCTTGCCCTGTATAATTTGGTGTTCTCTCTCTCTTGCCCTGTATAATTTGATGTTATGTCTCTCTCTCTCTCTCGCCCTGTATAATTTGGTGTTCTCTCTCTCTTGCCCTTTATAATTTAGTGTTCTCTCTCTCTTGCCCTGTATAATTTGGTGTTCTCGCTCTCTCTCTTGCCCTGTATAATTAGGTGTTCTCTCTCTCTCGCCCTGTATAATTGGGTGTTCTCTCTCTCTCTTGCCCTGTATAATCGGTGTTCTCTCTCACTCTCTCTCTCTCGCCCTGTATAATTTGGTGTTCTCGCTCTCTCTCTTTCTTGCCCTGTATAATTAGGTGTTCTCTCTCTCTCTCTCTCTCTCTCTTACCCTGTATAATTTGGTGTTCTCTCTCTCTCTTGCCCTGTATAATTTGGTGTTCTCTCTCTCTCTTGCCCTGTATAATTTGATGTTATGTCTCTCTCTCTCTCTCTCTCTTGCCCTGTATAATTTGGTGTTCTCTCTCTCTTGCCCTTTATAATTTAGTGTTCTCTCTCTCGCCCTGTATAATTTGGTGTTCTCGCTCTCTCTCTTGCCCTGTATAATTAGGTGTTCTCTCTCTCTCGCCCTGTATAATTGGGTGTTCTCTCTCTCTCGCCCTGTATAATCGGTGTTCTCTCTCTCTCTCGCCCTGTATAATTTGGTGTTCTCGCTCTCTCTCTTTCTTGCCCTGTATAATTAGGTGTTCTCTCTCTCTCTCTCTCTCTTGCCCTGTATAATTAGGTGTTCTCTCTCTCTTGCCCTGTATAATTAGGTGTTCTCTCTCTCTCGCCCTGTATAATTGGGTGTTCTCTCTCTCTCTCTTGCCCTGTATAATCGGTGTTCTCTCTCACTCTCTCTCTCTCGCCCTGTATAATTTGGTGTTCTCGCTCTCTCTCTTTCTTGCCCTGTATAATTAGGTGTTCTCTCTCTCTTGCCCTGTATAATTTGGTGTTCGCTCTCTTTTTTGCCTTGTATAATTTCGTGTCCTCTCTCTCTCTTGCCCTGTATAATTTGGTGTCCTCTCTCTCTCTCTCTCTCTCTTGCCCTGTATAATTAGGTGTTCTCTCTCTCTTGCCCTGTATAATTTGGTGTTCTCGCTCTCTCTCTTGCCCTGTATAATTAGGTGTTCTCTCTCTCTCGCCCTGTATAATTGGGTGTTCTCTCTCTCTCTTGCCCTGTATAATCGGTGTTCTCTCTCACTCTCTCTCTCTCGCCCTGTATAATTTGGTGTTCTCTCTCTCTCTCTCTCTCTCTCTTGCCCTGTATAATTAGGTGTTCTCTCTCTCTTGCCCTGTATAATTTGGTGTTCGCTCTCTTTTTTGCCTTGTATAATTTCGTGTCCTCTCTCTCTCTTGCCCTGTATAATTTGGTGTCCTCTCTCTCTCTCTCTCTCTCTTGCCCTAAATAATTAGGTGTTCTCTCTCTCTTGCCCTGTATAATTTGGTGTTCGCTCTCTTTTTTGCCTTGTATAATTAGGTGTTCTCTCTCTCTCTTGCCCTGTATAATTTGGTGTTCTCTCTCTTTTTTTGCCTTGTATAATTTCGTGTCCTCTCTCTCTCTTGCCCTGTATAATTAGGTGTACTCTCTCTCGTGCCCTGTATACTTTGGTGTTCTCTCTCTCTCTTACCCTGTATAATTTGGTGTTCGCTCTCTTTTTTGCCTTGTATAATTAGGTGTTCTCTCTCTCTTGCCCTGTATAATTTGGTGTTCTCTCTCTTTTTTGCCTTGTATAATTTCGTGTCCTCTCTCTCTCTTGCCCTGTATAATTTGGTGTCCTCTCTCTCTCTCTTGCCCTGTATAATTAGGTGTTCTCTCTCTCTTGCCCTGTATAATTTGGTGTTCGCTCTCTTTTTTGCCTTGTATAATTAGGTGTTCTCTCTCTCTTGCCCTGTATAATTTGGTGTTCTCTCTCTTTTTTGCCTTGTATAATTTCGTGTCCTCTCTCTCTCTTGCCCTGTATAATTTGGTGTCCTCTCTCTCTCTCTCTCTCTCTCTCTCTCTCTCTCTCTCGCCCTGTATAATTAGGTGTTCTCGCTCTCTCTCTTGCCCTGTATAATTAGGAGTTCTCTCTCTCGCCCTGTATAATTTGGTGTTCTCGCTCTCTCTCTCTCTCGCCCTGTATAATTAGGTGTTCTCTCTCTCTCTCACCCTGTATAATTGGGTGTTCTCTCTCTCTCTCTTGCCCTGTATAATTAGTGTTCCCTCTCTCTCTCTCTCTCGCCCTGTATAATTTGGTGTTCTCTCTCTCTTGCCCTGTATAATTTGGTGTTCTCGCTCTCTCTCGCCCTGTATAATTAGGTGTTCTCTCTCTCTCTCTCTCTCTCTCGCCCTGTATAATTGGGCGTTCTCTCTCTCTCGCCCTGTATAATTGGGTGTTCTCTCTCTTGCCCTGTATAATCAGTGTTCTCTCTTTCTCTCTCTCTCTCTCTCGCCCTGTATAATTGGTGTTCTCTCTCTCTCGCCCTGTATAATTTGGTGTTCTCTCTCTCTCTCTCTTGCCCTGTATAATTTGGCGTTCTCTCTCTCTCTCTCTCTCTTGCCCTGTATAATTTGGTGTTCTCTCTCTCTCTCTCTCTTGCGCTGTATAATTTGGTGTTCTCTCTCTCCCTCTCTCTTGCGCTGTATAATTTGGTGTTCTCTCTCTCTCTCTTGCCCTGTATAATTTGGTGTTTTCTCTCTCTCTTGCCCTGTATAATTTGGTGTTCTCTCTCTCCCTCTCTCTTGCGCTGTATAATTTGGTGTTCTCTCTCTCTCTCTTGCCCTGTATAATTTGGTGTTTTCTCTCTCTCTTGCCCTGTATAATTTGGTGTTCTCTCTCTCTCTCTCTCTCTCTTGCGCTGTATAATTTGGTGCTTTCTCTCTCTCTCACCCTGTATAATTTGGTGTTCTCTCTCTCTCTCACCCTGTATAATTTGGTGTTCTCTCTCTCTCTCGCCCTGTATAATTTGGTGTTCTCTCTCTCTCTCTTTTGCGCTGTATAATTTGGTGTTCTCTCTCTCTCTCTTGCCCTGTATAATTTGGTGTTTTCTCTCTCTCTTGCCCTGTATAATTTGGTGTTCTCTCTCTCTCTCTCTTGCGCTGTATAATTTGGTGTTCTCTCTCTCTCTCTTGCCCTGTATAATTTGGTGTTTTCTCTCTCTCTCGCCCTGTATAATTTGGTGTTCTCTCTCTCTCTCTCTCTCTCTTGCGCTGTATAATTTGGTGTTCTCTCTCTCTCTCTTGCCCTGTATAATTTGGTGTTTTCTCTCTCTCTTGCCCTGTATAATTGGGTGTTCTCTCTCTCTCTCTCTCTCTTGCCCTGCATAATATGGTGTTCTCTCTTTCTCTCGCCCTGTATAATTTGGTGTTCTCGCTCTCTCTCTTGCCCTGTTTTTTTCTCAGGGTTTTCTTCCTCCCGGCTCTCTCGCAGTGTGTTCATCTATCCTATGATGCCATCTCAGTTCCCCTTTGTTGCCTGCGTGGTACAGTTTTGCACAGAGCAACAGTTTGTTTAGTGGTACATTGTTCTCCACATTCTGGGTCTGTTGCCGAGCACTGGTCTCCATGGCAGCTAGTTGTGCTGCTGACTTACTCAATATTCAAGGAGGATTCAACAATGCAAACTTTTCAGGGGCCTCTTCATCCTAAAGGGGGGAAACTCCACCTCCCGACGTGGTATAACAGTCCCAGGTTAGAGTGCGAGGCAAAGGACAATAAAGGCAAGAGAAGCCCCCTTGGTGTGGCGTACCAGAGTTTGAGTGTAAGGCAGAGGACAGCAGAGACAGGATGATGTACCAGTCTGAGACGCAGAATAGCAGAAGGAACCCCCTTCGACGCGGTGTACCAGTCCCTGCGTGCCCAGGTTACCATGGAAGAGTGAGGAGCTTCCTTGGCATGGTTTGCCAGTCATTGCATACCCAGGTTACGGCGGAGGCAGAAACCCCCTGAGGTGATATACAAGTCTCTGCATACCAAGATCAAATGGAAGCTTGAGAAGCTCCTTCGGTGTAGGTGTGCCAGTCGTTGTATTCCTAGGTTACAGTAAAGGCAAGAGGTGTCCACTTGGTGTGGTGTCCCAGTCGCATGCCTAGGTATGCCTAGAGGCAGGAGGAGCTCACTCGGTGTGGTGTGCCAGTCACTGCATGCCTTGGTTACAGTAAAGGCAGCAGGTGCCCACTTGGTGTGGTGTGGCAGTCTCTCAATGCCTAGGTTACAGTAAAGGCACAAGATGCCCACTCTGTGTGGGGATCCAGTCATTGCATGCCCAGGTAACAGTAGAGGCAGGAGGTGCCCACTCGGTGTGGTGATCTAGTCATTGCATGCCCAGGTAACAGTAGAGGCAGGAGGTGCCCACTCGGTGTGGTGTGGCAATGGCTGTATGCCTAGCTTACAGTGGAGGCCCCTTGGTGTGCCAGTCACTGCATGCCTTGGTTACAGTAAAGGCAGCAGGTGCCCACTTGGTGTGGTGTGGCAGTCTCTGAATGCCTAGGTTACAGTAAAAGCACGAGGTGCCCACTCTGTGTGGGGATCCAGTCATTGCATGCCCAGGTAACAGTAGAGGCAGGAGGTGCCCACTCGGTGTGGTGATCCAGTCATTGCATGCCCAGGTAACAGTAGAGGCAGGAGGTGCCCACTCGGTGTGGTGTGGCAATGGCTGTATGCCTAGCTTACAGTGGAGGCCCCTTGGTGTGCCAGTCTCTCCATACCCATACTGGTAATACTGCAATACTGCAAATCTTATTATAGGCTTTTAGCTAGACCGAAGCAACGTTCTGTGATGTAATTATTGCATGAAATGTTTAAGACAGTAATTACTATGTTTAGTATATGTTTTCTGGTAAAGTGCTGATAATGTACTATGTGTTCATCTGAATTTTGGCACACCTAAAACACGTGGGATTACATGAAGCTTCTCTACCATTGCATTCAAGGACTTTTTAATTAATTATTCTCACATATTTATATTTGTATTTTTCAATCAGCTGTAGGCATAGCATTGTAGTATTCGTTAAATCTTGATATTGTGTTTAATAATATATGAAAACTTTATAGTTACGATTCTCACACTGCTCCATACAACAGATAAACTGTACTATATTCCTGGTATACTATATGATAAACACACTATTATTTCCCAAGTGTGATATATAAAGTTGCACTGTAGTCTCAGGTTAGTGCATGGTATAATGTATTGTAAATTGTTCTTGGAGTCCTGAATCATAATTATACAGCATAATTATACAGCATGCTCTAAGATGCTCTAATTCTAATGTTTTGTTTCCCTCTCCAATCCATAGTCACGATATAATAAGTTGCTATGTCATTTTCTCAAGCTATTCTATACATTCCAGTAGTGCTTTAGAATACTTTTATTGCATGGCACCCTATTGCATTATAGCACTGTCTACTTATTCTGTATTTTATTCCAAGTGTCCTGTAGAAGAGCAGAATTATTCTATTCCAGGGGTGCCCAAAAGGTAGATCCTTACATGTTGTGGAACTACAACTCCCATGACGATTTGCATGCCTTCAGAATGACAAAGCATCATGGAAACTGTAGTTTTAAAACCTATGGGGATCTACCTTTTGGGCACACCTGCATTATTCTGTCCCAGATGAGTAATGTCAATGTGTATGGACACGGTATATATATATAAAAATTAACATTGTATTTTCTATTCTAAAGAAGAGTCTAGTTTACATTATATTTCTTTTTTTTTTCTTTCTATTCCCTATACCAGAAGTAGGCAACCTTTGACTTTACGTGAAACTAGTTAATAGTTACTATATATTGGTCCTGGCAGAGAAATTGTGCTGATAATATATCACATATACAGTCTTTGCCATACAATTGATAAGGAATTTGCTTTTAAGGAGTTAGAACATGATGCTACTATTTACTTTACATGGCAGTGGAACCTGTAATATCTGTTCTGAGTTACGCGATGCAGGATGTGAAGAACGAGCTATGGGTTTCTGGGGATACAGAAGGATCGGGATGCTGTGCACTGTTGTTCTGTCCCCTTCCAATATTGCACTCGTCCCGGCCTCCTGCGTCCCTGGGCCACTCATCTATAGCATCTCGATTATGGTCTGATCATATGCTCTCCATAGCATCATATGTCCCCCCTCTGCCAGTTCTTCCACCAGCTTCAACATGATCACATCTCCCCCTCCATCCATCACTATTGCCATCTAGCACCTCACCCATTCTTTACTTGGTTTACCTCATTTTCATACCACACATCCATAACACTCTGTGCAGTCTGTTGTCCACCCTCTACAGCCCTCATGTTATCATTTTCCAATATCTATATTGCACTGATTTTTTTTTTTAAGCTCAGCTATTACTTCCTCTATTGTAGCGTTTAACATACAGCGCATTGACCTCATGCTTGTAACTCGCTGATCCTCTTTCCCGCACTCTAAACGCTTCCCTTTGATACTTTCATTGTCTAAGCTCCTTACACACCCCCTCTACCTCCATTCTATCTCTTCCTTTATTCGCCAACCCTCTTGCGTTTTCTATTCTAGCGCGTCGCTCATCCTTTACTGCTGCATTCCAGGTCCTCGCTCACCCTCTGCTGCCCCCACTCCAAAAACTAAACCACTCTCTGGTACCTTGTTTTTTTCTTTGTAAGACTCACTATTGCACTTCACCCACTGTTTACTCCGCTCTTAAAAAAAGGTTTAAAAATAATATCAGAAAGTATTACTTTACTGAGAGGGTAGTGGATGCATGCACTTCCAGCCTTCCAGCTGAAGTGGTAGAGGTTAACACAGTGAGGGAGTTTCAGCATGCATGGGATAGGCATAAGGCTATCCTAGCTATAAGATAAGGTCAGGGACTAATGAAAGTATTTAGAAAATTGAGCAGACTAGATGGGCCGAACGGTTCTTATCTGTCGTCACATTCTATTTTTCTCTTCTAGCATTTACCTTCCCTTCCCAAGCACAGGGGTAGGCAACCTTTCACACTCCAGATGTTGCAGACTTCATCTCCCATAATGCTGCAAAAGCATTAGCAGAGATATAGTTCACCACATCTGTAGTGCCAATGGTTGCCTACCCCTATTATAGCACCTCACATCTCACATTCAATGCCCTCCCTTCATTTACTCAATTCTTGCACGTCTCCCTACTTCTACAGCCACTTCATCCATCCACAGACTCTCCCTCCCTACAGCACATTGTCTACTCTGCTGTACCATTCTAACTCGTCAAGTGCCTAGTTGCATAGTCGATGTAATTTATGCCCACCAAACCATCCATTACACACTGTGCAGTATCAGGATGCTATCCTTTCTGTATTACAATGCATCAGTACATTTCCTTCATAGCTGTAGGTGTCAAACATTATTCTCTACCACTTATGAGGATCTGGCTCCTTTAACCTAAACATATTTTCTTCTCGATGTATTGAAACACCTTTCAGTAACTTTTTCCTACATACCACTCCTTAGGTGACCTTCACATACTGTTTCATAAAATGCAAACCTAATAACTAAGCACTTCCTAAATCATTCAGCTTTTTCCTAAAACCATACAATATATATGCTCTTATTTTGTCAGGACTAGACCAACTTGCAGTATAGTCTAAGAACCGACGTACGAAGAGGATGCTCAATTTCTTGACGTGTCTTTATAGCAGAATACTTTTTAAAAAAAGCAGACCTATAGAACAGAGCACAAGATGTCACTCACTAGAAAACCATTCTGAACTTTATGAAAAAATTGTAATGATTTTGGTCACAATGTGACATATTAATCAACTGCACAGTGGAGGAATAAAATTTAAGCAACACGTAGAAACAGCAACCATTAAACCGTAAAAATGAAATGTCCTCATTAAGCTTATCAGTTCCATGGATGTGTATAGATTATGGCCCAAGAGTCTTTGTCAGCCATTTTGTTTGCATGACACATGAGCTTTGCTGCTGAGTAAGCTTGACTGGTCGATTGGGGAGTCCGTTATAGTTATTTACACTCTGGCCAATTTGAGGATTAGTGAATGCTGTCGCATACTGGTATTGAAGAAGTCAACCTCCTTAGAAGGTTAGTTCCTGGGATATTCATACTCAACTATAGGGTAATAATTCCCAGTGCCAGTTTGACAAGTTCTCTTTGTGCTTTTTATGAGGAGATAAGATGTCCTAATTCATGGAAAGCTTGTATAAGATCCCCTCTACTGTGCCCACCTAGGGCACTGTAGGAGTCTGCCATAGTCTGTGGAGCTTTGGTTCAAATGTCTGGTACAGTATGGTGATGGCTCTTAGGGCACAGACTCCAAAAGTTTCGATAGTTTGATAAATGATGTATGTCTGCTACTCTCTCCCTTCCAGGAGAATCCGTCTGAATGGCTCGAAGTCCTCTGGAGTTGTGTCTGTTAAGAGAAAGATTATACTCCTCAATATATTTATCTGCATATTACAGACAAGTTCTGACCCTGAAAATCTTTTCATTTCTAGATCACTGAAACTAGTCTTCAACCAAGAACTTGCGCTTCAACTCATCGAGAAGTTGTAAAAACAATTGCTAGCCGTAGGAGAGCTTGAGATGGTTAAAGGTATTCCCAGAAAACTAAATCCTGAAAAACACCCGGGATTTTATAAAAGGCAGATTAGACTGGGCAGTTGGCTTTCACCCATCAATACAGCCACTGATTCTATCTTGCTAATTATGTGACATTTAAATATCTAATTTATTTGGCTAGAGTAAGAATGAACCTAATATGTAAGCAGGGGAACTGAATATCATGGCTTTTGGGTTGTCCTTAGTATAATCATGTTTCCCCTTATTAGCTGACTTCCCATGTATCTGCCACAACCAGCTGTATATGTGTGGCCCTCAATACTTTGTGTTAAAATAGGTCATCTCATGTGCCCTTCAGTAGAAATTTGCACCAATATACAGACCACAGTATCTCTTGGCATTACAATAATGCTTGTATGGTCCGTGCAACACCTCACGGTCACCACCCACACATCACTAATCATCATCACATGTATTCACATAGCCCTTGCTATTCCATCATGTAGCACTTGACTACACTTGCACTTCACCAATACTTGTGTGGACTGGAATATCCATCACTATAACCAACTACACCACCCTTTCCACAAACTTACCATTACACCGGTACTGCAAGTTGGACCAGATGATATTTTCCTGGGAAAAGCAGAAGACCCCCAGTCGACCCCCTCTCATGGTGGTGTCAATGATAACTCCAGAATCAGCCACCAGGTCTACGCCTTCATATAGCTTTACCCTGAGTGAGAGAGGTAAAAACCCCATTAATCCTTGGCTGAGGACCCCAGAACCCCACAGAAGGACCCCGACATAATCCACCACCTTCAAAAATATGTAATTCATATTAATTCATTCAGTCATTAATAGTACAGGTAACTGTAGAAACATTAGAATCTGGGCAAGAAAAAAAAAAGTGTGAATGAGACATGTTGGTGCAATTCCTCCACCTCGGTTCTGATTTAGCAGTTCCCTCTGCATGACCTCACTTTCCATAGTGCGGGGGGGAGAAGGGGGATACACAGAGGAGGGGATGCTAATTGGGAAGCACAGCACGGGGTCACTGCCTGGAATCAGTTCCCAGACCCAGGAACCCGCTTTCTTTCTCGGGCCTATTGTTCCGCTTCTTTTCATTTGAAAAGATCTTTCCCTCGATCACCGCAGCATTCTTAACTGGGATTGAGTTGCCCTGGCAATGTCCATCTCCCCGCTGACATCACCAGCTTAACAAACAAAAAAAAAAGTGGAGCAATGCTCTCCCATTCCAGTAAGTGAACACCCTCTGTAGATTTAGTGGGGAAAGAGGGGGGATAACTCCTGAGACTCTGGAATGCAAGTCTTTTGTGAAAGGGAAAGGAGATTCCATGTAAATCTTAAGGACATTGTACACCAGTTTGACAAAGTTGAACTTGCAGAGTAATGAGAGCTAACAGTCTCACTGTATTATAACGAGTTGGCTGTATGTCAGTAGGTTACCGAAACGGGCTTATTTGGAAACGTGAGAATTGTCAGGAATTAAAAGTGAATTTAAAGGGTTATCCAACTACCATGACTACTTCTGCTTTTGGAAGGAGTTTGTATGTACAGAATATCCGCTTGAAATCCTGTACGTGGGCAACTCAGAACTCTGCTTCGGGCTGCCTAATTTAAATTCTGCGTAATAATAACATCTGTCAGCACGCGCTGCACATTGGAGACAAATGTAATGAGATTTTCCTTTGCAGGTAAATTTTAATCTAATAGGTTTTCTTTTTTATTTAATAAGGGAAGTGGAAAAGATCAATCGCTTCCATTAGAGCATAACGCAAAAAAAAAAAATTAAGTTGAGAAAATAGTTCTTGTAACCATTTAAAGGGACACCATAGTCACCATAACAACTACAGCTTAATGCTTTTGTTCTGGTGAGTATAATCATTCCCTTCAGGCTTCTGGCAGTAAACTCTGTGTTTGCAAAACTTGCTAATAAATTCTAAACCATCTATTAAAGCAACCCACACAAAAGTGATAAACAAAAGAAATAGTTTATTACAACCTGGCACTGATAGGACTTGCAGTTCACATTTTATAGGTAAATCCCCTCCACACAACTTACCTTATAGGGACACTATAATAGTCACCAAAACAACTTTTGATTAATGAAGCAGTTTTGGTGTATAGATCATGCCGCTCCTGTCTCACTGCTCAATTATCTGCCATTTAGGAGTTAATTCACTTTGTTTATGCAGCCCTAGTCACACCTCCCTGCATGTGACTTGCACAGCCTTCCTAAACAATTCCTGCTTGGCGTACCTAATGTTTAATACTTCCTTTATTGCATAGTCTATTTAATTTACAATTTGTTATCTCCTGCACTGTTAATAGTCTGCTAGACCCTGCAGGAATCACCTGTGTGTAATTAAAGTTACATTTACAGAGCAGGAGATAAAAATGTCTAAAGTAAGTTAACATCTGATTGAAAATTAACCCTTTTGTTCATGCACAATGTGTCAGTCACAGCAAGAGGAGGTGTGGCTAGGGTTGCACAAATAGAAACAAAGGTAATTTATCTCGTAGATGGCAAAGAATTGAGCAGTGAGATTACGGAGGCATGACCAATATAGAAAAACTGCTAAATTAAGCTAAAGTTATTTTAGTTACTATAGTGTCGCTTTTACGTCCTATTTTAACTTTCCTGCTAACAGCAACATAGTTAACTGCGATAAAAAGTAAGCAGTCAGGGGGCGGACACCAACAGCCATGATGATAGGACACATATCCAGAAAGCTTTGGGTAAATGCTGAAAATTAAGCAGTTTGCCTTATTGCACGCATCCCACGATTTTAACTCTACTAAACTGAAGATACACTATTTTGTGTTATGGTGGAGTGCATCCAGCTGCTCGTCCAGTCGTGTTCAACAGATAGAGAGTGGGGCAGACCTGTGGCCTACTAACTAACGTGTGGGAGATGCGTCCGATCCATGCGCCAGATGACAATGTTTCTCCGAGGGTCTTCCACTGTTCTCTCCCCTCCCCCCCTTGCCGGTAGGGGTTATCCCTACATCTATCTCTAGTGCTGCAGTAAGTGCTTGCCAGCATCCACAGACAGGCTGAAGTCACCTTGTCCTTTGCAACATGGTGCACGCCATGAGTGTGGACAGGATGTTCCAGGATTTTTGGTCCAAGTTTGAAGGCTATATGAAGGTATCTGGAGGTGAGGCTTCCCTTAAAGGGCAGCATGTTCGGAGTGAAAATTAGGTATGATTTATGTTGCTAATGTGCCTGATATGCTTTTGTTGCATACTCATAGTAATACTATTTAACTTGTCATGAGGGAAATTACCTCAATAACCTCAATAAAAAAAAAAAAAGTACTTTAGAACTAGTGACCTTTTAACATACTTAAAGGGACACTATAGACACCCAGACCACTTTAGCTCACTGAGTGCAGTGTCCTTATTGCCCTTAGTGCTGCAATGTAAATCTACCAGACAGCCACTAGAGGAGTTTCCTGGATGTTAACAGACTTTTGGTCCAGTAACTGACTCTGGGCGTCATCACACTATGCATGAGGACAATCAGTGTTCCCTCATAGTAAAGCATTGATTTACTGCTTTCCTATGAGGAGGCCTAATGTATGAGGGACATCTGTGCTGGGATCAGGTAAGTAAATAAAAGGTTTTTAACCCTTTTTATTTACCGCGGCAGGAGGGGGGTGGCAGAGGGAAATAATAATAATAATGTATGTGTTACTAAATACCTTGCAATATTTAAATTGTCAGTTTACCTGATGTAGCCCACTTGCGGCCTGTGCATTAGCTGCCATCTGTATGAAGTCTTATCCTTCCAGCCTACATTCCGTGGGTCCTTCCACAGCAGCCGGACTTGGTCATGAGTATGGCCTGTGTTCCACAGCGCATTCCGCAGTTGTTCCCCAGGGCCTGTTTTAGACTTCACAGCCTGAAACCAAAGCAAAAACAAAACTGTACGAATTATCAGGCCCTAATGCATATTGAGCCCGTTTATAAGTGGGTTTAAGATTGCATGATGGACCTGGAGAATGAGTGTGTCTGTTCTTGGGTTTGCAGTCTCAGAAGATTGGAAATCAGAGAATGTTGTGCCCATTCACAATAAAGGTAATAGGGAGGAGTCGGGCAACTATAGGCCAGTAAGCCTTACTTCAGTAGTGGGAAAAGTGATGGAAATCATGTTAAAGGATAGGATTGTTGAACATCTAAAATCACGTGGATTTCAAGATCAGAGACAACATGGGTTTACTACAGGGATCATGCCAAACTAATCTTATTGATTTTTTTTGATTGGGTAACTAAAATAATAGATCATGGTGGTGCAGTAGACATTGCTTACCTAGATTTCAGTAAGGCTTTTGACACTGTTCAAATAGAAGGCTTATCAATAAACTGCAATCTTTAAGTTTGGATTACAATATTGTTGAATGGGTAAGCCAGTGGCTGAGTGACATGCAACAGAGGCTTGTAGTCAATGGAGTATATTCAAAGCAAGGTCTAGTTACTAGTGTAGTACATCAGGGGTCTGTACTTGGATCCATTCTCTTTAATATATTTATTAGTGATATTGCAGAAGGTCTTGATGGTAAGATATGTCTTTTTGCTGATGGGTTGATGTTCCAGGATGGTTGATGTTCCAGGAGGGATAAACCAAATGGCAAATTATTTAGGTAAACTAGAAAAATGGTCAGAGCTGTGGCAACTGACATTTAATGTGGATAAGTGCAAGAAAATGTATCTTGGACGTAAAAGCCCAAGGGCAGGGGGGGCGGAGCCAGCAGCCGAACGGAGCGGCCACACTTTCCCGAGCTCCGAGCTTAGGATCTACAATATTGCTGTAAAACGGCAAAAACAGCACCAGTACCCAACCTCAAGCGGTCACACTGCTACCTAAGGGGGCAATGGGTTGAAAAAACAAGAAGCAAAGAGCGGACAGAGGCCCCTTCTGCCACGATATTGGAGAGATGCTGCAAGGCCCTCTAAGGCCAGCATGGGACAAGATGGCGTCGGGAGACGATGGCTCCTCGTACTCCTCTGAGGATCTCTCCTACAACACTCGGGTAGGGACCTTGAGCAGTTAACCAGCAGCGCCAAAAGCCAAGCCACCGGCTGCCGGAGACCCGGTCACAGCCGACCAACTTAAGGATATGCTTTCTGAACTGAGAGCGAACATAGCAGCGGACATGGCCCCTTACAAAGACGCCATAGACGGGGCCGTGCACAAAATAACCCTCCTGGAGGCAAAACAGACACACAAGACTCAAGGCTCACCGCGGTGGAACATGCACTGGCGGAGCTCCAGCAGAAACAAAGAGCCACAGCTGACAGAACTGAAGCCCTGGAGGAGCGCAGGAGGCGTACCAACCTGAAAGTACGGGGAATCCCAGACTCGGTGAGCTCAACTGACTTACCACACTATATACGACGCCTGCTTAACATCCTACTGCCGCCGAAACATGCCAAAGCGGTCAGGATCGAGGGCATGTTCCGACTGCCGAGGCCGACGACTGCACCAGTGGAGGCGACGTCAGACCTAATAATTAGATTTCAAACCTTACAAGACAAGATCTTGATCCGTACAGCAGCCCGCGGGCACACTCCTCTGTTATTCGAGGGATCAACCCTATCACTGTTCCCGGACCTCACCAGAGGCACCATCGCATGGCGCAAGACCCTACAGCCACTACTGCAGAAACTACAGGCAAAGGACATTCCCTACCATTGGGGGTTCCCGAGAGCCCTGTCCTTTACCCATCAGGGCGCGACATACAAAGCTTCGAATTTCCAAGAGCTGGAACGTCACCTGCAAGGCCTGAACTTGAACGAACCAGCGAAGACAGCCACAACGATTCTGTTGGGAATGAACCCCTCCACCGTACCGGAGTTCACCCCCCGCACCACGCTACGCAAAACACATGCCAGGGAAGAAACCTGAAATTTAACGCCCTAGTAGCTGGATTTTTATTCCCATGTCGGGCCCAAAGATGGACTCCACTGCATACTGAACTCAGATTTAAGCTACCGCAAGTTGTTATTGTTACTTTCTTTTACTTTCGCTATAGTTTTCCTATGTTCCTCCACCACAAATAGTTGACCACCTGAGGTTACGTTCCCTTAAGGCTCGTGACAAGGTCTATAATGCACCCTTAGCAACTGGGGTTCACACTGGGGACCATACTACGGACCACCCCTACCCCTATCCCCCCCCCCCCCCCCCCCCCAGTCAAGATGAATAGATATTACACTTTCATTTTCAGGACGGGGTCCTATCCATTCACTCATATAGGGGCTCTCACATACTGGCCGCCTAATTTAATGAGAAAACTTACTGAGAACCCCTAACATGTTTTCTCACTAGCACAACCTTGTGCCCCTGGGGATCTCGCTAATAGACACCCCGAAAGCCCATAACCAAGGCCACACTAATCTCACTCTAACAACTCGGTGGGTATAGGCTGAAAGGGGAATCCCTACAGGCACACAGTGCGGGACCATAGCCGCCGCCTCACGCACCCCATGAGACAGTACTACCGCTAGCAATACCCTACAGCCCAGACACTCGCCTAGCGGCAAACACACCAGTCTGACAAGACACTTGGTAGCTCACCCGTACTGCCCAGACTCCAAGCCAGGCTCCTACTCAATCTTGGTTAATGGTTAAATAATAATAATAATAATAATAATGGTTAAACTACTATATGACAAACGTTGATCTACAACTTTCCGTTCAACTATTGAACGACATGCAGCAGTGAGTCCTTAGAATAGCGTGTTTAGTATAAGCCTTATTTTAACGCTCAGTACAACATGCGCACCAGAATAGGCATGTCTTGCAATACTAATTATTATTATTTTCTTATGTTATTCTTCTAATGCCATTGTTTTGCATCACTCATGAACCTGCTGCATGTTCACACAACCTAGATATCCCTGACCAGCATGATCGAAACTGCATGTTTAGCCTGTGACATTACAACAAAAAGTATAGCTAGAATAGTATTGTTAAGCATTAATAGTTTTTTGTTTTTATTCACTTTTATTCTTCACTCTGCCATTCGGGCTGTATAGCACAGCCCGAACACTCACTTATTTACCGAATCTACTTAACTGATACTCTTCAAGTCTGATGATCCTTATGATTGAAGCACCGGCCTAGTTTTTTCAAGCAGACTTGTTTGTTCCAGCACTCAAAACACTGCAGTAGTATACAGCAAACCCACCTAATTTACGCATATGCTAACCTACTTTGCAGTAACACTTCACCATTGTTAAGCCTGTTATGTTGATCTTGCTTATACTTTATATCTTAAAAAATGTGCACACACTCTTGCCAATGTTAAGCCTGTATGTATACATATAAGTTCGCTGTTGTGGCGTTTGATACTGTCATGTACCTACCTGCACAACAAAAATAAAGAATAAAAAAAAAAAAACAAGGGCAGAGTACAGAATATTTCATAGAGTCCTAACCTCAACATCTGAGGAAAGGGATTTAGGGGTAATTATTTCTGAATTAAAGGTAAGCAGACAGTGTAATAGAGCAGCAGGAAATGCTAGCAGAATGCTTGGTTGCATTGGAATACATTGGTTGTATACTCATGCCATTGTACAGAACACTGGTGAGACCTCACTTGGAATATTGTACGCAGTACTGGAGACCGTATCTTCAGAAGGATATTGATACCTTAGAGAGAGTTCAGAGAAGGGCTACTAAACTGGTTCATGGATTACAGGATAAAACTTACCAGGAAAGGTTAAAGGAACCTAACATGTATAGCTTGGAGCATAGACGAGACAGTGGGGAGATATGATAGAAACGTTTAAATACATAAAGGGAATCAACACAGTAAAGGAGGAGACTATATTTAAAAAAAGAAAAACTACCACAACAAGAGGACATAGTCTTAAATTAGAGGGGCAAATGTTTAAAAATAATTTCAGAAACTTTACTGAGAGGGTAGTGGATGCATGGTATAGCCTTACAGCTGAAGTGGTAGAGGTTAACACAGTGAGGGAGTTTAAGCATGCGTGGGATAGGCATAACGCTATTCTAGACTTGAGATAAGGCCAGGGACGTAAAATGTATTTAGAAAATTTGGGCAGAATGGTTCTTATCTGCCGTCACATTCTATGTTTCTATATTGATGGATCCAGATGATGTGTGGGGCTGTTACTGGGATTGCATGATGGACACCGCATAAGTAATGCTAATATTGGGAAGTGGATAGAGGAGTTTGATTGACCAGTGGAGGTAGTGGTTAAGTGGGGTTTGGTGGCGCAGTGGATTCAGAGGATGATCAGAGTTACCTTACCTTAAGTTGCAGGCCAGGCTCAGCCACGGCTTTGAATGGGGTAGCTTGCCAGTACATCTGCTCTGTCTGCTTCCACATGACTACATAAAAGCTTGAGCTGTCCTGGTAACTGAAAATAAATCCAGCGTAGTCATCGTCTGTTACTGTATTCACATGGAAGGTGCCCTCGAAATCCACACCATTAAAGGCGGTATAACCTGCGAGGACATGTACAGATATTATAAGAAGTTGCGACAGAAGAAGCCGCAGTAGATGGGAGGGTAATTCATAACAGGACTTAACCCATCCACAGCGGCACAGTGTCACCACTCAAATAAACTCTACTAAATCTAAAAACAAGGTAATGTATAGTGAAAACGCAGAAACAGCTGCCCTGATAGATTTTTACATCTCTCCCAGAATGCCGTTCAGAATGTGCATTATAAGCACAGATATTGTCCATTTTCAAGATTTTAAGTGGCTCCATTTGCAATGATCTGCAGTTTGACAGCTTCTTTTTATGAACAATCAGAGTGACTCATTACTCAGCCACGGACTGAGCAGCTTTACTGGTCTAAGGTTTTTTTTTTTTTTTTATCAAAATATGCTTTATCATTGGTCGATTTTTTTTTCCCCCCAGAAATATATTTGAAACTATAGTGGTGAGACGCCCACCTGTACGTTAATGAAATGCCATTGTCATGTAATGGTGTTGACGGTGTTGGGGTAAAACACTAACCATTTACTGGTCCCATATACTCAGCGTATTGCGTGTCTTTTACAATAGTGAATGTGATATAAAGCAGGCATTGTGAAAGGCATAAAGACAGATTGAGAAACCATGTGGTTTTATAAGAAGAATGTATTCTGAGCGCAGTGTGCAGACGGGAAGGCTTACCTACTGCTAGACCTGGGTCACTGTTCATTGTTTGCACAATTTCCATACCCTGGGGACAAGACATAAATTTCAGGTGAGATCACTAGTTATAGGCATTTAAAAAGGCATTCAGACAAACCCTAAACAATTTAGTAAATTTACTCTAAAGAATATATGCATGTGATTTGTTTTGCATGTTTTCTTTGAGGGCATATGAAACCTTGGCTTGCAATATTTACTCTAGTATGTGCAGCTAACACTATATATAAACTTAAAGTAACACTTTTGTCACTAGAACCACTAGAGCTTTATGTATTGGTTCTGGTGTCTATATGATTTCCCTGCAGGCTTTTCAATGTAAACGCTGCCTTTTCAGAGAAAAGGCAGCGTTTAGATTACTGCCTAGTAACACCTCTAGTGACAGTAAATCAGACTAGAGGTTCGTTCAGTGTCTCCACGCACTGCATAGAAGCGCTGAACACTCCACATAGAGATGCACTGATTCAATGCAACTCTATGAGGAGACTGATTGGCCAAGCTGGCGTTTTGCCGTGCATGCACAATAGCCTCCCAATGCTTTCCTATGGGAAAGCTCCGGATTGGCTAGATCAGCAAAACTAATGATCTTACACATGGAGGCAGAGCCAGCTGCGGTGGGACTGGTGCAGCGTGGGAGAAAGGTAGTAAAAAGGAGTAAAATCAGCATGAGCGGGGCTCGTCACCTAAACAGCCACACCAGTATTATAGTGTCAGGAATACATGTTTGTATTACTGACACTAAAGTGTTCCTTTAATGTGGCTGTCTAATCACAGACTTCCCAATGCAGCTCAATTAGAAAACTTTGCAAGGCAGGTGCTCTGAGTCTGAGCAATTGCTGCATCTTGAGTTTAGCTCCTCTGAGCTAACCAAACCAGGAAGTAACAGAACCGACTGACAGCAAGAGCAGTGTAACAGGTTGTTTTACAAAATTTAAAATAGATTAATTAAAATTGGACACTTGTTATTCTACCTATTTAATACTAATGGCAAGATATGAATTCCTGGTTATTTTTGGAAAAATTCTTAAAATACCGAGTCCGGATTTTGAACTCTGAAAAGGACCGTAGACCTCGGCGAGTGGTTGATAGTACTGGCACAATAACATTAACTTGTGAGCAGTGGCTGCTGGGAGATGTGATGGTTTAATGTTGGATACTGGGCCTGTAAGGTAAGGACAATGTAAGGTATGCATGAAAAATTTAATTATTATTTACAAAGTAACAATACATTTTGCAGCTAATCAATTGTGACTAAGAGTGCTATTAGATGGAAAGGTGTAAGTTTATAGTGAGTGAAGGGAACCAGAGATTGCTGGAGACATGGCTCTGCATCTAAACTAGACGGTGCTAGCCGTTCAATTACAACTGGCGAAATATCCTTACACTGTGCCCAGTACTAGTGTTATTTAACGACAAGGCTGGAAATCTGCCATAAGCGGTTAAACACTCCTTTGTCCAAAATATAAGTATACATGCATTTATTTAGCCGATCTACCCCCAATGAAAACATACATTTATGTATTTATGCTTTTTTTTTCTTTGGGATATATCTGAAAATTGTCTTTCTGGTTGACCGCAGGAGTATAGCAGTTTGCACTGGCACAACAAAATAAAAAGACATGGGTCCTCTGGTTCCCCTTTAAAGCCAGGTTTAAAAAACAGGGAGGGAGATAGCATTATGCAAGGAGGGAGTCTGAGTGGTGTAAGCCTCTAGGGGGCGCAATTCCAGACAGCAAGAAGATCTCTCTTTGTGGGTTTGTGGACTGGAGGGAACAGCCTGCAGCCACAAGGGGGCAACTTCTTGCTCCTTCATTTCCAAGAAAATAAATAAATTAATGCAAACAGCTCAGTGTAGCATTCTGCTGCTGGGCAACTTCAGGAGGAACCTGCCTGGAGGTTCATGGTAATTCAGCCACATTGAGAGCCAGGCATGGCAGTTTATTGTGGTGGGTGCAGAGAAACAAATTGGCCTTGTGTAAAGTTACTACAATACATGGGTTGTTCTTCCTGGCTGAGATTCTCCGTGTACACAGGAACTGGCTGTAGACCACAAGGCTGCACACAACCAGATCCTGTTGTCTAATGTTTATATAGCTATTGCCTCCGCCATGATACTGAGAACTAGACCGCACTTTAGTGCTCAAAAATATTATATTGAAAAAATTCTAGCAATTGTGTTTTAACCTATTGTGTACTGTGTACAGTTATATGTGTATTTTAACACTGGCAGTGTTTGTATCTATTTCCCATGCCTATACTGTTTGCTTCAACAACCTACCTGCACTGTGCTGTGGCTCCTTGTCTACTGTATATATTATATAGTGTGTGGCCAACTTGCCTGAACATTGTATGCATGTGTGTGAAACATTTTGCTTAAAGTGACACTACAGTCACCTAAACAACTTCAGCTTAATGAATCAGTTTTGGTGTATAGATCATGTCCCTGCAGTCTCACTGCTCAATTATCTGCCATTTAGGAGCAATATCACTTTGTTTATGGAGCTCTAGTCACACCTCCCTGCATGTGACTTACACAGCCTTCTTAAACACTTCCTGTAAAGAGTCCTCTAATGTTCACACTTCCTTTATTGCAAATTCTGTTTAATTTTGTATTTGTATTTATTACTTGTCTTCTTTATTAAAACTATAACAAGCCCATTTAGATAACATACTTTACAAAACATAAAAGCCTTAACCCTTACATCCAACTCCGGGTATTTTTTGTTGCATTTACATATAGCCCCAAATTTCGGGCAATTTTCTATACTAATTATGCACATCTTATAAGCGGCTAAAATCCTTGTGTCAAGAAATTGGAAATCTGTTAAAGTTCCAGTTTGGGAGGTAGTTAAAGAACAAGTGGTATATCAGCTAAAGATGGAAATGGGTATAGTTAGAGAAAGAACAATGTTGAAAGATTGACTTTGTAAGATACAACAGATTTAATGAGTACATTTTGTAATATGCAGTTTAGTTATGTAATTACCCTTCTTACATTGGTACAAAATCCAAATGAATGGTTAAGATTTAAAATAAGTATATAATTTTAAAAAAGGTATAAGAAGTCTCTTCCATCTTTAGCCTCTATTGCAGGATCTCAAGGTTAAGGGTTAATTAAGAATTTCTGCTCTGTTAATAGCTGATTAGACCATGCAGAAGCCTCCTGTATGTATTTAAAGCTCAGTTTACAGAGCAGGAAATAAATTGATGTGATGTGATTGAATATAAAACCATTTTGTTTTCATGCAGGCTGTGTTAGTCACAGCCAGGGGAGGTGTGGCTAGGGCAGCATAAACCGAAACAAAGTGATTTAACTCCTAAATGGCAGAGAATTGAGCAGTGTGACTTTGGAGGCATGGTCTATATGTGTTTTGGAGGATAGAACTATTCAAGGGATAATCCACTGCCTAAATAAAAAAATCACTATTTAATAGATATACCCTATTGCAAGCATGTCAAACATGCGGCCCACAGTGAACATATTTGCGGCCCGCCTGCCCTGGGGCCGCTTTCAGCTGTGGCTGCGAAAAATATTTCCTGATTCTTGCTCTCCCGTCCACAAGAGGGCAGAATGGCTGTGTGTCTGCTGAGCAGGCCAGAGAAGTCACTCCCCCTTCACTCCTGCTCCCAGTGCCAGAGGAGCGTCTGGCCTGCTTCAGCAGGGCTGGAGCTGGAACTGCAGGACGGACAGCAAATTGTAAGGTAGGAGAAGAGGGGCATGGGGGCAGTGTATTCATTTGAGGGAGGGAGGGGACCAGTGTGTTAAATTGGGGGAGGGGGTCAGTGTGTTAAATTGGGGGACGGCAGTGTGTAAAAGTGGGGGGTAAGGCATTGTATTAGTTTAAGAGAGGGAAGGGGCAGTGTATTAAATTGGGGAGTGGTGGCATTGTATTAATGGGAGGGAGGGTGCAGTGTATTAATTTGGGGAAGTCTGGGGCCATTGTATTAAATTGGGGAAGGGTGGGCAGTGTATTTATTTGAGTTAGGGAGGGGGGCAGTGTATTAGAGTGGTGGGGGGCAGTGTATTAAAGTAGAGTGGTGAGAGTGGGGGGAAATCTATTCAGTTAGAGTGGGAGGGAGGAGGGGCAATGTATTATTTTGGGTGAAGGGGGCAGTGTATGGTGGAGTGGATGGGTGAAGGGAGGAGGGGTATTGTTGGATTTGGGGGCAGTGTATTAGATTTGAGTGGGAGGAGGGGCAGTGTATTAGATTGGGTCTGCATGAAGGCGCCGAATGCTTTCCATGGAGATGCTGATTGGCCGTGCAGCTTTTTGCCACACATGCACAATAGCCTCCCAATGCTTTCCCGTAGGAAAGCATTGGATTGGCTGAGATAATCAGTTTTGATGATCTCAGCCAAAGTAAGGAACACACTCATAGGACTTCAAAATTTCAGTTCCATTACCAAACATTTCTTAATATGTCAAGGTAGTTGGACTGAAATGTTGTTTATATGCAAATGCATTTCTTAAAATATATTCGCTCTTTTGTTTATTTTGAAGCCCTACGAGCACGAAGACGTCCAGTGTCAGCTAGGCAACTTTTTTTTATACTGTACTTTTCTAAATAAACCTACGTTTCTATGGAAACTGAAGTTTTTTGTGGCCCACATAAACGTAAACTTTGTTTATTTGGCCCGTCTTGCATTTTGTGTTCTAACATTTTAAATGCACAAAGACAGACACTAATTTTAGGAGTGTGGCCAGGGGTGGGACCTTTCTGGGAAATTTAGGTGACTTCTGCCACTAATAATGACAGACTGTTTTCTTAACACATCTACCGTAGTTTAAAGATACATTACTGTTTTATTTCTGTCGAGCTCTGGTATACACTCAGACATCAATATGGAGCTCTTAGAGAAGCAGGGACATTTCAATACAAAAAAAAGGGACAGAAGGACTTGGGCCCATAAATAAGAAACTGTCCCTCCTAATTAGCGACACTTGGAAGGTCTAGTATATCTGAAAAGATCTTGCAAAAGCTGCAGATCTCTTGTCTGAAGCCTTTGCAAGCCCTCCTATTCCCAGAGCAGAATTAACAACAAAACCCAATCCTTGGCAGTCACAGAGAGCCCATTAAGTAGACAGGAACTTTGGAACCATGAATTTGATAGGCTGCCCATTAACCATCGCTATGTGAAGAAAGAAGTGGGTGCAAACTGATAACCTGACTAGGGCCTTGTAGGAGCCTAATCTTCTCTGCTTCTCCTTCCTCACCCAGAGTGGCTGTCCATTCACCGACATCCCAATGCAGCTAATGAGAAGCATTTGCAAGACACATACCCACAACACACAAGGAAAGTGTATTTTTCAATGCTTCTCTATGAGAAGCATTTGGTTGGTTGAAAGTCTTCAAGATTGATGATTCAAAGTGGACGGCGGTGAGGAGTGTCTTGGCAATGGAATATAGGCACGTTTACTTGCGTTATTATAGGAGGCCCTAAATCTAAGTAAATTAGCTTTCAAAGCAGGCTTAAAAACATAGTTATAACGATAGTGTTCTTTTATGAGTTTAGGAGCAGCACATTAGTTCCTTGTCTAGGGCAAATAAAAATACAGAAGGCAGACACTGTACCATGATACATAGTTGAGTTTCCGGGTTCCTTTGACTGTACCTGATTGAGAACAACCCAGTTGGGATCTATTTGAGCATCTCCTTCAGGATCCAGTATGACTGTCTGATAAGCCCTGAAATCTGTTAATGTGACCTCTGCACTCTCTGGACAAACATCTAGAGGATCAATCACGGTGTCGTTATCAAAGTCTTCTTCACACACGTCACCAATGCCATCCCCTGCCAAGAAACAGCACAACACATGGGAGTCAAAATCAATCTTAATGGCAAATACCTGACCTGTGGATCCCCCAACTCACCATCTGTGTCCTTCTGATTAGGGTTGTGAATTAGCCGGCAGTTGTCTGGTCCGGGAGGATTATAATCAGGAATGCCATCATTATCATCATCCTGGTCACATTCATCCCCTATCCCATCATTGTCAGAGTCCAACTGTGAGCTGTTAGGGATGTCGGGGCAGTTGTCTTTAGTGTCTTGATGACCATCTCCGTCCCTTAGGGATATGAAGATTGTAAGCTCTAGAACACGGAATCCCACCATGCTTTGCACTGAAATAGGTCATTGAGGGTTAGCCCCCTGTACAGAATTGCAAATATCTCTGGATGTGCAGCGTTTCAAGCAGTAACATTGCACATACATTTTCCTACTACCACAACCACTTCTACCTGCCAAAGTGGTCATGGTGGTTGGAGTAACCCTTTAAATATTTCTAATAATCACAAGTAGACCTTTGTGGCTAAATAATAGCATGTTTCCTTGGTTCCCACTTACATGTCATGTCTGTACACTATTTACACTTGCCTCCCGGGTTGTTAAATAATTAGGTGTCAACTGACCCTTATTATTCTACTCCCGTGTCTGTCTCCCTCCAAGTCAACGGCGTCACCATCACCTCTACCTCGCAGGCTCGCTGCTTAGGTGTTCTCTTTGACTCCGACCTCTCCTTCACCCCTCATGTCCAGTCGATCGCCAAATCCTGCCGCTTGCATCTCAAAATCATAGCTTGCATCCGCCCCTATTTAACACTAGACGCGGCTAAGATGCTGGTCCATGCTGTTGTTCTTTCTTGCCTTGACTATTGCAATCCTCTTCTCAGTGGTCTTACGTGTTCCCAGATTGCACTGCTGCAATCTATAATGAACACGGCTGCGAGGCTCATTTTCCTGTCCGCCCGCACCTCCCACGCCTCCCCCTCTGTAAGTCCCTACATTGGCTACCAGTTAGATATAGGGCTCAATTGAAGATTCTGGTGCTTGCTTACAAGTCCCTACATAATCCTGCTCCAATCTACCTATCCTCCCTAATACACAAGTATGTCCCGTTGAGGCCCCTGCGCTCTGCTGAAGTTCTACGTCTATCCTCTGTCCGTACTCCCACATCTGATGCTCGCCTCCAAGACTTCTCCAGGGCTGCACCTTTTCTGTGGAACTCCCTTCTCTTCTTCGTTAGATTTTCACCCAGTCTCCAATCCTTCAAAAAATCTTTGAAAACACACTTCTTCAGGAAAGCATATGATTTAAAGGAACACTATAATCACCTAAATTACTTTAGCTAAATAAAGCAGTTTTAGTGTATAGATCATTCCCCTGCAATTTCACTGCTCAATTCACTTAGTCATTTAGGAATTAAATCACTTTGTTTCTGTTTATGCAGCCCTAGCCACACCTCCCCTGGCTATGATTGACAGAGCCTGCATGAAAAAAAAACTGGTTTCACTTTCAAACAGATGTAATTTACCTTAAATAATTGTATCTCAATCTCTAAATTGAACTTTAATCACATACAGGAGGAGGCTCTTGCAGGGTCTAGCAAGCTATTAACATAGCAGGGGATAAGAAAATCTTAATTAAACAGAACTTGCAATAAAGAAAGCCTAAATAGGGCTCTCTTTACAGGAAGTGTTTATGGAAGGCTGTGCAAGTCACATGCAGGGAGGTGTGACTAGGGTTCATAAACAAAGGGATTTAACTCCTAAATGGCAGAGGATTGAGCAGTGAGGCTGCAGGGGCATGTTCTATACACCAAAACTGCTTCATTAAGCTAAAGTTGTTCAGGTGACTATAATGTCCCTTTAAAGCAGATTTTCATCCCCCCCCCCCCCCCCCCCCCATGACTCCTCTCCTGAAACTGTCAAAAATAAACATAAACAAAGTTCTCAGTGAATATATTTCTAGCAACCTATTTCATTACCCCTACTTATACCATTTGTGTCACTATACCCTATTCCCTCTAGCATGTAAGCTCATTGAGCAGGGCCCTCCACCCCTCTGTTCCTGTGTGTCCATTTGTCTGGTTACAATTATGTGTCTGTTAGTCCACCCATTGTACAGCGCTACGGAATTTGTTGGTTCTTGATAAATAATAATGTAGCACTGCATAATATGTTGGCGCTTTATAAATGACAGTAATAATAATAATAATAATACTTGAATCTAATGTTTGTACTACAACTCCCAGCATCACCAGTCACTGCCACAACAGAAATGATGAACCATATCTCCCGTCATCTACAGCTTTTTGCACCAAGCACTTTTGAAATTTGCTGGCGCTATATAAATAGTAAAATAATAATAATAATAATTAACATGTTTAGCATGTGGAGAATATAGGATTGGTCTTTATACAACCTATCTATATTTAACTAGTAGCACTTGGGAGCCACCTATAGGTGTTTTTTAGGAACTATAAGATATTGACGGATATAGGGATTTTCATAAAATTAGAAGTCCACAGGCGTCACAATGTAGGTAAGGGAAAAATGTTTATTAATGATCAAAAAGAAAGAAAAAAAAAAAGGATACAACATTTTTGCCATGGGGCCTTAATTACTGCTGAAACTTATATTTTTTGATCTTAAATAAATATTTTTGCCTTCGCCCTCCATTGTGACGCCTATGGACTTCTACTTCTATATTATTCTTGGTGGACAGCGGACCACCCTCAGAGCTCCGTACACTTCATTTGTGTGTAGCATGTCCTTAACTTTTGATTTGGTTGATTCATTTTAGCAGCTTCAGAGCACTTTTTAGTTTATAGAATGCTGCAGAACAAACATGAATGTTTAATGGACCTTACTTCAGACTTCTTGTAAAATAAAGGGCACTTTGACGCTCTAATAAACATTGATTTTACCATTTGTTTTTATGCATTTACCTTTCAATATTTCAATAAAAGCTACGTTTGAATTGAGTAGTTACCCTCTAAGTTTTTGTGACATTTCACAAGTATTTCAAACTGCATACACTATGCTTGCAGATTGGCTTTAGCGCTTAAAAGGAACATAAAACTGTATTCCTAAAGCTACAGTATGCTCCTATGCCTAAGTTACTAGTGTCCCCACCACCACCACCTCCACTGCAAGCATGAAAAGTGTTCAAAATAACATTTTCTACCATAGCTCTTTCCTAGGTACCTCCGCACTGGGTCTGGCTCCTCCTCCGATGGAAAAATCTAATGCGCATGCATCAATAAATCCATGCTTTCCTATGGGGATTTTGAAGACGCTGGAGGTTCTCCTGCATGGCGTGAAGACGTCCAACTTCCTTTCATTAAGTTAAACTGAGTAAACATGCAGGAGGCACCTCTAGTGGCACTATAGCACGGGTGTGGCAGTTCTGGCCCCCGGCCTCCTTCCCTGTGATGTGGCTTCGCCTGGTCCCACCTCCGTGGTTGAGATCATCTCCTTAGAGATGCATTAACCCAATGCACCACTATGGGGAACGTTCAGCGCCTCCATGCAGAGCGTGGAGACTTTGAATGCCAGTGCTGCATACTGTACAACACCACTAGAGGTGTTCCTAGACATCAATGTAAGCAGGGCCTTTTCTCTGAAAAGCCCCTGTGTACATTGAAAAACTTGCAGGGACAGGTTACAGATACCAGAACAACTACATTAAGCCGCAGTTGTTCTGGTGACTATAGTGTTCCTTTAGTGTTGAGGGGACAGGGACACTTTACCAGACCACTTCAATGAGATGGAATGGTCTGTGTGCCTATAGTGTCCCTTTAAATGTAAATAAATATATATATATTTTTTTAAAGCAGTTTGTTTAATGTACGATGTATTGAGAGTTGTTAAGGTGTCTTTCTTTACGCCTATATGCAGCAGGTGTTCTTAGTCCGATATTGATTGACAGGTGGTAATTTTTAAAAAATGTAATTATTTATTTTTTAACATTAAGCATGGAAGCCAGGTGTTACTTGTAATTATCTGTATGGGAGAAGTTTAAATCCTTCAGCAACCACTAATTACTAGTTTTGCAGCACAGAAACAGACCGTAATTGACAACATTCACAGCCATTACACTGCAGGGCTTAGAATTTCAGGTCCTACACGACCAGCCAGGCATATGAAGTTACTTAGCACTGTAAGCCTGTAGGATTTTTAAAGCACTTACCAGGGCTGATTTCTACTCACCAGGGCGAATTTTCACTTGCCAATAAATAGCGGCAAGTTAAAATTTTGAGCCCTGACTGGCCAGTAAAAATGTACAAGTCAAGGAACGCTCATAGTGTAATTGTGACCCCTAGCGGCATGTCTGATCTGCACATTGTAATTCCAAAAGCAAAAGCCTGACATTTGCATCAACTAATATTAATCCAACTATTTTGATATGCTGAAAAACCCACAACTAAAAACACACATTGCCCCTGAGGTGACTCTGTTCCTCTTGTGGAGGTGTGAAGCAGTTGGTGCGGGTTACAATAATGATTACACAGCAGTAAAGAATTGGGGGGTTGGGATAGTGCGTTTAATACTCATGGTTTCTCCCATTCTTTTACCCAGAAGGTGACTTACCTATCTTGGTTGGTGTCACACATGTCGCCCACCAGATCGCTGTCTGCATCTGTCTGGAGAAAAAAAAGAAGCAAAGTCAATCAGAAGCTGGCATGTGACGTATCCTAGCATCAATACATCATGGGTAGAGTGAGTTAAAGAAGGAACAATGAGATTTCTCATAGTATCCAGGAAAGGAACGCTCTGACCAGCATTTGATCTATAACAGATTTTTACTTTGTTATAGCAGAGCATGTGCTTATAATGGCTATTCCAAAAGAAAAGCAATGTTTTATATTGCGGGCATTAACAGACAAGGGCACTGCACCCAGACAAATTCATTCAGATGGATGCCTTTAGCAATTTTTGGTGCCCCTTTAAGCAATATTATAAAATATTTTAAAAAAATGAAAACAACCAGATTCTTCTGTAAAATAGGACAGCAATGTATCATTTTATTCAGTGCATGGTGTGGATTCACTCACAATTCAATAAGCGTCTTTGTTACTCAGTTATAGGTCTGAAAGTCATACCTACATATTAGACCTACAGTATTTCACAAACGTGAGTACACCCCTCACATTTTTGTAAATATTTGATTATATCTTTTTCATGTGACAACACGGAATAAATGACTCTCTGCTACAATGTAAAGTAGTAAGTGTACAGCCTATATAACAGTGTAAATTTGCTGTCCCCTCAAAATAACATTTATACTCACTTTTGTTGTCAACGGTTTAGACATTAATGGCTGTGTGTTGAGTTATTTTAACCCCTTAAGGACACATGACATGTGTGACATGTCATGATTCCCTTTTATTCCAGAAGTTTGGTCCTTAAGGGGTTAATGGGACAGCAAATTTACACTGTTATTTACAAAAAATGTGAGGGGTGTACTCACTTTTGTGAGATACTGCATATAAACAGCTTTCCTCTTTGTATACAGACAGGGCTGTCTTTAATATTGATTGGACCCTGGGCAAGCATTTGCTTGGGCCCCCTGGACCCCGCCATCTTAAAGGGGTTACTGTGCAAGGTGAGTGTGCTAGGGCGGTGTAAATGAGACAAAGTTGGGCAGTGATTGTGACAGGCTTGGGGGCATTAAATTGACACGGTGGTGTGGTATGGTTGTGAGTGTTACAGGGTTGGGGTGAATGTGGCATGGTTAGAGGAGAAAGTGTGACACGATTAGGGATTGATTCATGTGACAGGGTGTGTACAGCATGATTGGGGGGATGAGTGTGACAGAGTTGGGGGTTAATGTGATTGGGTGAGTGTGACAGGGTGAAAGGGGGTGAGTGTGACAGAGTGATGGAGGATGAGTGTGAAAGCATGGAAGGGTGTTTGTGACAGTGCGAGAGAAGGTGAGTGTGACAGGATTAGGTGGATTAATGTGATAGGGTGAGTGTGACATGATTAGGTGGATTAATGTGATAGGGTGAGTGTGACAGGATTAGGTGGATTAATGTGATAGGGTGAGTGTGACAGGATTAGGTGGATTAATGTGATAGGGTGAGTGTGACAGGATTAGGTGGATTAATGTGATAGGGTGAGTGTGACAGCATTAGGGGAGTTAAAGGATCACTATAGTGTCAGGAAAACAAAGCGGTTTTCCTGACACTATAGTGCCCTGAAGGTGCCCCCACCCTCTGGGTCCCCCTCTCGTGGCGCTGAAGGGGTTAAAACCCCTTCAGTTACTTACTTTAATCCAGCGCCAGGCTCCCTCTGCGCTGGCGACCTCTCCTCCCCCGCTGACGTCAGCTCCCATGTCCGACATCAGCGGAGCCAAATGCGCATGCGCGATAAGTGCCACGCGCGCATTCAAAGTGTCCATAGGAAAGCATTTCTCAATGCTTTCCTATGGACGCTCTGCGTAATGGAGGCATAATATGCCTTTGCCTCCAACGTCGCAGATGCGCCGCTAGTGGCTGTCCGGAAGACACCCACTAGAGGCTGGATTAACCCCAAATGTAAACATAGCAGTTTCTCTGAAACTGCTATGTTTGCATCTGAAGGGTTAAAACCTGAGGGACCTGGCACCCAAACCACTTAATTGAGCTGAAGTGGTCTGGGTGACTATTGTGTCCCTTTAATGTGAGTTTTGTTGGGTGAAAGGGGTGGCATTGTGTGGAGGGTGACAGTGTTGAACATGCAGGGGTGTATGTATTGCCACACACAGATACACGCTTACACACACAGGTGCAGGGGTGTATTTGTGTGCAGTGTTGGCATTGAAATACTGGGATGTATGCACTGCCACATGCACAGGTATGCACACACGCTCAGAAACACACAGATACACTGGAGCAAAAAAACACTGACAAATAGATACACATGCAAAAGCAAATATACTGACGCACAGCTACACATACATACAGGTATATAAACACACATGTACACATACATACACAGATACAAAGACATACATATACACACTGACACACAAGTACATACAAACACGGACACATAGGTACATACAAACACAGGTACACATATACTCTGACACACAGGTAAACATACACTATGATGACACACATACACATACACCGACATACAGACACAGATACACAAACACAGACATACGGGTACACAAACACAGACACACGGGTACACAAACACAGACACGCGGGTACACAGACACGCGGGTACACAGACACAGACACGCGGGTACACAGACACGCGGGTACACAGACACGCGGGTACACAGACACAGACACGCGGGTACACAAACACAGACACGCGGGTACACAAACACAGACACACAGATAGACACACGGGTACACAGACACACAATTACATACAAACACAGACACATAGGTACACATACACTGTGACACAGACACACATACACTATAACAGACAGATACACATACACTCTGACACACAAACACACATACACTCTGGCACATGGGTACACAAACACACAGGTACACATAAACACACAGATATGCACAATCTCACATACACAAGTACATATATAAATAATAATACATTTTTTCTTACTTTTGCTGCAGTGCACTGGGGTCCAGTGGGGGCTGGCTGACCTAAAGTGATGGGTGTCAGCCTTCTTTAGAATACCTCTTGTGTCTGCCAGCTCCTCCTCTTCCTTCTCCTACCCACGGGGCTCTCTATTAGCTGGGCGGGAGGAAGTGAATGGAACTCACTCCTCCCAGCAGGCAATGCGATCCCAGCCATGATCGCAAGGGAGAGGAGCCCGGCCGCGGGGAAACACATTGTTAGGGGCCCGGCCGCGGCCCTCATGATTAAAGGGCCCGCAGGAAATATAATGATAGGAGTCTGGCCGCGGTCTGTCTGGGAAGGGGCCCGGTCCGGTGAAAAATTAAAGGGCCCGCGGGGCTCAAGGGGCAGATGCTTTGGGCCCCCCAGGAATAAATGGGCCCGGGGCAGCTGCCCCTTTTGCCCCGCGTTAAAGACGGCCCTGTATACAGATATCGTGCAATTCTATAGTATACCAAGCAGCAGCAGAATAGAGGAGTAAGAGAGGTTTTGTAGTAATTAAAGGGACACAATAGGCACCTAGACCACTTCCGCTTATCCCAGGGGCTTTAACCCTGCAAAGTCTGTGCAAAAAAATAAAATAAAAATAAAATAAGTTTCGGGATGTTGGTGTAAGCCATGATTCTCACCCTTTTTGTAATTGAGTGCTAAGCCCTTATTATATTAATTTAGGTTTGCCTCTTTGTGCATACTAAGTACGTCATATCGAATAATTGCATCATCACTCTGGCATTACACCTGACTTACTTGGGTGGGATTGCTGGTCTCCGGGCAGCTATCACAAGCATCACCCACCCCATCCATGTCCCGGTCAGTTTGCAGAGGATTAGGCACTTTGGGGCAGTTATCCAGCATGTTTTGGATACCTGGTTGTAGACAGACATGTGATATGTAATGTACACACGCACAAATATACATTTATAGAGGAAAGACACAAACAATGAATGAACTGATAGTTAATATACAACAACACAGGTAACAACCATGCACACCTATCCAACCCTTATATCTGACCCAGACAACTTCTCTCACCATCACCATCGATGTCATTGTCACAAGCATCTCCCTCTCCATTTGCATCTGTGTCCCTCTGTTCATTATTTGGGACGTTAGGACAGTTGTCGCATGCATCCCCGTACGAGTCTGTGTCAGAGTTTTGCTGATCTTTGTTTGGGGTAAGTCTGCAGTTATCCTGTGACGGACAAAGAAACCATGGAAACACTGTAACATGTAAAGTGCAGCTTGAATTAGTATGTCGAAGGGAAAATACAAAATATCCACTGATAGGACCTGCCTAGATCTAATTCAGTAACTGCACAATTACCAGCTGGTGTAAATGACCAGAAGGTTATGATACAAATCATGATTATACAGATAACATTCCAAGTGATACCTCAACATTCTTGATTCCATCACCATCTGCATCCTCATCACACTGGTCCCCAATCCCATCATTATCAGCATCTTCCTGACCGGAGTTTGGGGTGTACCTGCAGTTATCCTGTTTAAAAAAAAAAAAAATCACAAGAGTACATTGCAGTGCACTCGTGTATAACACAAAACCTACACCTGAGCATGCCACAGGTCCAGATATCCCAAAGCCCACAGGAGGCACCATCAAATATCCCACAATCTCCTGTTCAAAAGAAATACTCAAGCCAACATCATCCCCCCCACCCGCCAAAAAAGGCCAAGCCGTTATGTCAAATCCTATATTTAGTGTGCATGTGGTCTACACATAAATCCCATGTTCCACACGCATTTTATAAGGAATAAATTCAAGATTACATCGTAATTACAACATCTCCTAATTTAGAATTGTTAGTATTTTTATCCAATATCAGACACAGCCTACCTGCCGACAGTGCTTATTGTTATCTATACATGGCATTGGGTCGTCTGGGTAACCGTCAATATCTGTGTCTCGTCCGCAGGTGTATCCATTTCCTGCCCAGCCAACATTGCACTGCAAAAAGAAAGCAATCAATACAACAGAAAATACCAAGTCTTAATGAAGTGATTACCGGCAAAACATGTCTAATTAGTCATTTTAAAAACACTTGTTGTATTTTGACTAGAAGTCTAGAAAAACATGGTTCAATGCAGATTCATTTGAGAAAAAACTTGTGGATTTCCCCCTCAAATGAATCTAAGACAGTATGAGAATTAAACAAAAATGGATGCCTAGTCCAATGTAACATCCAGGTGCGATAGGTAGTAAAATGACATTCCTGCTACATTAAGTTTAGATAAATTGACATACTGCGCATGTAACATCTCCATTCCTCTCAAACACACAGTGCCCGTTCATATGGCAGGGATTGAAGCCTGGGCCCAGGCAGGATTTTTTTGTTGAGCAGCCCACTGTCTGGTTACCCACAAATCCAGGCTTGCAGGGGCCACATCTGTAGGAGCCCTAGAGAAAGAACATGGACATAAAAAAAAAAAATCCAGATTATTCACAGCACACTGTTGGCACCAGGATATAATCGGCAAAGTGCGGGGCAAGATCAGGGGATACCCAGCAAGAATGTCACTAATGTCACTTCCTTAATGCTAGTGTAGAGCGCTATTTCAAAACTGTCAGTGAGAGGGGAGGAGCCATTACCACACTATCATTGAGGGGAGGAGCCATTTCCACACTGTTAGTGCAGTGGGAGGAGCCATTTCAACACTGTCAGTGAGGGGGAGGAGCCATTTCCACACTGTCAGTGAGGGGGAGGGGCCATTTCCAAACTGTCAGTGAGGGGGGAGGAGCCATGTACAAATGGACACTTACCACAGTGTTGGTGCAGATTGAGTTGGCAGCACAGCCACCATTGTTGCCATCATTGCACTCATCAATGTCTTTGCAAACCTTAAAGTAAAAAAAATAAAATGTTAGCACCACATTTTGGGATCACTGCCTAGCTAGCCCTCCAGTCACAACCCTTGTAAAGAGTTATATTATACAACAACACTATACATAGCTCACTCAAAAACCTTCCACAACCCCACTTACCAGTGCACGCATCCTCCTCATCTCATCACCGTCATCAAAACCCAGTGGCCCTGATAATCGCATTAGCAACCAAGAGGTCAATAAAATTCCTCACCCACTATTGTCATCCAAATACCACAAAGTAGTCCTATCTCCATTTTAATCACATACCATCAGATCAAGTGAACTCAAACAAATGTAAAATTAAATTCTACTCTCTATTTATTCTAACTGACCCATCGAACCTACTATAACTACACCACCAGTCTCACTACCCTTTAGATAGAACCATCACCTCCAGCTTATCCAAAATTGAAAAAGTAAGACTCTAACAAGCTGTAATATTCCTTGGAGCAGGGATTCTGACCATCTGCACAGCCACAGGTACCAAAATTTGGAGTTAGTGCCCCCTACTAAATACTTATTTACCTCCAGTTAATCAACATTCCCAAACCCATACACTCTGTTCTACCCCCAAGCACAGTTATGCCAATCTCCACCTAGGTTTTTCTTACCTGTTTGCTGGCTTTGGCATAGTCTACTCCAACTCCAGATACTGTGTTACCTTTGTACCCACGGGGGCAAACATCGCAACGGAAACCAGGTGATGTATTTATACATTTTGATCCAGCAAAACAAGGGTTTGCATAAGCGCACTGTGTGGGAGATAAGGACATTATTGATGTGACTTACATAGAACTCTATTAGTGCTAGTGTCAACACTGAAATCCTTAATGTTATTCCATGATTTGTCTTGGTCATATAGTGTTTTATTAGCCCCAACTGCTTGCACTCCAACTGCATGGCTACCCCACCACCGCAGCACTGTGACTGCATAGCTATCACCCCACAACAGCATCCCGATTGTGTGGCTTACCCCCTGGTCCCCACAGCAGCACCCCAACAGCATGGCTTATTGTTGACTGCATAGCTACACCGCAGCACCATAACTGCAGGACTACCCCCCTACTGCAGCACCCCAACTATGTTGCTACCCCCCTATTGCAGCAGCCTGACTGCATGGCTACCCCCCTACTGCAGCAGCCTGACTGCATGGCTACCCCCCACTGCAGCACCCCGACTGCATGGCTACCCGCACTGCAGCACCCTAACTGCATGGCTACCCCCACCACTGCAGAATCCTAACTGCATGGCTTATCACCCACTGCAGAACCCTGATGGCATGGCTTAACCCCTACTGCAGCACCCCAACTGCATGGCTACTCACCACTGCAGCACCCTTACTGCATGGATACCCCCATCACTGCAGCATTCTGACTGCATCGCTTATCCCCCACTGCAGCACTCCGACTGCTTCGCTTACCACCCCAACTGCAGCACCCTGACTGCATGGCTACCACCACGCAGCACCCGGACTGCATGGCTACCCCAACTGCTGTGCCCCAAACCTATTTTTCTATTGTATTGCTTTCCCCAGCTGCTATACCACTCCTGTATTGTTACCTCTATTTCTATACCACTGTCAGATCGTTCCAGGCTGTGCACACCGAAACCTACCTCATCAATATCCGCACAGTAGGTGCCATTTCCTTGGGATCCAGGGGGACAAGGCCCACAGCGATATCCCGGGTATTCATAGGTTTCCATGCAGTCTACACCTTGGAAGCAGGGGTTGGGGTTACAGCGAGAGCGGTGTTCATGAAAACCTGGGGTGAAAGGACAAGGATATGGATATATAAAGTTAGAACGTGGGTTATGGCAACAGTTTTCAACCAATATAAATTTACAGATACATACAACAAGTGTTATTTAGTTAATTCTAATTATAGTATTTTACAGAACAGACAAGGGAGATCTGATTTATAGATTTAGTTACTTGTGTTTGCAAACATAGTTACTGTTTGTTTAATAGGGAAGGCGGTTACAATAAATGTGTACAGAAAAAACAGTTTGACTTCTTACATGGCGCCACTCCCTTCCTGTCATCCTCCTCTAATCTCTCCACCATTGAGCTAGGCCCCACATTTCTGGTGTTAGCTCAGCTGAGAGCTTCTGGCTGCAGAGAGACAGTGAGAAGTGCATAGTGGAACTCTGGTAAGAAGTTGATGTCCACTCACATTGGGGGCACCATGGCACTCCTGGTACTTTAACCACTATAGTTTGCGGTGGTGATAATGATGCCTAGAGAAGAGCAGTCCAACTAATAAGAACCTCCCAGCATAGCCCAACATTCAGGTGGGTAGACTGTACTATTGCATCTCTTTGCCACCTTGCAGGGTACTGACAGTCTTTAATTCCTTGTCCCAATGCTCCCCCTGCCTGTCTCATGCTGCTATGAAAGGGACAGAAACTGTGTCCCCTAACACTCTGATGGGTAGGGCTGATTATGTCCCACCATGCTCCTATGTCCATATCACCTTGAGGTGGGAGGAAAACCAAAATGTTTGTCCATAGCTCCCCCTGTCACCCCGCAATGGATGGTGTAGATGCTATGTGCCATAATAACCATCCACCTGTGCCTTCCTGCACTAGGAGGGACAAACACTATCTCCCACAGTTCCATTTTGGCCATAAACTGCAGTGGGAGGATCACACACAAGGAACAGTGAGGTAGGGATCAGACTTACCGCAAACCTGACATTCCATGATTGTGTTCCGGATAAGAGACATCTCCTTCACCTGCCAGAAAAAAAATTCACAAAAATGGCTAACTTTGAAACTTTTGTTCACTAACACCTGCACCCCAAGACCAGTCTCACCAAAGCAATTTTTTTCTGTGAAAAAGAAAAGCCACCATGTCATGTTTGGCCATAAAAAACATTCTCCTGTGTCCTGAGTCAATATACACAACTGTACTGTGACACTAGCTGCCCCAAGACTAAAATAGTCCTGAAGTATCCAAAACACAACTTCAGAACATTGACATGTTCCCCAAAACAATCATTACACCTTTACTACGTGTAGTCCAAGGCCATCAAAAAAACTTAATGTGATAACACACACCAAAATAATTCTACATACTATGATAAGGTGAATGGTGTTGTTTGTTAGGGAGTTTAAATTTCCGCTAAATTGTTCAGAGAGGCATATGAAATTTTAACCCCAGGGAGAGTATGTGTTGTATGTAACATAAATTAATGTTTAGATGTGGGCCTCTGGAGTGCAGAGAGTTGACAAGACACTAGGTTGGTGAAGCCTGTATTGTTATTGTGTAACCCTTGAGAGATAGGGAATTTAATGTTAGGAAGCGCTCAGACGAGCTAGGATTTTGTTTGCAGGGATTACTGTTACATTTTTATTTCTTTCACTTGCTGCTGTCTCCTTGGTGAATTTCAACAATAAGGTGCCTGGATGTATGTTAATTCAAAAGACTGTGCATGTTTATACCCTAGAGGACCGTGCTATTAGCAATACAGGATCACAATACGTACCTAATCCCTTATCAACATGCCACTATGTATAACAGTTTGAAAAACAAATATCAGAAAGCAAAATGTGTTAAACATTACTAATGTTTAAATTTGCCAATCTGCTCCCTGAAGAGTTGAAAGAACATTTTTTATGGCATAGCCTGTTATTGGTCCTTTAGGGTTTAATGTGTGTGTTCCCCAATATGACCAATGCCACGTCCTAAATGGCAGTGTAACCTGGGCTCCTCCAAGCTTACCTGTTCTCGTATATCCTCTCTCAGCTCTGCCAGAACTTTATTGAAGAGAGTCATCTGTGTTATCAGAGCCTTTGTGTGCTCACCTGGTGGACAAAAAAAAAAGGTATTCAAAAAAGTAGGTCTCAGCGCACACACACTACAGAACACAGCCACCAGGATGTATTACCAGCAAAAAAAAAAGTCTTAACTGTGTTACCATGTATTCTGGGACTAGAACAGAATAGTCCAAAATTAAAACGTATAACAAAAAAGAAATAGCAATTATTAATAAATGTATTTTCACTGTATATGAAACTGCAGTGAATTTAAAGGGACACTATAGTCACCAAAACAATATTAGCGTAATGAAGCAGTTTTTGTGTGTATAGATCATACCTTGACATTTCACTACTCAATTCACTGCCATTTAGGAGTTAAATCACTTTTGTTTCTGTTTTATGCAGCCCTAGTCACACCTCCATTGGCTGTGACAGACACAGCCTGCATGACAAAAATGGTTTCATTTTTAATCAGATGTAACTTAATTAAAAAGTGTTTATCTTCCGTTCTGTAAATTAAACTTGAAAGGGATATTATAGTCATCAGAACAAGTGGAGATGCTGATTGGTCAGGGTGGTGTTTGGCTCTGCCCTTGCCCCACCTTCTTGGCAATCTCAGCCAATCCAATATTTTCCTGTGGAAAAATATTGGTATTGGCTCAGATCATCACTTCTGATTATGTCAGCCAACAAGGCAGATCAGGGGCAGAGCCAGCAGGGCAGACTAGAATAAAGGTAAGATTTTGCTATATTTATGGTGGGGTGAGAGGGGGAGCCTAGATAGTGAATTTAACCCTATAGGATCAGGAATGCATGTTTGTGTTCCTGACCCTATAGTGTTCCTTAAATACGAAAGGCTCCTGTAACATCTAGCAAGCTATTAACAGTGCAGGGGATAAGAAGTCTTAAATTAAACAGAATTTGCAATAAAGGAAGTGTAAACATGAGATGACTCTTTACAGGAAGTGCTTAGAAAGGCTGTGCAAGTCACATGCAGGGAGGTGTGGCTAGGGCTGCATAAACAAAGTGATTTAATTCCTAAATGGCAGATAATTGAGCAGTGAGACTGCAGGGGCATGATCTATACACCAAAACTGCTTAATTAAGCTAAAGTTGTTTTGGGGACTATAGTGTCCCTTTAAAAACAAATGTAACTATTTAGCCAACACGTATTTTGTGAATAAACCCTATTCTAATGGCAATTTTTGATCTACATCTTCAAATGTTACTTTAAATCCCATCTCATTAATTGCAAATAGTTACATGCAGGGATCTGGAATCTGCTAGAACACAATGCATGCCTTATTTGCAAAGTGGAGGTGCTTTAAATGGGTGCAGCATTTCTCTTTCCCCAGGGTTAGAGATGTTCAATCTAATTGAATGTTGTGTTATAGGGACACTAAACACCAAAAGCTCTACATCTTAAAGTAGGGGTTTTGGTGCATAAATGCTGCCCTTTTGTCTAACAATGTGAGACATTGCTGTTTGTTAGAAACCATAATGCTTAAATTTGGCGATTTACGAAGATCTTCACGTTCTTCACATTCAGGCAATGATGCTGAACACTGCTATTGCTTCTCAAAGCATTTTTTTTTTTTTTTTTTTAAACTTGATTTATATTTAAAAAAAAAAAAAACAACAACAAAAGACCCTGATCTTAAAAACAAACAAAGGTTAGACAGTGTTCTCATAACAAACTAATTTAGATGTGGCAAGTACTCTTACAGGCCATTCTGACTTTTTAATCCTACGGTAATGAAAATCATATCAGAGAATTAGGACCAGATCTGAGCAAGATATACTAGGTAATTGTATGGATTTGGAGCTGTCTTGTAAGGTCATTGAAAGTTGTTGCCAGCTGATAGTAACGTGCCTGTGATGTGGTATTGCACACATGGTGAATGGGATTAGACTGGTGGTCTGGCCAGGCCCGGTGACATCCTGCAATGCCAGTCTAAACCAGACCAGGAGGGCTGTGTGATGCACTTGTAATAATATGTACTTACCAAGAATTGAGTTGACCACTCCATTCACTAGAAGGGGAAAAAATGAAATATTGTTAATATTTTATACTGTTTCTAAGGCATATATTCAGGACCCCATCCTCATCTCCCTAGTCTGCTTGTGCAGTAAGCCTCCCCCCCATATCCCTAGTCTTCATGTGTGGTAAGCCCATCCCCATGTCTCTAATCTGCAAGTGTCGTAAACCTATCTCCATATCCCTAATCTGCTAGTGCGGTAAGCCTATCCCCATATCCCTAATCTGCAAGTGCAGTAAGTCCATCACCATGTCCCTAATCTGCGAGTGCAGTAAGCCTATCCTCATATCCCTAATCTGCGAGTGCGGTAAGCCCATCCCCATGTCCCTAAACTGCGCTGCAGTAAGCCCATCCCCATGTCCCTAGTCTGCGTACCTTTCCTAGAAGTTTCTAAGGCTGTGCATTTAGTATACAGTGCATACCTGTATTGTGAATGGATTCATCTTCCTGGAAAGGGCACTCACTCAAGGCTCCCACACGACTCATAGACCCACCAAGTATCAACTTCATGGACTCTACAGATCCCTAAAGGAACAGGGTAAATGATTATGTGTTTGAACAATGTCGGTGTCACTTTTTACCTGTGTTCTCATATACCCAGTGCCCTGTCTTGACACCCATCTCACCTGTCTTTATATATCATACTCACACAGTGCTGACCCTCTATTTTCCGTCCAGCTCTCTACTCACATCTACACAGTTCAATGCCTCACCTCACATCCTGGCCTCTGTACCTACATCCCTACAAATTCCTGTGCCTCACCTCAAACCCAGCTCTCTGTACCTACACCCTTACAAAACAAAGATCTCTGCACACAAGTTCTGCACCAAAAGCAAGAAATCTACCCAGGTGTTCCATGTAAACTGACACCGCGAATCAGCTCACCGTAGACTCAAACATTACACCAAAACTTAGATTAAACTTTGATTAAACTTACACCAGCAGTATTTCAGAGTGCTGTTTGTATTTTCTTCTTTGAGTACATCCTTACAAAGTCCTGTGCCTCGCCTCACACACATGTATCTATACCTGCATCCTACACAAAGTTCTGTGCCTCACCTCACACTGAGCTGTCTATAATTACACTCTCACTACGTTCTGTGCCTCACCTCACACCCAGGACTCTATACCAACAAACTTGAACAGCTCTATGCCTTCTTCTTCTACCTAGTTCTTTACCTGCATCCTCAGGTATGCTTTGTGTCCAGACCGTATCTCTCCTGATTCCACCTCAAACTGGGGGATGATCATCATCTCAGGTAGACCTAAGCTGGTGTCCACTTGCTTGCAGTCCACATATAGCTCCAATGTGATAGTGTCCCCACGGAGGCCACTGATACGCAGGATCATGGTGTGAGTGTTTCCATCAGAAAGATTGGCATTCTGTAAACTGACTGAGTGGACTTTGGAATCTTCACGCATGTAACGTACCAAGACTAGTGAGATAGAGAACAGAATATACATGTTGATTTATTACCTCCCAAAATTAAAAAGTGCACTTTAATTTTGACATTTCACCACCCTCTTACTCTACTGTAACCAATTCCCGTCCCATCTCCAGAGACCACTAACCTTTGTTGATTTTCCCCACAATTGAGGCCTCCAGCCATTTGGTGTTGTCTTTTTTTGAGTAGAAGCCAAATAAGACACCTCCTGCCTTGGCTGGCAGTCGAAGAGTTGACATGAAGTATATGTCATTGACCGTTAGCATCTCAGACCGTATCTTCTCCACCATGCTGGACATGTGTCTGGACTCACTCACCGTTAGTAGATCAATCACTAAAAGTGCAAGAAATGTAATCACTATGTTTCACAGAGCTTAAAGGCTCACATTACTTGTTTATTTTCACACAATGTTGTTTGTGTTACAGTTGTTTCTACAGACATACAATAAGCCATTCATTTTATTCAGATGTCTTCATCTGAATTGCAGTGACTCCGGGACCCAAGAGATGGCGCAATGTGATCAGTTTTCAAATTACCACACCATTGCATCAAAGTGTGGAATAAAAATAAAATACAAGGAATTGAGTCAAAAAAGGCTTTTTTATTTTCTTTTGTGTTATAAATGGCCATCGCTACAAATATTATTTTTTTTTTTTTGTCTTTTGGATCAACAGCATAAAAAGGTAGGTTTTAAAGATTGAAATCTATGGACTTTTTTTGTTTTAGTAACTTATGACAAACCTTCAACAACAACAACAGAAAGCATGATTTTGGTGTTCTTGAAGTTGCGGCACTTGCACAACAAGTAATCTTAGATGACAAGTACACCTCCCAATCTGATCTATTCTATTCTCTGTTGCATAAAGCTTTCTCCCGCAAGAGATTAAAGGATATGTAGCCCGTATTCACAGATCCACTGATTGGATGAATGGAAATACTCAAAGATGTCGATAGCTGCCATATTAGGTCTGCAGATCATGTTATTCACAGCCCCGTTCACAATTAAAGGGATGCTATAGGCAACTTTAACCATTTATCTCATTGAATTGGTCATAGTATCTGCAGTCCCCTGGCACTGTCCCTGCAGTTGGTGTTAAAGAATTTTTAAAGCAGTTTAACATTGAATGAGGGTACCTGGCCACTGTTATGGATGTTATCACCTGAAACAGCCACCCACAGCCCTGCCCATACTGGAGTTATGGCTAAGACAGATCAAACACTTCCTTGTAGCCATAGCCACACTATGGCACTGATAGGCTGAAAGCAGTCAGCTGCAGGGCCGGTGCAAGGATTTTTGCCGCCCTAGGCAAAAGAACAATTTGCCGCCCCATGTGACATCACAATGCACCACCCATATATGATCTGCCATTTGAACTAACGCCAGTGCTGCACACAGTGTGTGTTTATAGTCTGTCTCTGCATGCTTTTTAATATAGACACCATAACCACTTCATTAAGCTGCAGTGGTTCTGGGGACTATAGTGTCCCTTTAATGCGAGGTAAATTAGAGATTAGTGCCACAAATAATATACTAGATTGCCTACTTACAACCAGATGAGGATGGTGATGGGCTCTGGCTGCAGTTTGGCTCCACTGGTTTAGTGTAGAACAGGCTCTCTGGAGGCTAATTGTAACTGTGGTCACAAAAATCAATGTTCTGGGAAAGCGTGAAGCAGCTCCATTTTTTTCGGCCCCTTTCACAGCTCAAGGTCTGGGCCCCAGGGCCTGATGGTGAGTATGCCCATAAGGCCCACCTATAAGTCCACCTACATGTTCCACCCATCAGTTTGCTCACAGGGAGTGGAGTGTGTAGGGCATGTGTTATGTGTTTGTCTAGAGCAGGGGTTCCCAATAATTTTTCCCGTGGAACTCTTTGACATTGTGTATCAAATTCAATTGCGACGTATTTTGTTTTTTTTTTAATTGTGCCGGTGTGTGTCAAGGTGTGTATATCTGTGTTTGTAAGTGCCAGTGTGTGTATCTCTGTATTGACTTACAAATACACACACACTCAGATACACAGTGACATACACACACTTGCACCAACAGATACACACTGACACACTCAGATACACACACAGGCACATACAAACACACTGATACATACTGGCACATACACACACACACACTTAGATGCACACAGTGACACATACACAAACCTTAACACAGATGCACACACTGACACACACTGTTTTACAGATACACATACACTCTCACTGACAAACACACACTCTTTTACAGACACACATACAAACACATATACACTCTCATTGACAAGAACAGATACATTCTCACTGACAAACACATACACTCACTGACAAGCACACATTCACTCTCACTGACAAACACATACAATTTTTTATTTTATTTTTACATTTTACTCCACCCAGACCCCCTACCTTTAGGAGTGCTGGCATGGAGTCCCTGGGGTCCAGTGGGGCTGCTGGCATGAAGTCCCTGTGGTCCCGTGGGGCTGGCTGCAGCTTGGCGGGCGGTCGGGAGGTCTGGCAGACAGGTCAGCGGTGGAGGCAGGCGGCGAGGGAGCAGTGAGCTCTGTTCTCCCTGCTCAGCTCCCTCGCATGCCTCCTAGTGATGCCGGAGTGACGTCATATTCCGGCTCCAGCATCACTGCTGTGTGCGCGAGGGAGCTGAGCAGGGAGATCAGAGCTCACTGCTCCCATGCCGCCCGCGGCCATTTTTTGTTTCAAATTCTTTGGCGGAACCCCAATTAGTCCCTTGGTGCTCCCCCCCGTTCTTTAGAGCTCTCTCTTGCGTCCCATAGAGCTCTTCCCTTCCCCTTAGTGGTCTCTCCTCCCCTGCCCCTTAGTGGTCTCTCTACTCACCTCACCCTTAGTAGCCTCTCTTCTCCCCTCACCCTTAGTGGTCTCTCCTCACCCTCCCCCCTCCCATAGTGGTCTCTCCTCCACCCTCCCATAGTGGTCTCTTCTCCTCCCCCCACTCCCTCCATACTGGTCTCTCCTCCATCCCCCCCCTCCTCCCTTAGTGGTCTTTACTCCACCCTCCACCCCTAGTGGTCTCTCCTCCCATAGAGCATGTTTGTTGTAGCATGGCCGAGCTCTGGTCCAGTCCGCAGTACAGGAGCTTCTGTTTCATGTACCAGGCCGGACTGACAGGAAGTGCTCACTGACTTCCTGTCATTCTGGCCAGGTACAGGAAACGAATGTTCCTGTACTGCAGACCAGAGCTCAGCCACGCTACACTGAGGGACTGACAGGAGGGAGCGCTGTGCGCTTCTCTCCTGCCGATCCCTCTTTTCTTGCACGCTCTCATGGACGCACCAGCCCAGGCAGTGCTGCAGCCACCTGTGGCTCTCTATAGAGCGCTCAGGCGGCTGCAGCATTTGAGGGGCCGGTGCTCCTCTGGACACCTTTGTAAATGCCAAAATTATATACAAACACACTTCTTCACACCAATACTACACACACATATATAGATAGAACCGCATTTAAAAGCCAACACTTCATACAAACACAATTGCATTTAAATGCAAACATTACAAACACACCCATTAAATTTAATTGGAAACATTACATAGAAGCAGGGACGGACTGGGAAGAAAATTCGGGCCAGGCATTTTTTAATTACAGTGGCCCACTAAAAAGGGGGTGGGGCCAGGTAGGGTGTGTTTTGTCATCACCAATGACAAGAACGCTTCATCAGAAAGTGAGCATGTTAGTCCAATGCTCTTCCAGGGCAGACCATGCGCAGCTGAAGAGGTCTAGCATGAGAAAAGGACCCTGTATTTGTTCTGTACAGCGCAAGCAAATTTAATAACCTGCTTGCACTGTTTGCTTGAATTTTTTCTCTGGTGTCTCCATAGATGGGATACCAGGAGACAAAAATGCCAGGAAAGAGTATTGTGCTGTGTGTGATGGGTGCAGTGTGTGTGTGTGAGTGTGCTGTGAGTGTCAGGGGTGCAGTGTGTGTGTGTGTGTGGGGGGGTGCAGTGTGTGAGTGAGGGTGCTATGAGTATCAGGGGTTTAGTGTGTGTGTTAGGGGTTTAGTGTGTGTGCAAGAGGAGTGCAGTGTGTGTGTGAGGGTGATGTGTGGGTAAGGGTGCAGTGTGTGTGGTGTGCTGTGTTTGAGTAAGGGTGATGTGTGCGTGTGTGTGGGTGCTATGAGTGTCAGGGGTGCAGGGTGTGTGTGTGATTATATCCCCCCTCCCTTCTTACCTTTAGCCTGGGAGGGGAATTGTGCTGCTGCCATCCCTGGTGGTCCTAGTGGTGAGTGAACTCTAGCCTGTGAATCTCGCGAGAGGAACCCGGCGGAGCTGCAAGTTAGAGCTCCTCCGGGTTCCTCTCCTGTCTCCCTCCGTCTCTCCCCTGCCAGTGGCTGCAATATCCTGCATGTGGGCCGGTGAGGGAGATCTTTGATCTCCCCATGGCCCGTCATGTAATGCAGCAGGGATGGTGCTCGGATAGTGCCGGCCCTGCATAGACCGGCAGGGGAGATCCTGTGATCGCTCCTGCCGGCCTCGGCCCATGGCCACCGTGGCCCACCAAGCATTTGCCCGGTGTGCCCGATGGCCAGTCCGGACCTGCATAAAAGTACACCACTGCATTAATTTAACAAAACTACATACATACATACACAACCCTACATGCACACACATACTCCATACAAAAACATGATTACAATCAAACGCACAAACACTGCTCACAAATACAACCCTGCAAGGATGGGCAAATGGAAGATGCCTAGCTGGCATAGCATTGTGGGGGTTGTATGATGCTGAACTACCTTTTGGCCATACTTGCGCTAGATGGAGATGGCTAATTTCTTGCATCAGAGCCCTCAGTACATTCGTTCCGACACTGAAACTAGCTCCCTTGTCGTCAGAGGGACAGTCTTACAGATTAAGTGAATTTCACATATTGTTGAATTTATAAGCCACTACGTACAGGTAAATGGGGGCTTTGCATTTAGTAAGTTGTTTGTGCTTACATTGAATCCTTTAAAATACTGAACTCATTATAAATGCACTGCTCTACTTAGTACATTTCGTTGTGTTTCTGTTTTTTATTTACAATGGCAGCATGCCTCACATAAGGAGGTATGGAGTCAGAAAAGGGAGCATGCTATATGGTGCGTACCAGTGACCCTGTGCCTATCAAAAGTGACAAAGGGGGGCAGCTCTCCCAAAAACAGGGGTTGAACTATCCAGTAATGGGACGATCTGCTTGGCAGCCACTCTTTGTAGCCCATGCATAGATTGCTGTTGAACACTCTCGTATAGACCGAACACTGGTGGTGACTTATTGGGACCTCGTCTCTGGGGTACGTATATACAAGTCAAAAAAATAATAATCTGGGATTAAACCTATTAAATTATGAAATTATTGAAACATTTAATGTTGGCTTCTCCTTCACCCAAATATATAACATGAATACAATTTGTCAAGAGCAAATTAATTATCGCAAAAGGTCAATGAGAAGTGCATCTGACAAATCTACCTTCCAGGTCAATTGAAAACGTGCATGTAGTGTACTGAACTTTATCTAGAGAAGCAGATTCGGCATAAGTAGATTGTTCTTATGTTAATGTTCTGCACTATTAATTATAAATCAAAAACCGACAAAGTCTTTGACGTCAGCACTGACCTGAACTAGATATACAAATGTGGACTAAAATATCTTATTCCAAGTAGGGTTGGGTTGGCAGAAGTGTCTAGGGCAATATTACATTTAGGAAGACTGCCTAGAAATCTAGCCATAGGTGATCAGTAAATTTAGGGAAATAGGAAACACTGATGAACAAACCCAAACATAATCTACTACCAAAACAGTAGAGTATTGACAGGTGAGCAGAATTATTCCTGCCAAATATTCTCTGGCTGTGCAGAAATAGTTTTTTTGTTTAAAAGCCAATATAGAAAAGACTAAATTCGTATTGTTCTTCAGATTGAGGAAAATTTAAGAATGATGATGTTAGATGTATGGTATGAAAAAGGATAAAAGTCAGAAAATAGCGAAATATAATGTAATTATTGACAGTAAATAATTTGGATCAGAAAGAAGAGCCCCTGTTTGATCCGGAGGGAATCAGAAACCCTTGGTCATTCGACTAGACACTCACAACACACAGCTAAATACTTTATAATGTAACTAGGAATGTGAGGAATTTATTGGTGGAAGAATTGCCCAGAATTTCAGGGCAGATAGAGGTTTGATGCCGAAGCAAGTCAAGGAAAGTTTTGGTAGATCACTAGAAAAATACCAAGACATAATTGTTTTTGTTTATATTAGCTGGATAGAAACCAACATCAGGATCTTAAGAGACAGGGTAACGTGGACAATATGCCTTTTGAGGAAAGCAAATTCTGCTCTGGAAGCTTAAAGGAGAAGTCATGTAATTAAAAATGGTTTCTCAGCTGACTAGCCAGTGGATATTTAATTCTTGGAAAAATAAAACACTTAGAAATGATTTTAATACTTTTGCAACACTGGAAAATGTCTAATTACCCAGAAGTTAAACATGCCAAGCACCATAATCACTGTGGTGCATCATAGTGATTATGGTACCAGAAATGCACCCACCCCCCACATACAATTAGTCAAACCTTTTGCCAAAGGCTTGACTTTTTACCTGGGGTCCATTGTGCTCCAATCCCTACCTAACTGTTTACTCTCCTGCGCAAACCCTGCCGTGCATAGCAAACTCATTGGATGAGAGCATCTACTGTTTACTCAGCCAGTGAGTGAAACCATACACCGCTGGGCTTAGCTCAATGAAGATCTTCAAGCTAGAGGAAGCAGAAACTAGAGTGCCCTTTTAATGCAGGGCTGTCCTCCCTAAATTGCAATACCTACTCAGAACGCTGCAAATATCAGTCCCTAAAACTTACTTAGAAAAGCTCCAGACCATGCTAACCCGTTTTATATGGGACAACCGCAGTATCCATGTAGCTACAAAACTCCTGCATAGACCCCTAGAACACGGCAGACTTGGACTGCCTAACGTTAAAGAGTACTACAGGGCAGCCCTACTGTCCACATTGATAGCCTCCCATGCTATGATTAACACCCCTCGATGGATTGGAATTGAGTCGCACTGGTCTTGACCCTAGGGCCTGAAACGTCTTTCCTGGATGCCCAAACATAAACGCCCAAACATGCCATCTATGTTATGTACTACTGATTTACTTGTCCACACATTGGATAGACTAAAAAAACAACTGGGCTGGGAAAACAAATAGGCTCACACTACTCCTATATCTTGCTAACATACTGTCAACCTGTCAATCCTTTGACTACAGACTTTGGCAGGAAGGAGGCTGTACCTCCATTGGCCAGCTGTTTGAGCGGAACGGTATGATGCAGTTACCAGACCATCAACACAAATTCAACTTACCGGCAAGGGCATTGTTCTCCTATCTCCAACTGAAAACATTACTCACGCATAACCCCCACTCACACAAACACCGATCATAACCTTTTTGAAAGAGCATTCCTCGCCCCTACCACACCCAAAAAAATACTATCCTCAATATACCGCGTACTGACAGGCCCAGCAGCACATACTTATGAAAAGTGTATGTAATGTGACTTAGATAAGCCATTTGACACGAACGTCTGGAATAAAGCACTGATAGCCCACAAGGGAAGGTCAAGATGCGTGGCTCAACTAGAACTGATGAGAAAAATTCAGGATAGATGGTATATGGTACAGGAAAGATTACCGAGCATATACCCAAACATATCTAACGTATATTGGAGATGCTTACAAGGTCAAGGGACCATGCACCACATTTGGTGGACATGTCCCAAGCTTGAGGGATATTGGCGCATAGTGGGAGACATAATATCCAAAACTTTGAGGACAGACATCGCGCTTACCCCTGACTTGTGTTTACTATTTATATCACTGAACAATTTTCCACGCCTGGCCTCTACTTTCATTTTCCATAATTTTCCATATTCTTATTGCAGCAAATTTGCTGATAGCCCGAGCATGGAAAACTACAGAAGTGCCGGCGTGTTCTGCTCTTTTAGCTCAAATATCCTTAAATCTGGACTACGAATCCATGGCCCATAAGCATATCATTCCAAAAAAGCATGGCACCATATGGGATACATACATTGCAGCCCATACAAACACTGATAACATCCATACCCCATGAGCATTTCGCTAACGAGGGGAGGAAGGGGAACAAGTTATATAACACGTGCACAAAAAAAAAATTAAAAAATTAACTAGTAGAGCAGCTTCACCACTAGAGGCAGAGGGGTAAGAGAGCTGGCGCAGTGAGAGGATAACGAAGACTGATATCTGGGCTGGGCTGGGCTCGACTCAAATTTCATAGATAGCAGCACTACAAGATCGGCAATGGCAAATACTGTAAACACTGGGCACTATGAAGCTTACAAGTAAGGGGGCTTCACCCTAAGTGATGAGTTCATCCTCACGAGAGACAGGTCAAATAAACCCACATTGTAAGTAGTTTACTTCCTCCCCTTTGTTTTTTTTTATTTCCCTCCTCCTCAACTCCCCCTTTACCTTTTTCTTTTTTCAAAACAAAATAGTCATAGAAGCTTGGCAGTCTCACAGGACTAGTAAGGGTAACTTAGAACTACTAGCACACTAACTATTGAACTGGAGGCAGAAGCATTAATAAAAAGAAAAGCAATATCAGACTACCTAGTAGTCTAGACATCCACCAATTACAAAAGCCGTCTTATTCCTGGGATAAGTAACCACCACCAGGAGCCTATTTGGCTTACCATCTATTTGCCTTCACGTGGCATCCTGACGAGAAAGAACCTCCTAGGCAAGGCACAGTACGGGCATAGCCGGGTTGTTAGGGCTGAGAATTAGTTCTAACCCGGGGTATGTACCTTGTTCAATGACATGTCGCCTCACATCCGGCAAATCTACCCGAGACGATACCTAGTCAACTTCAAAAGTTTAAAGCATTGGACACAATCCATGTATGTATTAATTGCCAAGAGATGTAATGATGTGTACCTAAATTATATATGGTATACCCACTGTTTGAATATGAATACCCTCTTTCTTTCTGTACCCAACTGCCCCTTTATTGACTCAATAAATAAAATTCAAATTGAAAAAAATAAAACAAATAGAGCAGGGCTGGGCAAAATGTAGATCCCTATATGTTTACAACTACCATCCTTTAGCCAGCAAAGTATCATGAAAGCTGTATAACATCAGGGGATTTACCATTGGTCCAACCATAGTGTCAAGATTTTCTAGTCCTTCCATATTGCATTGCAAAAATACATTGAAGTACCAGTGGGTCTGAAATATCAGGCTTTGCGCCAATTTGGAGTAAAAAGGCATGTCTAAATGGTGGTCAAATCAATGGCTATTTTTCTAATTCTTTTATTTTTGCATGAACAAAAAACTCAAGAGTTAAAACCACCCATAGATTTGCAGAAAAGAGAAACAAGGATATCTAGTCCGTAGGGGTTTTTATTTATCCAGGAACTGAAAAGTAACAAGAGGAAAAATACATTTGTTTTGAGCAAACTCTATATAGAAACACAAAGACGTGCTTATACAACACAAGTACCAATATAATTTAGCCATGATTCATACATAAATTGGAATAAATCTGTTCTGAGATTTACATGAAACAGAATTTCTAGGATCTCCAGTGAATTAATCCAAAATAGCTCTGTGTTTGCCAGAAAGCAATCTGGAAAATATTTGGACAGAATTCAGAACAGTTAAAACAATGAAGAATAACATTACGCAATTGAGTGGAGATAGGGAGACTATTTCTAGCATCAAGATATCATTCCATGGCTATTACATTACTGAGCCTGTCCGACTCATTCTAAAAACATTATTCAGGTATTAGTCCCAGTATTGAGATACAAGAATAGATATTTTTTTCTGAATATGCTCCAAGTCTTAGGTAATGCTTAAAAGAAAACTGAATTGTCCATATCAATGTCTTAAAGTTCCTGGTGGATGTGCTGGCACGGACAACGAGCAAAGTGAATTGTTACTTTTTTGAAGCATCAGCCATAGATCCATAGATCTTCCAATGTTGGCCAATATTTGTCATGTCCATGTAGATCAAGGTATATGCTCAAAAGCATATGTTCCTGGATTAGGCAACGTGCCTGTAGATTTTAATTCGATAACCAGTAGATTGCTGCAAATTATGTTAATCAAGGTGTTTCATCAGAGTTTCTTCTTTGAAAACCTTTTTTTGTCTCACTTACATTTTTGACCACATTTTACAGATGAAGTCGGAGAATAGATCCAGAAGTTATGGCTGTGGTAATCTTTATCTACAATCGGTCAGAAGTTGTAAAAAACATACTTCCTTTGTGTTTGGTGATAAGAGTATTGCAACGGAGAATATACCGTATACAAACCACAATAGTGATCAGCCTTTTCTTCAGCTTTTAGAAATGTCCACATTCTAATTTAGGGTATTCTCATTTTCTCCAATGACTTGCTCCTTACTTCAATACTGACACAACGAATCAATCCATTCAGTTTTATTGACAGTGACACGGTCCAACTAGGTCTCGATTGCATCACTCTGACGCTGTAGCAGTGACCTTCACTCATTTTTATATTTTTGTGTTGGCGTCCTGTTTGTTGCAATGTGCCTCTTCATTTGACATTAGAAATGATCATTGTTCTCTTCTTGACCTTTCTCTTTTCTTTCTTTCTTGTTGTTAATATGGTTAGCATATATTGGCCGGAGGCCGTTGGGAGGGACCTACCTGAGAGGTATGGGCACTGCAGCGGGGCCCGCGGGCTCGTCCCCATAGAGAGCCCCAAGTATCACAGAGGCTTCCTTGTTAGGGGAGGCCACGCACCATTCAGGCTCTTGTGCCCATATACACTAAAGACGCACGAAATACTTCTTCCCTCATGTAGCGTTCTCTGATTATTTTTGCAAAAACTCAGAACTCGAGCTGACAGACGGCAGCTGAAATGCCTAATCAGTTCTCGGGAGATCCCTACAAGGGCCTCAGACACGATAGTGGGTTGACTTTGACCACCTTTATAGCTCCTGTTTTTCGATACAGCTATGCTAATGCTACCCGTGTATGCTACAAGAGTCACCCTTGGTTTGCCAGTAGGGAACACTAGCTACATAGATAACTAAAGGGGCAGGGCGGCCAGGAAGACTCAATTACAATAGGTCTTACTTGCTCACTGTCTGTGTTTTTGTATCACCAAAATGTAAAATTGTGCAGCATATTTGAAAACCATGTATACACTGTTTTGACTGTTGTCGCCTACGCTAGCTGTCGTGGCTACGTGGGCTCGTTGTTATGCCATGCACAACTAAAAATAAAGAATTAAAAAAAAAAAAAAAAAGAAATGATCATTGTCGTGTAGGTATATGAAACATCAAAAGGAAAATCTGGGCTAAACATGACCCACTTTATTAAAGATGCATAAATAAATTCAAAATTAAAAAATGACACTCACATTTGAAGAATTGACATGTTTTGCAAATCCCTGGTCATTGCCAGTAAGCACTACCGAGACCAGGAAGGGTCCCATCCAATCACAATGCTCATTTTCCTTTTTAGAGCAGGGATTTATTTGGCAGTTGTTAATTTGGTAGCTTTGTACTGTAGAAAGCCAACATGTGAACCGCAATTCACAAAGAAACCCTACCCTACCCTACACAACATCACACAAAAAGTACTGCCTCTTTATCCTTAAAGTGGGAGTGCGGACATATCTGAATCTAACATCTGCATTCATTTTGCACATGTGCAGCTTCTAAAGATTTGCAGTCAGGAATTAAAAAGGTACACCTACCATGGTTTGCACACATTTTTATTAAACTGCATATTGAGTCAATATTTTAAAAAAAAAATGTATATTAACATGATCTTAATCTAAGAATCCTGTCATACCTGCCCTGCAGACATTTTTGCCTGGACCAAAGCACTGGCAATTCAGTATAAAATAGCATGAAAAATACATATTTATGATGCCCGGTTAAAAAGCAGAGACCTACAAATGTGAACAATGCCAACCATTAGCACCTCAACCCCGTTCCTTGAGAAGTACCCAGTTGTTCTAAGGATTCAAATTTTTAAAATACGTCTTTCAAACCAGAGAAATATGTCTAAATTGATTATCTAAGATACATTATGAATGACTTGCACATATTTATCAACACTGGGGGTATAAAACAGGCTCAAATGTAGGTGAAGTCAGTAGGTTGGTATGCCTGACCACTTACTCGTCACAGGTGACAAGCTATACGTGAACTAAGCCATTCTTGTGGGTTGTTATACAGTAGGCTGGTATGCCAACAATGCATTGTGCCAAGTTCAGTGGTGTCTAGTGGCTACGGTGGATCATACTAGTTAACCAGAGCTGCCCATACACACAACATAGCTAAAGCACTCTCACGTGGGCTAAATCACATGTCAATGGTCTCAGAGACTTGAGCACAAGTGTGAATCTCAGTGAAGATGCCAAACACTTATACCTTACTAAGTGACATGTCCAGATAAACTGAGAACATCACTGACCAGAATAGGCTTGGGCTGATGTGATATGCAGTTGTCATGCACTAGGGTGGTGTGTTAATTAAAGAATAAAGCCAAAAGGGCAATTCACAACCAAAACCCACAAGATGTTAGGTATAGCAGCAACAAATGAATACTAGCAGGTCTATTTCTAAAGCACAGACTGGAGCGGTGGGCAGTGAGGAGGGATATATATATAACTAAGAAATAGCTCATTCGCTCAGCGGCCTGCAGGTGGGAACACAGGTGAAGCTGATAGCAATGACCAGTCATGGTCATGGCAGAGGAGCGTAATGCAGAATAGTCCAGAACAGAGCCCCCTGGTGGCAAAAAAAGCACACATACTGACATACAAACAAAACAAAAATCCCCAAGTTCTGGTCCAAAACGGCAGTGCAGAGGTCTCATATTTTATTGGTACTGATGGGAAATATGTATATTATATTCTCTAATATAAATTATCTATGTTATCTATAAACTCTTTATCACAGTTTTCCATGTCCGTGGGACTCCATTACATCTCCTCTATACATTCCTCCAAACCGTCCCTATTTAGGAAGGACAGACCCTATTTTGGGCTGAGATCCTTATGTCCCTTTTTTCTCTCCTCTAGGCTTCATATTGTTGACGTGTCTGTGTGTATAACAGAGCTCCACAGCAAAAATACTCACAGTAATGCAGGTCTTGACACATATTTTGGTGGAATCTAGGATCCAGCCAAAAAAGTAAGGAGCCAGTTTTATTAATTATAGTTATAAAGAAATAAGATCCCTGATAGAACAGGGTCTTATGGTGTGTCCATAGAATCTTAGATAGGGGATAACCCTTAATGTCAAAATGAATGTAGGAACTGCTGGTGGGCCCAAGCCCAATACAATACAGGGCTCAGGGGTACCAAGGAAGATTCTATGAGTTTACTCTTAATATGATGTTGTCTAGCCACTGGAAATCTTATACAGGCATCATTAAATTATAGTCTCTCCAGGAAATTGCAGCACACCCTAGGCATAATAGTGATCACACTAGTACTCCTGTAACAGAGGTGCTAAACTGAAGTTCTAAACCTGAGAAAACACGGCCACAAAACTCGAAGAAGCCCAGAATCACTCTAAACTGATATGTCCATCAGACTCCTATATACTCATCTACCTCCCCCCACCTAGTGAACACACACAAAGTGCTCGGTGATAGTTTAAAAAAGCATTAACCTAACGCACGTTTCGGCGCTATGCAAGCGCCTTTCTCAAAGGTAAAGAAGACACTGCCGTCGGCTCGTTTTTATAACACCTTCCTTTCGTCAGGTAGCCAATCAGAGGGCGCCCCTATTGGGATACTCTCGCGCCAGAATTGTAGTGGGCGGTCTATGTATCGTAGCTCCGCCCATCCACGTCATTGGGGGCGTGTGTGAGACTGCCGCCCATGTGATCCTGAATTAGCATGACCGAAAAAGGTTATGTGGGGACGAGATAATTGTGTTGCACATTATATCGATCCTGAAGATCGATCCTAGACACAGTTTACTCCCCTAACGGATTGTAGAGAGGGAGTATATATATATTACTGTCCTATTGCCCTACTGTACCATAATTTATGTCTTCGAGTTATCCCATATTCCAGGGAAACAAATTGCTTTGACGAATGCAAGTATGATCAGAGGGCAATTTCCTCTATTTGTCGTCACTGAATGCACGTGTTCCATTATTCTTTTCTTGAATGGGCGTATGGTTTTGCCAACGTATTTCATCCCGCATTTGCATGTTAGCAGGTACACCATTCCTGACGTATTACAGTTAAAAAACTGTTTTATGGGGATAGTGGTGGTGTCAGTTGAGTCCATAATTGTTTTGGACCCCTTGGCAATAAAACTGCACGCGACACATCTCCCACACTGATATGTGCCCTGCACCATCAGCCAATTTTTTGATGTGTGTCTGGATGTGGATAGATGGCTAGGTACCAGTATATCTTTTATATTTCTCCCCCTTCTGGCCGTGACCGATACTTTAGAGGGGATAATGTCCCTTAGGTGTGGGTCTTGTGTCAAGAGCGGCCAAAATCTGCTTAGGATCTTTTTCGCTTCCTCCCAGCCGGCATCATACGTGGCTATGCACCTAATTTGTTTGTCCGTATCCTTCTTATTTTTCTGTAGAAGGGATTCTCGGTCACTTTCCAGTGCCTTTTGGTAGGCTTGTTTGAGGCATCTTATGGGGTACCCTCGTTCCCTGAATCTTTCCCTCAATACCCTGGCTTTCGTCTTGAAATCATCTGTTGATGAACAATTTCTCCTCAGCCTCAGGTATTGTCCCACTGGGATACCTCTTTTCAGAGGGATCGGATGATAGCTCTCCCATCTGAGCATGTTATTTGTTGAAGTGGGTTTACGGAAGAGGGTGGTATTAATCTTCAAAGATTCAGTTATCGTGAAAGTGCAGTCGAGGAAATTGAGGACTTGATCACCGAATTCCATAGTGAATTTCAAGTTTATTTTGTTTACATTTAGTGTTGTCACAAAATCCTCAAAGCATTGCTTGGTACCTGTCCATATCACTAGGATATCATCTATGTACCGTTTCCATGCATAGATGAAGTCTGTGTATTGTGAGTTTTGTGCAGAGAATACCACCTCCTTTTCCCACCAACCCAGGTGCAGGTTGGCATATGCGGGGGCACAAGATGTCCCCATAGCAGTCCCCTGCACCTGGTGGTAGTATTTATCCTTGAATATGAAAAAATTGTGAGTCAATATGAATTTCAAAAGGTTAAGTACAAACTTGGTATGGGTGTCATGTTCCGGACCCCTTTTTTCCAGGAAATAGCCTACATGGTCTAGCCCACTTGAGTGTGGGATAGATGAGTATAGGCTCTCTACGTCCAGACTGCAGAGTATAGATCCACTTGGTACCGTCAATGATTGCAGGTATTTCAAGGTATCCTTTGTGTCCTTGAGATAGGAGGGTAAGGTTTCTACATATGGTCGTAAGATTTTATCTACGTATATGCTTCCCTTACTGGTCAGATTGTTGGAGCATGAAACGATAGGTCTAGCCGTAAGTGTTACATATTGTTTGTGAATTTTGGGAAGACCATAAAAGGTTGAAGTTGTTGGATACTTTATAAAGATACTACAGTGTTCTTCTTTTGTCAGGATACCATCATCATATGCTTGATCAAGGAGTTCCTTGTACTCCATTTGATATTTGGTTGATGGGTCATTGGCAAGCACTCTGTAGGTCTTATTGTCCAGGAGAATGTTTTCTATTGTCTGTATGTAATGTGGTTTGTTCATTACCACAATATTGCCACCTTTATCCGCTGGCTTGATGATGATATTATCATTCTCTTTTAAGCTGCAGAGTGCCCTCCATTCTGTCCTGGATAGGTTTCCTTTGGGTTGCATCGTGAGCATATCTGTATTGATTGTTTTTATCAAATTGGTAGTGGATTCTACAAACATATCAATATTTTTATACTCCCTTAGGTTGGGGGTAAATTTGCTCCTGGGTCGCAGGTTTGTATAGGGGGTAGATATGGTGGTATCGTCATTTTCCTCTAAAAGAGTAACCAGTTCCTGTAGGCATTGGTACTCTCTTAGGTTGAAACCCAATTCTTTGGCCTTTTTTTCATCTTTGATTTTAAAGAATTTGTGTAGGGCTAGTCTTCTGCCAAACAGATTGACATCTTTGATCCATTCAAAATGATTGAATGGGGGGATCGGGACAAAAGACAGTCCTCTCATCAATACTTCTGTTTGGGTAGAGGTGAGAACGATATCTGACAGGTTAACTATTCTCATATCTTCTTTTAATATCTCCTGCGTGCCCTTCCCCTGTTCCTTGTTAGTCTGTAGTTTTGTGTTTCCCCCTCTCGGGGGGGCTGTCCTAAAAAAGTCACACCTTTTTTAAGAATTCCTTTATTGCCCTGTTGTCTCCTATTGCTACTGGTAGTGGGGGTTGGTTCGCTGTCTGTGTCAGACGTTTCATACTCAGATGTCTCATAGTTGTCAGAGTCCATCCTCATAGTTTTTTTGAAGCGTCTATACACATTACCTTTTTTGTAATCATCATTATCACGGATGAATTTCCCGTGTTTACGGCTTTTTATATTGCCCTGATATTTCTTCAGATTTTGTTCTAATCTCTGTTCCTGTGTGCTGAAAGAGGGATCATCCTTGCAGCTTTGTATATCCTCTATTGCGGTCTTTACTCTTTCATTGACCGTTTTTAATCTAGCTGCCTCAAATCTTTGCAGGATATCCATAAATTTTTTTGAACAGGTATCGGCCGCTTCCTCCCATTCTTTTAATAGGGCCGGGTCATCCATTTCTATATTCGGTGTGGTCTGGATTCTCAGTCCCCTCGGTATCATAGACTTACTTTGATATTTTTGTAAAGAGGTTATTTCCCACCCCAGCCTTATCTGTTGTTTACACATATTAGATAAATTCCTGAACTTTGAATTTATATTGTCATGTTCTGGTAGGTATGTTACATCTTTATCTGAAAAAACTGATTCCACATCTGTGCACCATTGATTCGGCTCTTTGAGTTGAGACAAGAAATTTGCCATTGTAAAATATTGTTATGAAAGAGTCATGTATTTAAGAGTTGACACACTATGATTGGTATTGAAACCTCTATTGGATAGAACGAATAATTATAGTTATAAAGAAATAAGATCCCTGATAGAACAGGGTCTTATGGTGTGTCCATAGAATCTTAGATAGGGGATAACCCTTAATGTCAAAATGAATGTAGGAACTGCTGGTGGGCACAAGCCCAATACAAGACAGGGCTCAGGGGTACCAAGGAAGATTCTATGAGTTTACTCTTGTATGGAAATAAAAACACCTTTATTATAGGGTACACATTCCCCAAAAAGATAAAGGAAACTTATAAATAATGCTAACACATCTAATAAAATAAATCGAGAGAGGTAGTAATATATACAAATGAGACAGGAGTGAGCAATAGAGTACCTAAGACCCTTTGACCAGGGTTAACTTGTGTATCTGAGAGGTCAGTGTAAAATACAGACACGGCTTGTTGAGGGCTAAAAAAGCCCCTAAAAGAAATAGTATTATATGTAGAGCTATAACTTTGTCAACAATGCGATAGATACAGTTAGGTAATAAAGCTTAGAACATTGTGTCAAATGTATCCAGGACTGAAAAAGTCTTATTGGATCTATTACTCAATGCTTCTAGTTGCTGGGCTTCAACATATGGCTACTTTATTAGGCTGTCCATAAAAAGAGTTGAGGACGTTCCCAGTGCTTGGTGTACTGCTTAAGCACTAGGATAGAAAAAATATCTATTTAGTATCTAGCTCGAATAGCGTGAGACCACACTGTTGTGCCTATTAGAAATAATTTGCCTTTACACGAGTGCCAAGAATGCACTATTCGTATAGGCTTAAATTACAGGACGGTATTGTGCCTATTGGAAAGTAGTTTAACCTTCATATGAGTTCCAAACAGTACATTATTCGTATAAGGGGTTTGGATGCCCCAAAACCATATATGAGTTGCTCAGCCCAGAAGTGAAGGGCTATTGCTGTGGTATGCAACAGCATAGGCAGCAGATAAAACACGCTATTACTCTTAACGGAGGGTTATTAAACCTATATCTCTGAGTCTGCGTTGAATTATCTACATACGGGGTAAAATGCCCCAAGTGCTAACCACTGGAAATCTTATGCAGGCCTCATTAAACTAAAGTCTCTCCAAAAAATTGCAGTACACCCTAGGCATAACAGTGATCACACTGGTACTCTTAATATGATGTTGTCTAGCCACTGGAAATCTTATACAGGCATCATTAAATTATAGTCTCTCCAGGAAATTGCAGCACACCCTAGGCATAATAGTGATCACACTAGTACTCCTGTAACAGAGGTGCTAAACTGAAGTTCTAAACCTGAGAAAACACGGCCACAAAACTCGAAGAAGCCCAGAATCACTCTAAACTGATATGTCCATCAGACTCCTATATACTCATCTACCTCCCCCCACCTAGTGAACACACACAAAGTGCTCGGTGATAGTTTAAAAAAGCATTAACCTAACGCACGTTTCGGCGCTATGCAAGCGCCTTTCTCAAAGGTAAAGAAGACACTGCCGTCGGCTCGTTTTTATAACACCTTCCTTTCGTCAGGTAGCCAATCAGAGGGCGCCCCTATTGGGATACTCTCGCGCCAGAATTGTAGTGGGCGGTCTATGTATCGTAGCTCCGCCCATCCACGTCATTGGGGGCGTGTGTGAGACTGCCGCCCATGTGATCCTGAATTAGCATGACCGAAAAAGGTTATGTGGGGACGAGATAATTGTGTTGCACATTATATCGATCCTGAAGATCGATCCTAGACACAGTTTACTCCCCTAACGGATTGTAGAGAGGGAGTATATATATATTACTGTCCTATTACCCTACTGTACCATAATTTATGTCTTCAAGTTATCCCAAATTCCAGGGAAACAAATTGCTTTGTCGAATGCAAATATGATCAGAGGGCAATTTCCTCTATTAGGAGTATATGGAAATCCTAAGAGAGATGCTACTAGGGCAATATAGTGTGATGTGCCTATCCCGATTATTAAGGCTAATAGATGCTCACTTAAGGGGGATATGTTTTTTATTCAGCAGGGTCGAGGTGTGTAGCGGTAACAGAGGTTATCACCACTTATGGTTTGAATAATTCTGTTATCCTCATCTCAGACTCTTATTGCTTGAATAACATATCTCCATTTTATATGGTCTGTATCTATGTTATCCCTGGTGATCCTGTATGCTCAATAAAAGTCACCATTGGGTTCATGTGCCTTCTTATTAAGTGATGGGAAGTAGATGTGCTGGGCTAGTGTCACATTATGAGTTAGCTTATGTTAAATAATAAAACCCTGTTGTATCTTAGGTGCTAAATGGGTCACGAGTAGACAAATTCTTATATACATATATACATATTTTATTAGATGTGTTAGCATTATTTATAAGTTTCCTTTATCTTTTTGGGGAATGTGTACCCTATAATAAAGGTGTTTTTATTTCCATACAAGAGTAAACTCATAGAATCTTCCTTGGTACCCCTGAGCCCTGTCTTGTATTGGGCTTGGGCCCACCGCCAGTTTTATTAACAAAGTTTAATTTTCAATTAGAGGGTGCCTGCCTGCCATGCTGATCGGTCACATGCTGGAGAGGCACCTGCAGAACCTGGCCTTTTTATGCAGAAATTCAGGGATTACTACTACCATCTATGCTATGTGAACTCACTGTGCGAGTAGTTGATGGTCTACTGTGAACTATCAGACCAGGAGTTTTGAGGCCCATACGGGTATTTTAAAACTTTGGAGCCTGCAGTCCACTCGTGAGAGGAGCGGGGCAGACAGCCGGTGCCTTGCTCATATGCCTGGCTCCCATACAACAGCTCCTTGACACTCTTGACAGCCCCCAACCCCCCCCCGTGGACCAGTGGAGCTTATGCCGGTCCCCACTGGAGGGTGCTGTCGAACACCCACGACAGACAAACAAAATGGCAACTATGCAGCTTACAATGGGCAAAGCTGCACTGTCTGTTCACAGATAATTTTTTTTAGCTATGGCGTCTGCTAGTTACAGTTCCTATTACTGGACTTCTGTCCCACAAGCCGAGCCTCCGTACTGGGTGATTTAGAATAGTCCCCACGCCTGCCTTCCTGTGCTTTGAGTCCCCGGAGGTGATATCTCAAACCACTGCCCTAAGCCTGGGTGGAACATTATATCCAGGACAGAAAAAACAAGTAGCAAGAGAGGTGAGAATGGACAACAGGTCAATTAGCCTGCCCTTCGGTGGGCCCCTGCTCAGATCTCAAGCTGGTTCATATCTTGGACCCCTGTTGTTGACCCCAAATGGTGCCAGTACAGCGGGCACAGGTTGAAGGCTCATGTTGTGCCTGGGGCTGGCAGAGTGGCACCCACCAGACTTACCTAAATGCCGGGACTCTGATATTAACGTACCCAAGTAACATAAAATTTAAATACCACCAAAATACATAATTTATAACAGCTATAAATTATGTATTCAATGTAAAATGTATGGGTGCATGTATCTATTCAGTATGGGTGTATGCATTAGGCAGTTATGTGCTTATGGTTTTATGTATTAGGCAGTATAGGTGTATACATTAGGCAGTATGGGTGTATGCATTAGGCAGTGTGGGTGTATGCATTAGGCAGTGTGGGTGTATGCATTTGGCAATGTAGGTATATGCATTTGGCAATGTGGGTATATGCATTTGGCAATGTGGGTATATGCATTTGGCAATGTGGGTATATGCATTAGGCAGTGTGGGTGTATGCATTAGGCAGTGTGGGTGTATGGATTGATGTATTGGGCAGTATGTGTGTATAGGTGTACGCATTAGGCAGTATGTGTGTATGGATTTATGTATTAGGCAGTATGGGTGTACGCATTAGGCAGTATGTGTGTATGGATTTATTTATAGGCAGTATGTGTGTATGGGTGTACGCATTAGGCAGTATGTGTGTATGGATTTATTTATTGGGCACTATGTGTGTATGCAGAGCCGGCTCGTCCAAAGGGTCCGGTGGGGTCATGGCTCCAGATGGCATTTTGACTGGGGGCGGCATTTTGACGCCCCTGTCATTTTCTAACAAGATACTAACCAGTTGGGGAAAGCTCTTAGTCAGGGGATAGGAAGGTGGAGGCTGACATGTAACTCATGCTCAACTGATGTTCCAGTGCTCTGTGATTACTTGCTGTGCATTCCGGACCTTTAGTGGTTACTAGCTGGAGTGTTTTATGTCGGAGTGCTGAATCCCCCTCAATGTTGTGCTGCTGCCAATCACAGCGCAGCACAAGCGGAAGGACACTGAACCCCATAATGGAGTCAGGAGCCAGAACTGAGGGAGCACCGTTGGGATCATGAGAAGTGAAGCCCTTAGGAGACAGTGTCATGGCAAGGGTGCATAACTCATTATTGCACTATGGAATATTGTCCTTTATTGTAATTTGTGTAGTGCATAGATAATCTACTTGCCTGGTAGAGATGGAATATTGTCAAGGTCAAAAGGGGTTAGTTTGATTTATGAAAGGTCAGATGACAGAAGGGGTAATGTAAATTGCATAGGAATATGGAAAAGGGTTTATCCTATGAATGGATCCTGTGATTACTCAAAGGCTCTGCAAGGTGTGAGATTCTACACTGGAGAAGCTTGAATGTCTGGCTCAGCCATTTGGCCTGTACTTATTAATTGATGAGTCATTCTCTTTGATATGTTAATGGCCATTAGCCTTGTTCCAGTATCATATCCAAAAGGAAAAAATATTCATATTTACCCACAGAATAATAATTAAGCCTCATTTTTGGTATATTTTGAATGTGACAAGCGCCATCTTCTAAACAAGCCCAAACATGATTGGCATAACTTAGCCATAGGGGGAGGAATTGTGATGTCCGCCTTATGTATAGAATGGGAAGATAATAACAAATTCGTAGATGCAATTAATATTTCTGTGGCAGGTACATAACAGAAGATAGAGCCAAATGTTTCAATTTGGATTGATGTTGGTCTGGAACACAAGGGGTGGTCACTCATTATCTCTATAGATATGCCTTAATTCCACCTCTAGACCAGGTGTGGTAATCCACAGGGTATATATCCAATGATACTGAAATGTCTGTGTGCTTGCTTGGGGCCAAAATCTAATTTTGAACAAGTCACCATCTTCCTTTCCAGAGGCCCCCTAGGCAGAAGTTTTACTTTGAATATTGGCAAACCACACCCCAATAAGGTGCATATATACAAAATGTAATGTGTCTAAATAGAAAGATATATTTTCATCAATTGCAATTTGTTGGAAGTAGGTGGCTTCTATAAGCTTAAAGGGAAGCAGAAACAAACAAACAAAACAGTGCAATATGTAATAGTATTTTAAACATTTTAAATAAAGTGTATAGAGTGCTCACTCACACTTGGTTGAGCTACTAAGTTAATCACCTGGACGGTACAATCCCTGTCTATGGATATTTGTAGCTTTGTGATTCTTGACGTCCAATATATGTAGGGAGACACAATAGAGAGAAGTCTTATGGTGTAGTATGTACATACTCAAATTCTCCTACTTGCAGTATCCAGAGCAATGGCCTGCTCTGGTTTGAAGAGCGTTGGTGGTATTATGTCCACCTACGATTTGCAGGATACATGATGACCGGAATATGATGAATAAAATATATATAATAATAAAAATGGAAATATTTTAAAAAATTTATTTTTAAATTATAAATACTTTATTGTTAGGGTACGGTATATATATATTAAAAAAAAAAGCAAATAGGGAGTAAATACTTATAGTACCAACACTTAACGCGTTTCACCCGGCTGGGCTTCCTCAGAAATGAAAAAATGTTTAGGACTTCTGTTATTTTATCCCTTTTGTTTTTATCTGTTGTTGGTGTAAATAATTCGTTTTTTTAAATCTATTTTTTGCATGCACTGTGACTTTTTTTGCTCATAATAAATATTCCATAATTAGTTCTGCCTTTGTCTGGTTAAGAATAACGTTACCTGAAGAGACTAATTAGTATTTTGCAATTGCTTAGATATTGTGGCTGACGACCTCCAGCGTCAGATTTTTCCCCATAGGAAAGCATTGACGGAGGAGGGGCGGAGCTTCAACCCAGCGCCGAGGGACATCGGCGCTGGGATAAGGTAAGTAAATAAAGGGTTTTTAACCCTTTATTTGCCGGGGATGGGGGTTGTGAGGGAGGCAGAGGGATCAGTAGGGCCAGGAATACCGCTTTATATTCCTGGCACTACAGTATCCCTTTAACTCCTGTATGTACATACTATTCTTTATCATTGCCTCAATAAAAAGAGATTGACACAAAAAAATAAAATTTTCAATTAGAAAAATACAATTCTTAAGAGGACACTATAGCCATCAGATCCACTACAGCTTAATGTAGTGGTTCTGGTGTCCATAGCCTCTCCCTATAGGCTTTTCAATGTAAATACTGCCTTTGCAGAGTAAAGGCGGTGTTTACATTGCTGCCTAGTAACACCTCTAATGACAGCCACTCAGACGGCCACTAGAAAGTCCTGGGCCATGCTGCACAGTTTGGTTCAATGCATCTCTATGAGGCGTTTTGCCGCGCATGCGTAACATTCTCCCAATGCTTCCCTATAGGAAAGCATTGGCTTACCTGAGATTAAGATTGGTGATCACAGCCATGGAGGCGGGACCAGGCATGGCGTAACTGGCATGGCAAAAAGGTGAATAAAAACACCTATTCCATGCAATCGGAGGGGGCAGGTAACCTAAACAGGCACACTCACTGACAGACAGACACACACTCTCTCTGACAAACACACACATTCTGAGAAGACACACACATTATTGACATGTTTATTTAAGTCCATCCAGCCTCCCTACCTTTGGGAGACCTGAGTGCATTGTTTCCCTGGGGTTCAGTGTGGCTGCTCTATAATCTTCCTGCTCTCCTTGCTCTGCTCCCTCGTGCGCTTTTTAGTGACGCCAGCGCCGTAGTGACGTCATATTCCGGCTCTCATCGTCTGTAAACAGCAAGTGAGGAAGCAGAGCAAGAACTGCAGGAAGATTACTGCTCCCTCGCCACCTCCATGCTGCCTCAGTCGGCCGCCTCCAATAGTTGGGACATTAACTGAATTGGAGCTTTATTTATAGATTAGTTATTTTTCGCTGCAATTCTGGTGTTTTGTGAGTTAATCCATGGATGTTGAATTAATGCACGCTCAAATCTATTGGGTGGCTGAATGAACCTGTTTCAGACTTGGCATAAAGAGGGTATGTGATCCATTTCCGATCACTTTGTAACACTCCTGATTGTAAATCAGGCAAGCTTCCATTTAAACCCACAAGATATAAAAAAACAAGTCATAAAAAAACATAATAAGAAATTAGAAGAAAATGGGTCAGTAGTCCACTTGTAGTCCAGGGATAGAATGTAAACCCAATGTATATCGAAATATTTATAAAAGTGCAATAACCAGAAAGGTGGAGCAAAGTTCTAAAGGTGTGACAGTAACTATGCAAACCAACAGAATCAGCACAAACATTCCACCTGAGATTTTTCTACTTTTGCACTTAAAGGGACACTATAGTCACCAAAACAACTTAACCCTAAAAAGGAGTTTTGGTGTATTGATCATCATCCCTGCAGTTTCACTGCTCAATTCTCTGCCATTTAGGAGTTAAATAACTTTGCTTATGCAGCCCTAGTCACACCTCCCTGCATGTGACTTACACAGCCTTCCTAAACACTTCGTGTAAAGAGTCCTCTAATGTTTACACTTTCTTCATTGCATATTCTGTATACCTAATTTAGATTTTTTTTATCTCCTGGTTTTTTAACCCCTTCAGGACGGAGTCAATAGTACACGTTCTGATCAAAACAAAACGTAAACAAAAACTGGAATTTGCGCTATATGTCTGTTCACCCGTAGTTCCCCTCTTTCATATTAAATGCACACACACTTATTATATATCATTTTGTTCAGGAGAAACAGGGCTTTCATTTCATATAAAATATTTGTATTTGAAACAATTTATTATGAATAAAATTTAAAAAAACTGTGAGAAATTTTTATTTTTTTTTTAAATTTGTAGTTCCGCCTCACATTTTAGCTGTAAATGTCATAATACTGTTAGGTTTTACGGCAACAAAATGCACATATTTGTAATCAGCGATGTCTCACGAGTACAACAGTACCCCCCATTAACAGGTTTTATGGTGTTTTGGAAAGTTACAGGGTCAAATATAGAACGTTCCATTTTCAAATTGAAATTTGCCAGATTAGTAATGTTACCTTTGAGACGGTGTGGTAGCCCAGGAATGAGAATTACCCCCATAATGGCATACCATTTGAAAAAGTAGACAACCCAAGGTATTGAACGTGGGGTATGTTTAGTTGTTTTTAGTAGCCACGTAGTCACAAACACTGGCCAAAGTTAGCGTTCATATTTGTTTTTGTGTGAAAAAAGCAAAAAACTAATATTTGGCCAGTGTTTGTGACTAAGTGGCTACTAAAAATGACTGGACATACCCCATTTGCAATACCTTGGGTTGTCTACTTTTGCAAATGGTATGCCATCATGGGGGTAATTCTTATTCCTGGGCTACCATACGGTCTCAAAGGCAACATAACTAATCTGGCAAATTTCAATGTCAAAAAAATGAAATGCAAGCCTTATATGTGACTCTCTAACTTTCCAAAACACCATAAAACCTGTACATGTGGGGTACTGTTATTCTCGGGAGATTTCACTAAACACAAATATTAGTGTTTTAAAACAGTAAAACATATTACAACAATAATATAGTCCATAAAAGTGCCGTTTGTTTGTAAAAAATGCAAAAAACGTCACTTTTACTTAAAATATCATCGTTGTAATACAATTTACCAGTTTTAAACACTAATATTTGAGTTCAGCGAAGTCTCCCGAGTAAAACAGTACCCCCTATGTACAGGTTTTATGGTGTCTTGGAGAGTTACAGGGTCTAATATAGTGCTTGCGAATTAAATTCTCTGCACTTTCTCCCTGTGTTGTCAGGCATGTCAATCAAATTTTAATTAATCAAATGACATAATTATGTTAAAAAAATTACTTAAATATACACGTAGAATTTTAATATATATGCATTTATAGGTATATAAATTCTACGTGTATACTAATGTAATCTTTTATGTAATTATATGTATTTATCTCTATATATATATTTGCGGTTATTTGTATTTTATATATAGATAGACATATATAGAATGTCATTCTAAGTGTATTCTGTTTCCAATATATATATATTAATAACAAAATACAGTTAGAATGAAATTACATATGAATATATAATTTATTTTATATTTTGTTTCAATATTTTATTTATTTATTTAATTATTTTATTTATTTATTATTGTAATTATGCGTATATATATATAATATATATATGTAGATCTATTATATATATAATATATATACATATTATATATATGTAACGTCATTCTAAGTGTATTTTAATATTAATATATATACTAATATTAATATTAAAATACATTACGTATGACGTTACATATATATAATATGTATATATATTATATATATAATATATATACATATTATATATATATAAAAAGGCATTTAATTTATTTTATAACATTTTAATATTTTTTTTTTTACACTACCTACCAGCAGGGGGACTGTCTAATATTTTAGACAGTCCCCCTGCTGGCAGATCCATAGCCAGCTATAGGGGGCCATGTGATCGCTCTTTGAGAGCGATCACATGGCCCCCGGGGGCCTCATTTGCCGGAGGGGGGCTGCCTGGGCTCTCAGACAGCTCCCCAGAAGAGGATCGCGGCGGAGGTGAGTACACCTCTGCTCCTGGGGCTGCAAGCCGTTACGGCGTTCTATGCCGCCGCAACGGCTTTAAAGCCCTTTAAAGCCGCGACGGCATAGAACGCCGTAACGGCGTTAAGGGGTTAATAGTTTGCTAGACCCCGCAGGTTCCTCCTGTATATAATTAAAGTTCAATTTACAGAGCATGAGATAAAAACTTTTAAAGTAAGTGTAACGGATCGACGGGCACCCCGACTGGGTACCTCCGTTGAAGGATGCTCCTAGCGCTTCCTGAGGACTCCAAGCACTCTGGCAGACACCACAATCACCGAACCGGAGAAGCATATAAGTACTTTTAAGCATATGAATGTTGTATACAGCCGAAAAGGAAAAACCATGTGAATGGGTTTACACTCCTAGCAGTCAAACTGGAACAGCATACAATAAATCCTCCCCCAATAATGAGACGACACTTCACTTTGAGGGTTAAGCAGGAACTCCAGATTTATTCACACAACCTCCTTTTAAGACATCCTCCCATGCAAGGGAGGGATCCACAACAATTAGTACCACAGCCAATAATGTACCAGTTACCTCCCACACATCTCCTCCTCTTAGTGTGACACATAATCCCATTATTCCAGACACAAATTCCCTGGGTTTCTGGATGTACCCCTAAACATAGGGTTACCCCTTTAAATGTTACATCCCCTGGTAGCCCTGATCTGGGTGAGACACATATCCAAAAATCACCCAGATCGGACCAGGGTTCGGGAATTATGGAGGGTTAAAGTTTTGACCGACCGCATGGCAAAAGTATCCGAAAATAGTTCCATGTATTTTGGCCCTGAAGTTGGTCACAGAAAAGGGAATGAAAACACACGAATTGCCTGGGTTATGGAGCCTGGGGAGGATTCGAATGAATCCCCTTGTTCGTGGGGTTCTTTCTACCGAACGGCGGGCCGTTCGGTAGTTTCTACACGAATTGCTGGAAGTCTGGAGGTCTCAGCGGTGTTTGCCTAGTCGAGTGTCCGATTTTAGTTCCAGACACTCAACGGCAAAACACCGCTGTTCGGGAGTTTAAGATGGCCGCCGCCACGTGTTTGTTTCCCGAATGACGGCCACCCAGAGGACGAAGAACACATTACATAAATGTCCAATTACCTGTTTGCAACATTGTTGCAAATGGTAATTGGAGGCACACTTATTCCTGGGTGGTCTGGTTGTTCAGTAGTTTCACTCAATATAATGAATGGAGTGATTCTACCGAACAATCAGACAAATGCTGCATACACATAACAATTTACCGAACATAATAACATAATATTTAAGACAGCCTGAATGCAATCTGCTACACAGTCTTAAAGGGCATTGTTCCTAAAAGTCATAATATGTCCACGGATGGCCCTTAAAGGACCAGTAGCAGCAATATAAAATACCACATGCCCAAATTTTGCATTCAAAAGTACAAATTTACCAGGGGCCATAGTCAGCAGGTAGGAGGCGGGCAGCCAGGCCTCTCCAATGTCCAGTAAGTTACATCTAATTGAAAATCAAATAATTTTGTTTTCATGCTGGCTGTTTCATACAGGCAGAGAGGTGCGGTTAGGGCTACATAAACAGAGAAAAAAAGTGATTTAACGCCTAAATGGCAGTAAATTGAGCAGTGAGACTGCAGTGACATGATCTATACACCAAAACTGTTTGTTTTTTTTTGGTGATTATAGTGTCCCTTTAAAACATCCTTACCCTTTACCCCCAGGCAACATTGGGGGTCTTTGCAAAATATACAAAACACCCATAAGGTTGTTGTAAGCATCACTTCTTTTTTATTTATTTATAATTCAGCAAATCTTAGTCATATACACAGGTTCAGAGAAATCAAATGGTCTGGCATTAATGCAACAGTTACTTTCAATGTGGCATAGCGACGTTCTAGTGACCCATGAGATCTTAAGATCACCGTCTCTGTGCCCATTGCAGAAAGTGATGGAGTAATATTAAATAGGTTAAGTAAATACAGTAGAGGAGGGTGGAAAGGTAAAGTGGGAGAGAAGAAGGAGAGTGAGAGAAAGGGGAGGTATAGGACGCCCAGGACATTGACCACAGGGAACGTCAGTGGAACAGCTCATTAGAGATGCGGTAGTTGTAGTGTCAGCCAGTTCGAGCGTCACTTTTCTGACCACATTCATTTTATAAATCTCCCTCACTGAGTAGATGTTTTCAGCCCAAATTTCCGACCTTTTAAATATTGCTACATACTTAGTGCAAAACGTGGTTTCAGTTTATTAGTCTATATTGGTTATACATGACGCCAGGAGCTACTCCTAATAACCACTCCAGACGGACTCGTCTTAAAATGAATATAGCTCTTTTTATGAGATTGTTTTTTTCCGTTGGAATTAGAGTCACTTCCTATGACGAAGCATTTCGAACAGATGAACTTTGTTTGCATACTTAAAACTGTAAATGTTGATCTGTGCTGAACATACTGACATGTTATAAAAATATCGAATATACGTTTTGACGTATGTTATCGTACGAAACCAAGATGTTACTGCACTTTAGTTAGGTTTTGGTTCTGTTTGGTGTGCAAAATCTGCAAGAATTATACACAGGGTTATTCAATAAAATGTCAAATTTCAGGAATACAAATTGAATGTAAAATTTTAGGAAAGAATTGCCAAATGAAAGTCATCAATGTTTTTAGTTGAGCTATTTTGGCCTAAAAGGTTAAATTATTTTTACAATAATGTTGTGTTCCCTACTGCTATACTTATACCAGAGCTCCACAGCAATAATACTCCCAGTATTGTGTCTGAGTGTATAACAGAGCTCCACAGCAATAATACTCCCAGTATTGTGTCTGAGTGTATAACAGAGCTCCACAGCAATAATACTCCCAGTAATGTGTCTGAGTGTATAACAGAGCCCCACAGCAATGATACTCCCAGTAATGTGTCTGAGTGTATAACAGAGCTCCACAGCAATAATACTCCCAGTAATGTATCTGAGTGTATAACAGAGCTCCACAGCAATAATACTCCCAGTAATATGCCTGAGTGTATAACAGAGCTCCACAGTAATAATACTCCCAGTAATGTATCTGAGTGTATAACAGAGCTCCACAGCAATAATACTCCCAGTAATGTGTCTGAGTGTATAACAGAGCTCCACAGCAATAATACTCCCAGTAATATGCCTGAGTGTATAACAGAGCTCCACAGTAATAATACTCCCAGTAATGTATCTGAGTGTATAACAGAGCTCCACAGTAATAATACTCCCAGTAATGTGTCTGAGTGTATAACAGAGCTCCACAGCAATAATACTCCCAGTATTTTGTCTGAGTGTATAACAGAGCTCCACAGCAATAATACTCCCAGTAATGTGTCTGAGTGTATAACAGAGCTCCACAGCAATAATACTCCCAGTAATGTGTCTGAGTGTATAACAGAGCTCCACAGCAATAATACTCCCAGTAATGTATCTGAGTGTATAACAGAGCTCCACAGCAATAATACTCCCAGTAATGTGTCTGAGTGTAAAACAGAGCTCCACAGCAATAATACTCCCAGTAATGTGTCTGAGTGTATAACAGAGCTCCACAGCAATAATACTCCCAGTATTTTGTCTGAGTGTATAACAGAGCTCCACAGCAATAATACTCCCAGTAATGTGTCTGAGTGTATAACAGAGCTCCACAGCAATAATACTCCCAGTAATGTGTCTGAGTGTATAACAGAGCTCCACAGCAATAATACTCCCAGTAATGTATCTGAGTGTATAACAGAGCTCCACAGCAATAATACTCCCAGTAATGTGTCTGAGTGTATAACAGAGCTCCACAGCAATAATACTCCCAGTATTTTGTCTGAGTGTATAATAGAGCTCCACAGCAATAATACTCCCAGTAATGTGTCTGAGTGTATAACAGAGCCCCACAGCAATAATACTCCCAGTAATGTGTCTGAGTGTAAAACAGAGCTCCACAGCAATAATACTCCCAGTAATGTGTCTGAGTGTATAACAGAGCTCCACAGCAATAATACTCCCAGTAATGTGTCTGAATGTATAACAGAGCTCCACAGCAATAATACTCCCAGTAATGTGTCTGAGTGTATAACAGAGCTCCACAGCAATAATACTCCCAGTAATGTGTCTGAGTGTAAAACAGAGCTCCACAGCAATAATACTCCCAGTAATGTGTCTGAGTGTATAACAGAGCTCCACAGCAATAATACTCCCAGTAATGTATCTGAGTGAATAACAGAGCTCCACAGCAATAATACTCCCAGTAATGTGTCTGAGTGTATAACAGAGCTCCACAGCAATAATACTCCCAGTATTTTGTCTGAGTGTATAACAGAGCTCCACAGCAATAATACTCCCAGTAATGTGTCTGAGTGTATAACAGAGCTCCACAGCAATAATACTCCCAGTAATGTGTCTGAGTGTATAACAGAGCTCCACAGCAATAATACTCCCAGTAATGTATCTGAGTGTATAACAGAGCTCCACATCAATAATACTCCCAGTAATGTGTCTGAGTGTATAACAGAGCTCCACAGCAATAATACTCCCAGTATTTTGTCTGAGTGTATAACAGAGCTCCACAGCAATAATACTCCCAGTAATGTGTCTGAGTGTATAACAGAGCCCCACAGCAATAATACTCCCAGTAATGTGTCTGAGTGTAAAACAGAGCTCCACAGCAATAATACTCCCAGTAATGTGTCTGAGTGTATAACAGAGCTCCACAGCAATAATACTCCCAGTAATGTGTCTGAGTGTATAACAGAGCTCCACAGCAATAATATTCCCAGTAATGTGTCTGAGTGTATAACAGAGCTCCACAGCAATAATACTCCCAGTAATGTGTCTGAGTGTAAAACAGAGCTCCACAGCAATAACACTCCCAGTAATGTGTCTGAGTGTATAACAGAGCTCCACAGCAATAATACTCCCAGTAATGTGTCTGAGTGTATAACAGAGCTCCACAGCAATAATACTCCCAGTAATGTGTCTGAGTGTATAACAGAGCTCCACAGCAATAATACTCCCAGTAATGTGTCTGAGTGTATAACAGAGCTCCACAGCAATAATACTCCCAGTAATGTATCTGAGTGTATAACAGAGCTCCACAGCAATAATACTCCCAGTAATGTGTCTGAGTGTATAACAGAGCTCCACAGCAATAATACTCCCAGTATTTTGTCTGAGTGTATAATAGAGCTCCACAGCAATAATACTCCCAGTAATGTGTCTGAGTGTATAACAGAGCCCCACAGCAATAATACTCCCAGTAATGTGTCTGAGTGTAAAACAGAGCTCCACAGCAATAATACTCCCAGTAATGTGTCTGAGTGTATAACAGAGCTCCACAGCAATAATACTCCCAGTAATGTGTCTGAATGTATAACAGAGCTCCACAGCAATAATACTCCCAGTAATGTGTCTGAGTGTATAACAGAGCTCCACAGCAATAATACTCCCAGTAATGTGTCTGAGTGTAAAACAGAGCTCCACAGCAATAATACTCCCAGTAATGTGTCTGAGTGTATAACAGAGCTCCACAGCAATAATACTCCCAGTAATGTATCTGAGTGAATAACAGAGCTCCACAGCAATAATACTCCCAGTAATGTGTCTGAGTGTATAACAGAGCTCCACAGCAATAATACTCCCAGTATTTTGTCTGAGTGTATAACAGAGCTCCACAGCAATAATACTCCCAGTAATGTGTCTGAGTGTATAACAGAGCTCCACAGCAATAATACTCCCAGTAATGTGTCTGAGTGTATAACAGAGCTCCACAGCAATAATACTCCCAGTAATGTATCTGAGTGTATAACAGAGCTCCACATCAATAATACTCCCAGTAATGTGTCTGAGTGTATAACAGAGCTCCACAGCAATAATACTCCCAGTATTTTGTCTGAGTGTATAACAGAGCTCCACAGCAATAATACTCCCAGTAATGTGTCTGAGTGTATAACAGAGCCCCACAGCAATAATACTCCCAGTAATGTGTCTGAGTGTAAAACAGAGCTCCACAGCAATAATACTCCCAGTAATGTGTCTGAGTGTATAACAGAGCTCCACAGCAATAATACTCCCAGTAATGTGTCTGAGTGTATAACAGAGCTCCACAGCAATAATATTCCCAGTAATGTGTCTGAGTGTATAACAGAGCTCCACAGCAATAATACTCCCAGTAATGTGTCTGAGTGTATAACAGAGCTCCACAGCAATAACACTCCCAGTAATGTGTCTGAGTGTATAACAGAGCTCCACAGCAATAATACTCCCAGTAATGTGTCTGAGTGTATAACAGAGCTCCACAGCAATAATACTCCCAGTAATGTGTCTGCGTGTATAACAGAGCTCCACAGCAATAATACTCCCAGTAATGTGTCTGAATGTATAACAGAGCTCCACAGCAATAATACTCCCAGTAATGTGTCTGCGTGTATAACAGAGCTCCACAGCAATAATACTCCCAGTAATGTGTCTGAATGTATAACAGAGCTCCACAGCAATAATACTCCCAGTAATGTGTCTGAATGTATAACAGAGCTCCACAGCAATAATATTCCCAGTAATGTGTCTGAGTGTATAACAGAGCCCCACAGCAATAATACTCCCAGTAATGTGTCTGAGTGTATAACAGAGCTCCACAGCAATAATACTCCCAGTAATGTGTCTGAATGTATAACAGAGCTCCACAGCAATAATACTCCCAGTAATGTGTCTGAGTGTATAACATAGCTCCACAGCAATAATACTTCCAGTAATGTGTCTGAATGTATAACAGAGCCCCACAGCAATAATACTCCCAGTAATGTGTCTGAATGTATAACAGAGCTCCACAGCAATAATACTCCCAGTAATGTGTCTGAGTGTATAACAGAGCTCCACAGCAATAATACTCCCAGTAATGTGTCTGAATGTATAACAGAGCCCCACAGCAATAATACTCCCAGTAATGTGTCTGAATGTATAACAGAGCTCCACAGCAATAATACTCCCAGTAATGTGTCTGAGTGTATAACAGAGCTCCACAGCAATAATACTCCCAGTAATGTATCTGAGTGTATAACAGAGCTCCACAGCAATAATACTCCCAGTAATGTGTCTGAGTGTAAAACAGAGCTCCACCGCAATAATACTCCCAGTAATGTGTCTGAGTGTATAACAGAGCTCCACAGCAATAATACTCCCAGTAATGTGTCTGAGTGTATAACAGAGCTCCACAGCAATAACACTCCCAGTAATGTGTCTTTAAACTACAATAAAAATGTGTTTAGAAATTATACTCTGTAAATAAGATACATTGTCTTGTAAATGATCAACACACAAGTATAAGGGTTTTATTCATTAAATAATGAAATTTAGTGAATTGAAATCAAGAATTGTTAAGTTCCGGCCAAAATACTGAGCTGGAAAGATCTCCAATTTGACTATAGTTCGGCTATTTATGTCTGAAAACTTCAATCCTTTTTTTCATTTCACCGCAATTGACAGTCCAGTGATTAATCCCACATGGTTATCTATTAAATTAGAATTGTTTTGGAGTACTGAGAAATATAGGTCAAAATAAGCATAGATGGAAAGATAACTGTGCTAACAATTTTTATTTTTTTCTGGTTGAAATATAATTGCTTGAAAACGTGTAATTTCCTGAAATTCTCCCCAAGTTACCGGATTTGTGAATAAGTATGATGCTGGTTAACAGTTTCAGTACCAACTTTACCTTAACCCCTTAAAGACCAAACTTCTGGAATAAAAGGGAATCATGACATGTCACACATGTCATGTGTCCTTAAGGGGTTAAATCAGTTTGAATCATACAACTAATAGTTAAACATTAGATTAATCAGGAACTTCATGTACGGATTCCTGTGAGTTATATCAGTAAAATGGGATGGTGTGATTTAGTCAGTGACTGTCACTGTAAGTGTGAATCCTAAAAATACCATCAGAATGATAAATTGAAAACATTGAGTACATTGCCCGCATTCAAGAGATGCACTTACACCAAGCATTTGTAACATAAATGGAATTGCAGGTGGTTATTGCAGTCTGCAAAAAAATACTGCGGCATGCTCACATACCTCCTGCCCTTCATATCCCTGACTTTAAAAAGTAAGCCATGAAGTTTCACTTCCAAATGGTAGAAAAAGGGGTGGGAAGTATTGTTACTACAATGTGGCCGGCTGTGTGAATGATATTTACTGACACAATTCACACAGCGAGCCACACATACTGTGACAGTATACACCATTCACACAGCCAGCCACACGTACAGTCACTGTATATACCATTCACACAGCCAGCCACACATACAGTCACTGTAAATACCATTCACACAGCCAGCCACACATACTGTGACAGTATACACCATTTACACAGCCAGCCACACATACAGTCACTGTATATACCATTCACACAGCCAGCCACACGTACAGTCACTGTAAATACCATTCACACAGCCAGCCACACATACTGTGACAGTATACACCATTTACACAGCCAGCCACACATACAGTCACTGTAAATACCATTCACACGGCGAGCCACACATACTGTGACAGTATACACCATTCACACAGCCAGCCACACGTACAGTCACTGTAAATACCATTCACACAGCCAGCCACACATACTGTGACAGTATACACCATTCACACAGCCAGCCACACGTACAGTCACTGTAAATACCATTCACACAGCCAGCCACACATACTGTGACAGTATACACCATTTACACAGCCAGCCACACATACAGTCACTGTATATACCATTCACAGAGCCAGCCACACATACAGTCACTGTGTACACCATTCACACAGCCAGCCACACATACTGTGACAGTATACACCATTCACACAGCCAGCCACACATTCTGTGACAGTATACACCATTCACACAGCCAGCCACACGTACAGTCACTGTAAATACCATTCACACAGCCAGCCACACATACTGTGACAGTATACACCATTTACACAGCCAGCCACACATACAGTCACTGTATATACCATTCACAGAGCCAGCCACACATACAGTCACTGTATACACCATTCACACAGCCAGCCACACATACAGTCACTGTGTACACCATTCACACAGCCAGCCACACATACTGTGACAGTATACACCATTCACACAGCCAGCCACACATACAGTCACTGTGTACACCATTCACACAGCCAGCCACACATACTGTGACAGTATACACCATTCACACAGCCAGCCACACATACAGTCACTGTGTACACCATTCACACAGCCAGCCAAACAGATATGCCATTAAAGGAATAATGTATGCACTAGTTGAAGCACATTTTTCCTTTGATAATTGATATAAATATATTAATATATTATGAGAATAGAATAGAAATATTTAAAATATTCACCAGCTTGTTGTATATGGTATAAATCCGCAGTCCTGTCTAGATCATAAAGTTTTCCTGGCACTATAGTGCCCTGGGGGTGCCCCCACCCTCAGGGACCCCCTCCCACCGGGCTGGATGGAGAGGAAGCGGTTAAACTTACCTCTTTCTCCAGCGCCGGGCGGGGAGCTCTCCTCTCCGCCTCCTCTTCGGCTGAATGTGCATGCGCGGCAAGAGCCGCGCACGCATTCAGCCAGTCTCATAGGAAAGCATTTACAATGCTTTCCTATGGACGCTGGCGTCTTCTCACTGTGATTTTCACAGTGAGAAGCACGCAAGCGCCTCTAGCGGCTGTCAATGAGACAGCTACTAGAGGCTGGATTAACCCATTTATAAACATAGCAGTTTCTCTGAAACTGCTATGTTTATAGAAAAAAAGGTTAACCCTAGCTGGACCTGGCACCCAGACCACTTCATTAAGCTGAAGTGGTCTGGGTGCCTATAGTGGTCCTTTAATAACCTTGATAGGATTGTTTAATAAACTTTAACTTTTCGCAAATTAAATATGAAGGGCAAAACTGAGGCAAAAATAATTGGTAATAATTCACAACTATACTTCAGTTCTGCTATTTGGGTTTAAATTGTGAAAATTAAAGGAACAAAGTAGTCACTGTAATAATTTCATCTCTTTGAATTGGTTATAGAGCCTGGAGTCCTCTGGTACTGTCCCACATTCAGTGTTAAACCAGCAGTTTAACAATAAATATAGGTCCCTGGCCACCCACAGTCAGGCCCCTTCTGGAGGTGTGGCTAAGGAAGAGATTATACACTTCCTTGTAGTCATACCTTTCATACTGTCATTTGGAGCTCTGATAGGATAAAAGCAGTCAGCTGACACTCTCAACCAATCACAGCTGCTCATTGCTGTTAAAGGACCACTCTAGTGCCAGGAAAACATACTCGTTTTCCTGGCACTAGAGTGCCCTGAGGGTGCCCCCACCCTCAGGGACCCACTCCCGCCGGGCTCTGGGGGGAGGAAGGGGTTAAACTTACCTCTTTCTCCAGCGCCGGGTGGGGAGCTCTACTCCTCCTCCTCTTCTTCCTCGCGACGTCATCGGCTGAATGCGCATGCGCGGCAGGAGCCGCGCTCGCATTCAGCCGGTCGCATAGGAAAGCATTCATAATGCTTTCCTATGGACACTTGCGTGCTCTCACTGTGATTTTCACAGTGAGAAGCCCGCAAGCGCCTCTAGCGGCTGTCAGTGAGACAGCCACTAGAGGCTCTGGAGGCTGGCTTAACCCTCAGAATAAACATAGCAGTTTCTCTGAAACTGCTATGTTTATAAAAAAAAAGGGTAAAAGCTAGCTGGACCTGGCACCCAGACCACTTCATTAAGCTGAAGTGGTCTGGGTGCCTAGAGTGGTCCTTTAAGGCCAATACTTCCTCATTAGCCAAAGCAGCACAGAGGGGGATGGGCTGCTGGGGTCTCTCATTTAGTATGGAAACATTAAACACTGAATGAAATTATGGCACATGGGGAATTCAAACTTTATAACCAGTTTAATGAGATGAAGCAGATACAGTGTCCCTTTAAGAGTATAGTGAATCATCCTGTTACTATGAGATAAGTGGTGGAGCCAGTTTTCTACATTAACCAATCAGAAGGGGAGCAGCTGCAGAACCCTTGGTATAAGATAAGTGGTGGAGCCAGATTTCTACATTAACCAATCAGAAGGGGAGCAGAGCCCACAGTATAAGATAAGTGGTGGAGCCAGATATCTACATTAACCAATCAGAAGGGGAGCAGAGCCCTCAGTATAAGATAAGTGGTGGAGCCAGATATCTACATTAACCAATCAGAAGGGGAGCAGAGCCCTCCGTATAAGATAAGTGGTGGAGCCAGATATCTACATTAACAAATCAGAAGGGGAGCAGAGCCCTCAGTATAAGATAAGTGGTGGAGCCAGATTTCTACATTAACCTATCAGAAGGGGAGCAGAGCCCTCAGTATAAGATAAGTGGTGGAGCCAGATTTCTACATTAACCAATCAGAAGGGGAGCAGAGCCCTCAGTATAAGAGAAGTGGTGGAGCCAGATTTCTACATTAACCTATCAGAAGGGGAGCAGAGCCCTCAGTATAAGATAAGTGGTGGAGCCAGATATCTACATTAACCAATCAGAAGAGGAGCAGAGCCCTCAATATAAGATAAGTGGTGGAGCCAGATTTCTACATTAACCAATCAGAAGGGGAGCAGAGCCCTCAGTATAAGAGAAGTGGTGGAGCCATATATCTACATTAACAAATCAGAAGGGGAGCAGAGCCCTCAGTATAAGATAAGTGGTGGAGCCAGATTTCTACATTAACCTATCAGAAGGGGAGCAGAGCCCTCAGTATAAGATAAGTGGTGGAGCCAGATTTCTACATTAACCAATCAGAAGGGGAGCAGAGCCCTCAGTATAAGAGAAGTGGTGGAGCCAGATTTCTACATTAACCTATCAGAAGGGGAGCAGAGCCCTCAGTATAAGATAAGTGGTGGAGCCAGATATCTACATTAACCAATCAGAAGAGGAGCAGAGCCCTCAATATAAGATAAGTGGTGGAGCCAGATTTCTACATTAACCAATCAGAAGGGGAGCAGAGCCCTCAGTATAAGAGAAGTGGTGGAGCCATATATCTACATTAACCAATCAGAAGGGGAGCTGAGCCTTCAGTATAAGATAAGTGGTGGAGCCAGATTTCTACATTAACCATTCAGAAGGGGAGCAGAGCCCCCAGTATGAGATAAATGGTTAAGCCAGATTTCTACATTAACCAATCACGAAGCAGCAGAATACAAACATGTTTTCCTGACCCTATAGTGTTAAAAACACCATATAGCCCCCTGGACCCCTCATGCCTCCATAAATATAGCAAAATCTTACTGTATTCAAGCCTGAAGCTGTAACTCTGCATGCTGTATGCCTCAGAAAAACAAGCTGTCTGCTGACCTCATCAGAAGTGGTAGCCTGATCCAATCACAATGCTTCCCCATAGGATTGGCTGAGACTGACAAAGAGGCAGATCAGGGGCAGAGCCAGCACAATTCAAACACAGCCCTGGCCAATCAGCATCTCCTCATAGAGATGAATTGAATCAATGAATCTCTATGAGGAAAGTTCAGTGTCTGCATGCAGAGGGAAGAGATACTGAATGTTTGGATGCATTTTAGGCAGCCATGACCCAGGAAGGATCTATAACAGACATCTAAGGAGTGTCCAATGAAGTTATCACTAGGCTGTAATGTAAACACTGCATTTTCTCTGAAAAAGCCTGAAGGTAAGGATTTTACTCACCAGAACAAATTCAATAAGCTGTAGTTGTTCTGGTGACTATAGTGTCCCTTTAACCCCTTAAGGACCAAACTTCTGGAATAAAAGGGAATCATGACATGTCAAACATGTCATGTGTCCTTAAGGGGTTAATGCAGGTAAAGAGGTGGAGCCATGTACGGAGGAGACGCCACATGGAGAGAAAGGTGTGAATTAAGGTTGACTGTAGCTGTGATCTGATTAATTTCCTTTGTGTATCTGGGTAAGTTTGAATGTTTAATTTTCTTCAGTCATGATGGGCGAGAACTGCCAAGCTGCCCTTTTACTGGAGAACGTCAGACATGATATAGGAATGTGGGCATTTTTATTTCTGTGTGCAGAAGCAGGTTAAACATTTTTCGGTAAATCTATATTCAGTTAAATCTACCAGTGTAGTTGTTGAACACATGGGCTCAACACAACGTTACTACCTAGTAAGGGCCTTCTTCGTTATATATTAGGGCAAAACAAACACACTTATACTCCTATATATTTGCATTTGACACTTCTTTCTGGAGGGGGTCACCCACCAAGGTGCCAATTACTGGCTTTGAGATGCTTCAGATGTCAAGCCCTGAATAAAATCTGCATTATTCTTGCATTTCCAATTAAAAGAAAACCTTCAGACACCCCAAAATATGTGAGTTTGTAGCATAGGTATCTCTCCAGGTCTGATCAACTAAAAACCCTCGCCTCATCTGCAGCTACAACAATATTAATAATTACTATTTTTTATATAGCACCAACATGCTCCGCAGTGTTGCATTGAAATATAATTGTAAAGTATACGGTACAAACTAACTGAAGCAGCTCTAAGAATCCTTACTCAAACACTTTCTGATCCCCACAATGGACCTACTTAGTGCTACTTAGACGCCTGGTCTTAACACCTCCTCCTAAAAGTACATCAGTAATTAAGAGGGCATCTCTCTCCTGTTGCTGGGACAGAAAGGGTTACGCGTGCGCAGGACACACTTGGATACACAATGATCCAGGGAGCATGGTACAGGCATCCCAAAGGATGTCAATGGATGTACTTCTAGTTTTTAGAACCCACTGCTTGAGAAAACCTGTTGCAGTCCCATATTCTGTGTGATAATACAGGGGAAGATAGAGAATGGGACAATGGATTTGTCCATTCTCTACCGACACGTGTATTTTTAATGGTTAAAGACAGACAGACTGATGGAAATCCCAGGGAGAACACATCCCTCTTACCTTGCAGTTCTTGCCTTGCTGAATTGCCAAAATACGGGAAACACAAATAAACCAGCAGGATTAATCTCACAAACTGCAACTTTCCCATGCTGGAGCCAGACGGTGCACAGGGGAGACACGGGGGGAAGACTCGGGCTGAGGACAGGACAGTAGTGACACTAAGGTGTCAGTCACTCAGAGGCATCTCTCGCACACAGCTCTTTGTGCACAGTGCAAGGTTTGAATGACAGAGTCAGCTCTCTGTCTGGGTAAGTGTGAGTAACTCTCCCCCCCCCTCCTCTCCCACCCTCACCCTGCCTCTCCTCCTGCACACACACAGCACAGCCTGGGACACAGACTCCAACCAGGGATCCCTCCTAAGTGTTTACACTTTACATTCTTTGTGTAAATGGATGTTTAACCCCACGCCTGCCAGGAGATGGATAAGTGTGGGACGCAAGCAGTTGTCTCGCCGCTGAGTGACGCCATGAACAGGCGGGTTTGGAGACGGCTCATTATCAGTCCTGTGCCAAGTGAGGCTACGGGATAATAATATTTTCAGATGATTTAATACGTTTAGCTTCTACTAGTTTTCAATTCATTCCTGGGGTATTGTTATTGCTCGAGAGAGAATGACAAAGGTAATTCCTTGCAAGGGTACACCATCCGCCATAGCGAGAGGTTCACAGAGGGGTCAGTCTGTCTGGAGCTAATACCCAGAGACTCCTCTGGCATCAGATATTATAGGGAATTCATGCTGCCCAGCAGGGCACCTGTGCCACAACGCATGAGTTTTCAGCCAGGCTATGAGCCAACAGCAGCGTGGGTTCAAGTTTGGCTAAATATCCAGATTGTATAGAGCTCAATAATCCGGGCATTCGGTGTACATTAAAAAAAATAAAGAAAGGGCAATATGATGGATTAGTTGGTTAACACAGAAAATGTAGAAATAGTTCAAGCGTTAAACTTAATGATATGTTAACTCCGCATTTAATTCGTTCATAACATACAAAAAAATATCTACTCAATCTTTCAAAGTGAAAAAATTGACTCTAATTCCGCACCCATTCAATATGGAAGCCAAAAAGGGAAAAATGTCCAGCGCACGTCAATAGGTGAAAAAGTACTCCAAATTTATTGAGGTCTCCACAGCTAGCCAAACAACGTTTCAATCTAACAATAGGGCTTACTCAAGTTCTAAATAACTTTTTCACCTGTTGAATGGTGCCCGGCAATTATCTTTTTGGGTTTTTCATGCTTTCAAGGTTGATAAAATAAAAACAACTGACCAGGGTAACACGATCTTCTGTGTCTCAGGACATTGCTGAAAAGCAGGTAAATTAAATTGCATCTTTCCAGGTAAAGAATTTTCATTACATTTACACAATAAAAGTTACGCGCTGGCTGCCGGTAAGTTTGTTTTAGAAGACGATACTCGCAAAGTAAGCATTATTCAGAGCCTCTATGAGAGGCTAATGGACCACAGCAGGAATGCAGGTTCATCTGCCCCAGGGTAAGTGGACTCTTTGTCTCAGATTGTTGGGAAGAAGATTGGATTTCAGTGGAGAAGAGGTACAATTGCGTGATAACAGTTGAGTGTGAGTTCAGACCATTGCAACTTTATTAAATGGTGAACCTGAACAGCTTAACCTGTCAAGGACGAAGTATGAGGATAAACGCTGGAGATTCTACGCACAGCTATCTTGAGAAACAAAATATAATGACACGGTATAAACTGCAGAACTTTGAAAAATTTAAGTGTACACTAATTCAGCATTAAAGGAACACTCCAAACACCATAACCACTACAGCCAGCTGGCGATCTTCCAGCATCATTTTTCACACTTTAAGAAGGGTTCGACAATTTACTTGGGACACCAATTACATCTATTGGATTTTTCTACATAATTATTTTCTAGATATTTGCTTAAAGGTTGTCTTTTGTCTTTCATTTCTCAAGAATTCAGAGTTTAGTAAATAAGCCTTAAGTGATTTTCACATTTCAGGCCAAAGTAGCTGAACCAGAAAACATGTTCCAACTCTCAGCATGTTCTAAGCATTCTATAGCATCTATGCTATTTTGTCCTACAATTTGGAATAGCCCACTAGACTTGGAAGTGTAGATAACTCACCAGGGTACTTGTTAGGCCAAAACAGGCATGTTCGGAGAATAACTGCGTTGGCTAATTTATCTGATTTATTATTATTTCCTTCAACTCTCCATTTAGTGAATAAACTATTTAGCAAAAGCGAGACAATCACAGCAAGCGCCCTCTGAATACAGTTTCCCAGTTTCTCCACTTCCACACCTATCACAGATAAAAGCAACAAATAAGAATGCCCCTTACACAGTTAAAGGACCACTACAGGCACCCAGACCACTTCAGCTCAATGAAGTGGTTTGGGTGCCAGGTCCCCCTCGTTTTAAACCCTGCAGCTGAAAACATAGCAGTTTCAGTGAAACTGCTATGTTTACACTGCAGGGTTAATCCAGGCTCTAGTGGCTGTCTCCCTTACAGCCGCTAGAGGCCGCTTCCGCGATTTACACTGAGTAAATCGCACTTATTTGACGCTGGATGTCCTCACCGAGTCCAGTGTCAAAAAAGATGCTCATAGGGAAGCATTGAGTAATGCTTTCCTACGGGCGGGTTTGAATGCGCACGTGCCTCTGGCCGCGCATGTGCATTTGGCTCCACTCGGGAGCTGACATCAACGAAGGAGGAGAGGTCACCAGCGCCGAGGAAGCATGGCGCTAGATAAAGGTAAGTAAATAAATGGTTAATTAACCATTTATTCTCCACGGGATGTGACATTTGTATTCCTAACGCTATAGTGTTCCTTTAAACTACGATATAAAGTCTGGAATGATTCCTCTGAATTCATGATTACTTATAAGAGGAGCCTAGCAGTTTATCCACACAAGTCTGGACTGCTCCCAAAACAGTGTTGGATCACTATAGCAACACAAAGCATCAGATATAAACAGAGAAAAAAAGCCAAATTTCTCTGCTCAGCACGGCGCTGCTCCGACTGAACAATACACTGCATGTAGCCTGTGGCAGCCACGTGTGGACTCCGCAAATAACGGCACACACATATTCTGCACAGAATAGTAATGATTATCCCTTTATTAGTGGTGATGGTGCGGGGGGTGGAGGGGGAGTGAAACAGCGCTGTGGTCTTGTCCACATACGGGCAGTTTATTGAAAAGGAGACAAGGTGGGCTCTTAACATACGATTAAGAAGTATTCATGGAGAGAAAATGCCTTTCCTTTTCCAGAAAGATTTGCATACCTTCCAGGTGAGGTCACGGCACAGCGACTTGTAGGAACACAACTGAGCCTCGGGCCTATTTAATTAGTTTATTTCCAGTCACTTTGTCGTTTCTAGACAGGCAATAAGCTCAAGTAGCAGTCAATTCTAATAAACTGCCTTTTCCAAAAACCCTGTTACACTTTGGAAATTAACTGCTTGAAGGAACACGGGAAAAGACTCATGACCCAGTTCTAGAACTGTTTGTTTCCTTTGGGAAAGCGATCAGGGTTATTCACTCAAATGTGAGTTGTATGGAAGTCATATTTTACACCAAAATACCTGAAATGGTTATTTTGGCCTCAATTTGTAAATTCACTGACGGTACTCACTTACCTTTGACGGTGTCACTTACCTTTGTCGGGCACTCATGTTCCTTCCAGTCTCAGTTGCTGTGATAACACAGAAATTCGGCATAGGTTGCGGCCGGGCCCGCGCGGTGTAATCACCAGGGGAGGGGCCCACAAATCAGTTTTCGCACCGGGGCCCCATGGATTGTGTGTACGCCACTGGTGTCTGTATGTGTGTTAGTGTATCTATCTGTGTGTCTGCATGTGTGCCATTTTGTGCCCCTATGTATCTTTAAGTGTATCAGTGTTTGTATTTGTATGAGTGTCGTGTGTGTCTGTGTATCTGTGTTCCTGTGTATCTGCATGTGTGTCTGTGTATTTATATGTGTGTTAGTGTGTGTACCTGGATGTCTGTTAATATGTGTATATGTATGTGTGTCTGTGTGCAGTGGTGTATCCTGGTTTTGTGCTGCCCTAGGCAGGACAAAACTCAGGCGCCCCCCCTCCCCCCGCGCCACCCCCACCCAACCTTTCCCCCCGCCCCGCATTCTAAATACACACACATTCACTGACAGATACGCATACACTAACTAACAGAAACACACACACTAACAGACACACTCACACTCAGTAACAGACACACACTAACAGACACACACTCACTCACTAGCAGACACAAACTAGCAGACACACACTCACTAACATACACACACACTCACAGGCAAACACACACTAACAGACACACACAGTCAGACACACACACTAACAGACACACACACTAAGACACAGACACACACACTAAGACACAGACACACACACTAACAGACACACACACTAACAGACACAGACACACTAACAGACACACACACTAACAGACACACACACACTAACAGACACAGACAGAAACACTAACAGACACAAACACTAACAGACACACACACTGACACACAGACACACTGACACACAGACACACACACTAACAGACACAGACACTAACAGACACACACTCACCCACCCACATTAACACATTTTTTGTAAAAAAAATGTAACATATTTTTTTGTAAAAATTTTTTAACACATTTTTTAAAAAAAAATTTTTAACACATTTTTTGTAAAAATATTTTAACATATTTTTTTTAAATTTATTTTTAAGACTTTTTTAAATTTATTTTTAACACATTTTTTTTGTATTTATTTTTAACACATTTTTTATTTTTTTATTTAACACCCCCCCCCCCCCCCAGCCTCCTTACCTTTGGGAATGCTGGGGAGGGGGGCTGTCTCTTCCTCCCTGGTGGTCCAGTGGCTGCTGGGCGATCGGGCGGCACTGCCTGGCGGGCGGGCAGCCGGCCGGCCGGCAAGGGAGCACTTCCCCTGAGCTGTCTGCTCAGCTCCCTCGCCAGCCTCAGAGTGAGGCTGGGAGCCGGAATATGACGTCATATTCCGGCTCCGCCTCCCAGCCTCACTCTGCGGCTGGCGAGGGAGCTGAGCAGACAGCTCAGGGGAAGTGCTCCCTCGCCGGCCGCCCGCCCGCCAGGCAGGCAGGCAGTGCCGCCCGATCGCCCAGCAGCCCGCCGGCATGTCTGTTAGCCGCAAGGCTAACAAGACATTTGCCTTGGGCATTTGGGGGCGGCTTTTTTTGCCGCCCCCTGGAAAATGCCGCCCAAGGCAAATGCCTTGTTTGCCTCGCGGCTAATACGCCCCTGTCTGTGTGTGCACCTGTATGTCTGGGAATCTGTATGTCTGTCAGTGTGTGTATGTGTATAAATGTATATGTGCATACATATACACACCCCTACATTCAAACTTCAACACTACATAGAGACACACACCAGCATTCAAAGGCAAACACTACACACAAGTAAAACACTGCTGTCAAATGGCGACAGTATGTAGAAACACAACACTATTATACACAAATACACCCCTACATTCACACACACATTTAGTGCATACAAAACATGATTACATACAAACACTGCTCCCTGCTAAATACAACCCTGCAAGAATTGTCAAATAGTAGATCCCCAGCTGGCAAAGCATTGTGGGAGTTGTACAACAGATGGGTATGTTCTTTTTTCCCATCCCCGCCACTGTTACCGTTGCATGGCACCCGTGAACTCCTGTCATAGTAACCACTACAGCGTCATGGCATCGTAACCACAAAGTTCTCGAGCTGTGTCCTGGTAAGGCAGTGTTTTCTTCTATGGATGGTGAGCAAGTAATGGGAGACTTGGCAATGTGTCAAAAGATGAGAGAAGGTAAGTGGCATCTCCAGAAGCAATGAGCGAAGAGCTAACACCATGCTCTCAGAATATATAATTATGTGTATTTATATGTTCCGTCCTTGGAAGGAGCTGTGTTAGGAGAATACGTTGCATGTTAGCTGTAACAAACTCCCTTTTTCCAGTGAGTTTGCCACGAGTTCCTGGAGGAGCCTGCTTCCCAGCCTCCTGCCCACAGACTATGGACCCCGTGAAATATAATGTAAAAGTCTCTGTTCGTGCAATTGGGATTATATGGTTTGGTTACTGAATAACCGCATGAACCGGAGTCCACCCTGGAGCTTGTTCACACCTCTTACCAACTTGAAACGTTTCTCACCGCAGTGTTCTAAGTGTTCGTCTGGGTGGCCGCAATTCCTATGGACAACCACGAGGTGGCGGCCATCTTGTTCACAGCTGTTTTTGGGCATGAATCTCATGGAACTAACATCGGACACAGAAACTCCCAAACACCACTGGACTTGTATCATCGCCTGCGTTCGGTTCTATTTAACTTAGAAGGGCACTATTCGGTGAAATCGTTCGTCTGGATGAGGGGAACAAGCTCCAGGGTAAGACTATTGACTCTGTTTGGTAGTTTGTTCATTTTCAAACTACTGAACTAGACCGACCATAAGTCCTGATTCTCTGGAACTGTTTTGGGCATGGGACCATGCCTGCGGTCGGTCAAATAAATGACTTCCAGGAAATTCCTAAACCCCTGAACTGATCTGGGTGATTTTTGGATATGTTGGTCACTCAGATCACGGCTATCATGGGATGTAACTTTTGTGGGGTTTTATGTAATTTTCAAGAATTTTTTTTTTTTTCATAAAAATGTGTGTTTTGTGTTTGGAGATAATTGAGTTTAGTATAAGTGCTTGACTCAATTATCTCCCAGGTACAGAGGAGGGATTAACCTATTATGTGTGGGAGTGTCCTGGATCTGAGAGCCAATGTGATTGTGTAATTGTTTATACTGTGGTTTATTCTCAGATCCAGGGGGAGTGCCCCTTGCATGGGGACATGCATATAAGGCCACTTGTGGCTGCCATTAAATCACTCCAGCTTGCACTCCAAAACTGTGTGTCGTCCTGTTATTGGAGGGAATGAAGATTTAACCCCTGTGTCTGCTGTTCCAGCTTGCAGGAGATTCAACTGGGAAAGTCCTTGTAAGGACTAGAGCTCCCAAGACTGAGTGTTGTCCAGTGCCGTCAGAGCGAATTCACCATTCGGATTCAGGAAGGAGTGGTTCCAGGGCCCCAGTCAAGCCACGGTGACTATGGGCAGAAGTGTTGCGGTTTGTACCCTGTTCCAGCTAGGAAGCGGTCTATGGCGGAGGTACCCAGCCAGGGGTACAGAGAGCTCAGTTACATTAGCTTTAGACTACGTATGCTTAAACTCCTTTACTGTGTTAACCTCTACCACTTCATCTGGAAGGCTATTCCATGCATCCACTACCCTCTCAGTAAAGTAATACTTCCGGATATTATTTTTAAACCTTTGTCCCTCTATTTTAAGACTATGTCCTCTTGTTGTGGTAGTTTTTCTTATTTTAAATATAGTCTCCTCCTTTACTGTGTTGATTGCCTTTATGTATTTAAATGTTTCTATCATATCCCCCCTGTCTCGTCTTTCCTCCAAGCTATACATGTTAAGATCCTTTAACCTTTCCTGGTAAGTTTTATCCTGCAATCCATGAACCAGTTTAGTAGCCCTTCTTTGAACTCTATCTAAGGTATCAATATCCTTCTGAAGATAGGGTCTCCAGTACTGTGTACAGTACTCCAAGTGAGGTCTCACCAGTGTTCTGTACAATGGCATGAGCACTTCCCTCTTTCTACTGCTAATACCTCTCCCTATACAACCAAGCATTCTGCTAGCATTTCCTGCTGCTCTATTACATTGTCTGCCTACCTTTAAGACATCAGAAATAATCACCCCTAAATCCCTTTCCTCAGATGTTGAGTTTTAAACCTTGTGTTTTAAACCTTGGGTTTTAAACCTTAGACTGCTGGGGAGGCACCAGGGAGCAAGCCATAGTGGTTAGGGTGCTTGGAGTGTTACTGTCAGACATTGCATTATTTTCCAGTTGTCTTTAAAGGGTTACTCCAACCCTTATAAAACAATATTTATTTTAATTTATATTGCCCTATTGCGCTCTGACAATGTTTACATTTGTTACCAGTGTGTTGTGCATGTTGATGACAGGCGTAAAATATATACGGTTTTGACATTAGGCATCCCTGAACAGGCCAATGCAACATTCCTGAGCATTTTTTGCAGTGTGGCAGGGTACATTATCCTGCTGAAAGAGGCCACTGTCTTCAGGAAACACCATTGCCATGAGAGAAGGTAAGTGGCATCTCCAGAAGCAATGAGCGAAGAGCTAACACCATGCTCTCAGAATATATAATTATGTGTATTTATATGTTCCGTCCTTGGAAGGAGCTGTGTTCGGAGAATACGTTGCATGTTAGCTGTGACAAACTCCCCTTTTCCAGTGAGTTTGCCATGAGTTCCTGGAGGAGCCTGCTTCCCAGCCTCGTGCCCACAGACTATGGACCCCGTGAAATATAATGTAAAAGTCTCTGTTCGTGCAATTGACATTATATGGTTCGGTTACTGAACAACCGCACGGGGGTCTGCAACAATCTCTAGATAGGTGGTACATATCAAAGTCACATCCATATGAATGCCAGCACCCAACGTTTCCCAGCAGAAAACCTCCTCCGCTGACCTGTCTTCTTCCCATAGTGCATCCTGCAGTCATCTCTTCCCCGGGTAAACGTTGACGCACATTGGGCCATTCATCTAATCTAAAAGAAAACTTGATTCATCAGACCAGGCAACCTTCTTCCATGGTTCCATGATCCTATTCTGATGCTCAAGTCCCCAATGAAAGCACTTTTGGCGATGTACAGTGGTCATCAGGGGCATTCGCAAACTGCAATGCACTGTGTGATCTGACACCTTTCTATCATTACGTTTTTCAGCAATTTGAGCTACGGTATCTCTTCTGTGTGATCACTCCCCACGTGCATCAGCAAACTTTGGGTGCCCATGGCCCTGACATTGGTTCACGGGTTGTCAATCCTTGCATCACTTTTGGTAGGTACTAAGCAATGCATACCGGAAACACCCTACAAGACATGCCGTTTTGGAGATGCTCTTACCCAATCATCTTGTCATCACTATTTGGCCCTTGTCAGACTCACTCTCAGATATTTTCACTTGCCCATTTTTCCTGCCTCCAACATATGAAATCTAAGAAATTACTGTTTACTTACTGCCTAATATATCCCAACCCCTGACAGGTGGCACTGTGATATCATCAATGCTATTCACTTCACCTGTCAGTGGTTTTAATGTTATAGCTGTTCAGTGTATATTAAACTCTTGCTTAACCCCTTAAGGACACATGACCTGTGTGAAATGTCATGATTCCCTTTTATTCCAGATGTTTGGTCCTTAAGGGGTTAAGTTCACAAGATTTTTTTTAATATTATTGCTTACATTTTTCTTATATTTATCAAATATGCGAGGGATCTGAAAAATACATTTCAGTTTTATAAATTGACATTATTCTATGCTGGAACAGAGTGCAGCCATCTTGGGTTCCTGTCAATCATTGTAAGATCAGTTTTTTTTGGCATTTAACATAATATGTGGAAGTGGGGTCCAGAAAGAAATGGTTTCTCCTTCGTATTTGCAATGGGTGTCCTGACTGTGACACAGCCTAGCTGCTACTACAATTAGTGTCTCATCCTCTGCCTCCCCCATAGTGGTGGATGTGTATGATGTGTATTAGTGTACTGGCTGTGTGTTATGTCTATGCGGGCAGCTGAGTATGTATACAGTTTGTGCTTGTTGTGTGTGATGCATGTGCTGGGTAGTGGGTGTGTTGGCTGAGTATAATTTGTTGAGATGTTTTTTACTCTACTCCAGCAGGGATAGGACTATGATCTCTGCTGGTCCATTGGTGGTTCTGTATTCCTGATGGTCCAGTGGGAGATAATCCTAGTCACAAGGTCCTGATTCCCTTGTGGACCAGCAGAGTTAAATTCCCTGGTGGGGCCAGTGAGTAATCCCTTGTTCTGGTCTGGCACTCAATGATTAGACAGAGAGCAGGCTTAGGAGCGCCATAACATGAGGGAGCACTTCAAGTGTAATGCGTCCATTGAAAGTGCTGACTACCCGCATCCTGCTGGTGAATTTACAAGGGGAACTCAATGGGGAAACTTCCCCCCTTGTAACATGTACCAGGACCCATTCGCAAGATACACACGTTATCAAGTGAGGGTGAAGTGGCCAGGCCAAGTCCAGGGCCCTAGGTGGATGCTACTCCGCTGAATTTGTCGGTAGCTTAGCCTACTTGTGAAGATAAGACGTTATTTGGTTGACATTTCCAGTTTAGAAATGCACATGGAATTAGTTTTATATAAGTCTGGAATAAAAATGTCATTATTAGGCCCATTATAAACTCCAGCTCCAGGCTCATAAAATCCATAATCCAATATTAATATTAAATACTACAATGCTATAAATGAATGCATTTATTTATAACATTGGAGCAGTGTAAAGTTAACTGAGCCCCACTTCCCTTTAGAGAGATCGTCAGTAATGATGGTCTTCCCACAATCCAATGCTTCTCATAGAGAAGGATGCATGTGCGATAATGGTCACCCTGCGTCAGCAATGCTTTTCACAGAGCTAGGGCACAAAGCAGTCAATAAGGAGCTTTATAAAAAATACAAACTTCTCTTGAAATCTGCACTTTCAACACTTTTTTATAAAGTAAGAAAAAGGTTATGAATGATATCTTAAATCCAAGCACCATAATCACTACTGAAGTGGTGACAGGAGTGCCGTGGCTTCCTCAATTGTAAGGAGTTTAAACCATTTTAGAATGGCATGATTTCTTCTGACGTCCAGTACTTCCGATGGAGAGCAGGAAGATCCTGAACTAAGCCAGCTCATTGGCTGAGAACAAGAGCTGATCGCTCTCACCTGAACCACTAGGTTTAGCTCAAACACAGGGCGTCTGGCTCTCTGATGGAAGCAGTGCACACGGAAGTGGTGACCGGCGGAGACCAGTTTAGAACTCAAACTGTTCAAAACCAGTTTGAGTACTTAAAATTGGGGTGAGGGGTGCCAGGGCAATCCTATCATCATAAACGTCACCGCATTTTGTAGTGGTTATGGTGCTTGGAATGTTACCCTTAAAAGACTTCAGCAACATGACATGCTTTAGGGGTTTGGAATGTTCCTTTAAAATAATCTGTTTTCTTTCTAGATAATTACCAGGCAAAATTATTCCACAGGTCAATAGTTATGTCATATAAAAATATTAGTATAGGACAAGTTTAATGACAACCACAGTAGTACCGGGAAGTATTTTAATTATTGTTCATATCATTACACTGGAGATATCCACGTTTTACATTCACACTTGCATTATTACTGTGATGTAATTCCAGTAAAATACAAGTTTAGCAGGCTAAGATTGCCACAAGGCATATGTATGTATATGTGTTTGTAGTATCAGTTAGTTAATAACACGTAGCTAAGATACTGTCATCACTGTACTGACCAGGTGCAGGAATGTAAGAACTGGAATTACGCGTCCCTCTCCTTTGTATCAGATGAGCCACGTGGTTAGACCGGATGGATGAGTTTAGACTCTATTCATTAAATAGGTTAAGGGTATGTGTGGGTGTAGTTAATTGTGGGAGGAGCTACAGTGCTATATAAGGAATGTACTCTATGTATTCAGTACTCAGACTTTGCTGTATTTTGGTGACGCTAGTCCCTCTGAGTCCCGATCGGTGATCCAATAAAGAATCTCTTCCTTCCTGAAGAAACCTGTGTCCATCTCTCTGTGCTTGGCTTCCGTCAGTTTCTCCGGTATCATTTGGTGCATTGGCCGGGAAGCTCATCGTTCAACGGTAGCTGAGAGGCAGAGGCGTGAGACGGTCTATCTTTGCCCACGTTCTCTACGGCTGCACCCCTGAACTTCTGCGTGGACCTCCCTTCGTCTCGGCGCCACTGGTCTGTTGTCCAGGAGATCATCGGCCTCTACGTGAGAAGTGCTGGGGTGTCCCCGTCGATGAGTGTGAACTCAGGTTCAGGAACGAGGAGGTAAGATAACTGCTGTTTTAGACGGCAGGACCCGCTAGGGGTATACCGATTGTGCGGTAGGCCCAAAGGGGTTTTTGAATCTGTATCTGCCCCCTCTGTCGGAGGGAAGGAGCGAAGGCGCACCGCTCGATCGAACGCTCTTTAGTCAGACCGTTTGATTTGGTTAGTCAGGCGGGGTCCTGGTGTAAGATAGCCCTAGCCGGACACCGGTGTCTTGTCTAGACTAGCGTTCTAGGGTGTATATTACGTTCGCTAGGTCGGAGGGACCGGGAGACTAAGCGGCGCCTGTGTAAATTCGGTTCGCTAGTTCTCATCCTATCTGGGCTAAGTGGGAAGGCGTGTAAATTTGGAACCCACTAGACTTTTGATAGTACGACTAAGAGGCGCCTGTGTAAATTCGGATCTCTAGCTCGTTGTATAGTGCGACTAAGAGGCGCCTGTGTAAATTCGGTTCTCTAGCTCGCTATGTATATGTGGTGATTGGGCAGTGTGGCTAACCAAAACGGGTGTATATAGTTTTAGGTAGTCCATTCAAGGTACTGGCCAATAGTTTAGTTGGGAATTGTAAATGTGTTAACGATTGTTTTAGTAAAGTGTATATCTTGTTAGATAGCGCGAGCTCAGCCGTCTAGCGAGAGTGTTAATAGTGTGTTGCTGTATTATAGTGCACGGTACCATAACCCTGTATATTTACTGACATTGTATAATAAGTACTAATCATTGTCGTCCATTGCATGTTTTAACACCATAACCACTAATAATTGTATTGTGACCTTAACTTGTGCTTTGACCTATGCTAACCGTACTGTAACCGCTATTTGTAAAAGACGATGTTACTGGGTGTGTTATAGACGGGTAATTCGTATATAGAGAATTATAGCGTGGGTGACTGTGTAGTTACGCCAAAGGGCATAATATTGATTATATAGTGACTGGTGTAGCAGCTGTGTGTGTACGGGAATTCCCTGAGTGTTTATTGTTATGGTGTACGTTTCACTTGGTAACCATACCACGTGGTGCTGTTGCCAGAGGAAACGGGTGTGACTGTTGAATAGTACGCGTGTATAGTAATCGTTGTCGACGACGTTCCACTGTTAAATATGGGCGCGTCGCAGTCAACGATTCCGGATCCCTTAGGATGTATGGTTAAGAATTTTAAAAAGGGATTCAAAGTTTGTGATTTTGGGGTTAAGATGTCCCCTGTACGTTTGGTCACTTTGTGCACTAGGGAGTGGCCTACTTTGGTTGCGGCATGGCCGCCACGTGGCAGTTTGGATCCAACTCTGGTACAGCGCTTACACGTGGCTGTATCGGGTAGGCCTGAACTTTACGGCCAGTTTCCTTATATTGACTGTTGGAGACAGGCCGTAAATGACTCGCCAAAATGGCTCCGGACATGCCACGAGGAACAGTGTCGCCTCATGGTAGCTAGGACTTGTTCGTCCACTAGGGCTGGTGTTAGGCCCATTTTGGACACGCCCCCTGAGTCCGAGATCCCTTTGCCGCCCCCTTACTTTCCGGTAAGAGGAAGTGACGCAAATACAGGAAGTCCTGTAACCCTTCCCTCATTACCCTCATCCACTTCCGCTTCCTCCTCCAGTACAGGATCCACCCCCCCTCGTACTAAATCTCCCCTTCCGGAACCAGAACCCACCCCCATTAGAAACGAATATCCTGATTTGGCGCCACTTCAGACTTCCGGTCAAGCTTCATCTAGCTCGGCCCGAAGTGTTCTATTTACCACCTTTTCCCAAAACCAACCTCCCACATCCCCATACCCTATCTCTCCCCGACCGGAACCCATGACTGACGCCCCTCCACGTAGCCCCATACAGACCCGACAGTTGACCGGTGCCCAACAATTGAGACACTATCAGATGCCTCTTCGTCTGAATCCCGGGTCAGCCTATATTAATGCCGCAGGTCAAATGGCACAAGCTGACCCTGTCTTCGTATATGTTCCCTTCACTACAACCGATCTTTTAAACTGGAAGACCCACAATTCCTCGTATACTGAGAAACCACAAGCCATGACTGATCTGTTCACCTCAATAGTACAGACACATAATCCGACATGGGCTGATTGCCAGCAGTTATTAATGACTTTATTTAACAATGAGGAAAGGACAAGAATAAATCAAGCAGCCATTAAAGCATTAGAGGATAGAGCCCGTGCTTTGAACCAAGCTAATCCAGCAGCATGGGCCGCAACACATTATCCCAACACTGATCCCGATTGGAACGTAAATGGTGCTGATATGGTTCAACTCAGAGCCTATAGAGACGCTATAATTGCTGGCATGAAAGCCGGAGGAAAGAAAGCCATTAACATGTCGAAGACAGTTGAGGTGATCCAGAAAAGCGATGAAGCGCCCAGTGTCTTTTATGACCGATTATTGGAGGCGTACCGCTTGTACACCCCCTTTAATCCGGAAGACGCAGACAATTCCCGAATGGTTAACTCCGCCTTTGTCAGCCAAGCTTACGGAGATATTAAGCGCAAGCTACAAAAGTTAGAAGGGTTTGCAGGTATGTCAATCACCCAACTAATGGAGGTAGCTAATAAGGTGTATATGAATAGGGAAACAGAAAGCAAGAAAGAGGAGGAGCGCAAGATGCGTAAAAAGGCTGATATGCTAGCGGTAGCGATCGCAGGCGTAGATAAACGGGGCCCAGATAGAGGCAATAATAGATGGAGTAGGGAGCCTTTGAGTAGGGATCAGTGTGCGTATTGCAAGGAAGAAGGGCATTGGAGGAACGAATGTCCGCAAAGAGAGCAGTACGAGAGAGACCAACCCAGGGCAGGCTACGGAAACTTTAGAGGCAGAGCGAGAGGTAGAGGAGGTCCCGGAGGGAGTAATGGTTATAGAGGGAGTAATGGGAACAGAGGAAGTGTTAGGGAAGACAGGTATATTCCAGCAGCGCAAAGGTCTCGCGATAGAGAAGGTAGGGACTTTGTAGGATTGGCTGACACGGTCATGGAGGACTATTGATACCGACCGGGCTCCATCCCCCTTGGTCGAGCGGAGCCTATGGTCGATGTATCAATAGGGGGGAAAAGGAGTGCGTTCATGATCGACACTGGTGCTGAACATTCAGTGGTGACTAATCTAGTTGCTCCTCCATCTGGAAGGACTATTACTGTGATAGGAGCAACTGGAAGAAGTGCTGAAAGACCGGTTCTTAAAAGTCGACTCTGTACATTGGGAGGCCACGTAGTAAAACACCAATTCCTTTATATGCCTGAATGTCCAGTCCAATTGCTGGGACGTGATATGCTATCCAAATTACAAGCGCAGATTACGTTCCTACCAGATGGAACAACATCTTTAAAGTTTAATGGACCTTCAGGTATTATGACTTTATCCGTACCAAAGGAAGAAGAGTGGCGACTTTATACAGCGTTGACTAGCCAAAACCCTAGGAGTGATGAGACATTGTTTAACATACCAGGAGTTTGGGCAGAGAACAACCCACCAGGACTGGCCCGCAATATTCCACCAATAAAAATTGAACTGAAACATGGGGTTTATCCAGTGAGCCTAAGACAATATCACATTCCGCAGAAGGCTAAGAAGAACATCCAATCCTATCTGGATAAGTTCATACGGTATGGTATCCTAAAATTCTGTACTTCCCCCTGGAACACCCCATTGCTGCCTGTTCAAAAGCCCGGCACAGATGAGTATCGACCTGTGCAGGACTTAAGAGCAGTCAATGATGCGGTTGTTAGCATACATCCAGTTGTACCCAATCCATATAACCTGCTTGCTTTAATTCCGGGCGGGGCTACTTACTTCACAGTCTTAGATCTCAAAGATGCCTTCTTTTGCCTCCGAATTGCCGCAGAAAGTCAATGTATTTTCGCTTTCCAATGGGAGAACGCTGTAACGGGCTCAAAACGCCAAATGACTTGGACAAGACTGCCCCAAGGGTTTAAAAATTCACCTACCCTATTTGGTTCAGCCCTAAGTCAAGATCTATTGGATTTCGAGTCCATCCCAGGAGAGTGTGTATTGTTACAATATGTAGATGACTTGTTGATAGCAGCAGTTACAAAAGAAATCTGTCAGCAAGCAACGCACGATCTACTACACATTCTCTGGAAGGCAGGATACAAGGTGTCTAGAAAGAAGGCTCAGTTGTGTTTGCCAACTGTCAAGTATCTAGGATTCCATATCTCTGAAGGTCAAAGAATTACGGGGCCAGAGAGAAAAGAAGCTGTCTGCCAAATACCAATACCCAAGAATAGAAGACAAGTGCGAGAATTCTTGGGGGCAGCAGGCTTCTGTAGGATATGGATTCCCAGTTATGCGATACTAGCAAAACCTCTGTACGCAGCTATCAAAGGTACAGAGCACGACCCCTTCCTATGGACCCAAGAACAGCAAACGGCATTTGAAGATGTGAAGAAGGCTTTGATGAGTGCCCCAGCATTAGGTCTACCTGATCACACACGACCATTCTACTTATATGTACACGAGCAAAGAAGAATGGCTGTGGGAGTATTGACACAGTACTTGGGATCATGGCAAAGACCTGTTGCCTACATGTCTAAGCAACTGGATGCAGTGGCCAGCGGACTTCCACCTTGTCTAAGAGCCGTAGCTGCAGCCGCCCTGCTAGTAGCTGAAGCCGATAAACTCACTCTGGGTCAAGAACTTTATGTACGAGTCCCACATGCAGTACAGACGTTGTTGGATTACAAAGGAAATCATTGGTTTAGTAATAGCCGTATGACCAAGTATCAAGCAATGTTGTGTGAAAACCCAAGAGTGCATTTAGAGACTGTAAACACCTTAAATCCAGCTACCCTTTTGCCACAACCTACTGAAAGTCAACATGATTGTTTGGAAGTAATGGATGAAGTATTCTCAAGTAGACCAGATCTTCGTGATTTTCCCATCCAGAACCCCGATGTTCAATATTACACCGACGGCAGTAGTTATGTGAAAGAAGGGATCCGCTATGCAGGATATGCAGTGACAACAATAGACAAGGTGATAGAAGCTCGGCCACTGGCGAAAGGAACATCAGCACAAAAGGCAGAATTAATAGCACTAACACGAGCGTTACAATTGGCTGAAGGTTTAAGAGTAAATATCTATACGGACTCTAAGTATGCGTTTTTAACCACTCATGCCCACGGAGCTTTGTATAAAGAAAGAGGACTACTGAATTCAGAAGGCAAAGAAATCAAGTACGCAGCTGAAATCCTACAACTATTGGAAGCAGTGTGGGAGCCGAAAGAAGTCGGTATCATACATTGTCGAGCGCATCTGAGAGGAGATGGTGATGTAACCAAGGGAAATCGGATGGCAGATAGTGCAGCTAAGCGTGCTGCTGAATCAGGAAGACAGGAGTATGTAGGGCATATAGCTGCTCTTATACCAACTCCACTGTCCCAATGGACTCCAGTTTATACAGCTCAAGAAGAGGAGTGGTTAAAGACTGAACCGGGAAAGTATCTGGAGAACAAGTGGTATCAGCTAGAAGATGGAAGAATAGTTATACCAGCATCGCTAGCGGTAGAAATTGTCCAAAATTATCACAACGGGACACATTCTGGGAGAGACAGTACTGAAGAATCTCTTAGAAAACATTTCTACATACCAAGATTGTCCAACTTGACTCAGGCCATTGTACGCAGATGTGTAACGTGTGCTAAGAATAATGCAAGACAAGGACCAGTAAAGCCACCAGGAGTTCAGTTTATGGGGGGACTCCCCATGTCCGATCTACAAATAGACTTTACAGTGATGCCTAAATCGGGTGGACATCGTTACCTGCTGGTAATTGTGTGCACCTATTCAGGCTGGGTAGAAGCATGTCCTACTCGTACAGAGAAAGCAGGAGAAGTTGTGAGATTCCTGCTACGAGAAATAATACCCCGATATGGACTACCCTGTTCTATAGGATCGGACAATGGTCCAGCTTTTGTTCATCAGTGCCTACAACAACTGACTCATATGCTTGGTATAAAGTGGAGGCTTCATACTGCATATAGACCCCAGAGTTCTGGTAAGGTAGAGAGAATGAATAGAACTATAAAGAACCAGTTGGCTAAAATGTGTCAGGAAACCCAACTTAAGTGGAACGTTCTCTTACCTATAGCCTTATTGCGAATCCGCAGTACCCCTACCAGAAGGATGGGCCTCTCTCCTTTTGAAATCATGTATGGGCGACCACCTCCCGTACTTGGTAACTTAAGGGGGGACTTGAGTCAGTTGGGAGAAGGAATTACCCGGCAGCAGGTTGTAGAGTTGGGTAAGACTATGGAGGAGGTACAGAAATGGGTACAAGATAGATTACCTGTGAATATTTATCCCCCTGTTCATAGTTATCATCCAGGAGACCAAGTGTGGATTAAAGAGTGGAATACTGTACCGTTAGGGCCCAAGTGGAGAGGTCCTTATGTTGTTCTCTTGTCTACCCCTACAGCAATAAAAGTAGCAGAAGTGACTCCGTGGATACATCACTCCAGGGTTAAACCAGCAGCAGTCGATTCTTGGCAAGTTACAGCAGATCCAGAGAATCCCTGCAAGATCCGGTTAAAACGCACTACTCAGTCGGAGTAACGAGGAATTATTGTGGATTACAAATTTTATTGTTACAGGTGTGAGTGAGAAGGCCATAATAAAGCCTGTCCGCTTACCATCACATAGTGTATAAGCCAGGAAAGTCTCGAAGGGACACCTGTGAAGATGAGCAGAACTCCATTCCCTGCAGCCCCTCACATCCTGGAAGCTGAGGCGCCATCGCACGGACGAAGACTGAGGATGACGGCGAAAGATGTGCTTTTGATAGTGTTTATTTATATGTGTTTTTATATTCAGGAAGGTAGAGGTACCGACACTCCTAGCTGTGAGGTATGCATTAAGACTACGAGAACAGGTAACCATATTTCCCAAACCCTAATTTGGCATTCACAATACGAATGTAAAGGAGATGTATCGAGATGTAGATACTTAAATATAGATTATAGTGTGTGCCATTTAGGAGTAGGAGAACCTAAGTGCTTCAGTCCGGAGTATCAGCCTCGTACAATTTGGTTGACTCTCAGGAATGGAGATCCTCAGGGGACCCTAATTAATAAAACGGTGTTAGAATCCGTACATTCTTCGGGTGTTCTGCTATTTGATGCGTGTAAAGCGATATCGAGTGGTAGAAAGCCGTGGAATGTATGTGGGGATCTTAGATGGGAGAGGACGTATGGGTCTAACGATAAATATATTTGTCTCAGTAGCAAAAATAAATATGTAAGTCCTAGATGCCCAAATAAAGACTATAACTTTTGTCCATATTGGTCTTGTGTGGGGTGGGCAACTTGGGGACAGACAGTAGACAAAGACATGATAGTGACTAAGTTGCCGACTAGCCCTTATTGTAAGTCTATGGAATGCAATCCAGTCCATATTCTTATAAATAACCCCGACAAGTTCTTAGATAAATATGGTAATTTATTTGGGTTTCAAATATACGGGACGGGTTTAGATCCTGGGACATTATTGTTTATAGGAATAGAGACTGATACGGTATCCTCCCAGACTCATCAAGTATACCATTCCTTTTACGAAGAGATGAGTATAGATAATAAGATCCCCCATAATGCTAAAAACCTGTTCATTGATCTAGCTGAAAGTATTGCCGGTAGTCTTAATGTTACCAACTGCTATGTGTGTGGAGGTACTAACATGGGAGACCAATGGCCTTGGGAAGCAAAGGAGGTAATGTCCGGTTCTGAGGCAGTTGACCAACTAATATCTACACAAGCCGATTATCATTTGAGTGTTAGAGGTAAATCTGAGTGGAGATTAAAGACCTCCATCATAGGTTATGTTTGCATAGCAAGGAAAGGAATAATGTATAATACTTCTGTAGGAGAATTAACTTGTCTAGGGCAAAAAGCTTATGATGATGATACAAAGAATACAACTTGGTGGTCGGCTTCAAATGTCTCAGAACCATCTAACCCGTTTGCTAGATATGCCAATTTAAAGGATGTGTGGTTTGATCTATCCATCACATCTATTTGGAGAGCCCCAGCAAATTTGTACTGGATCTGTGGTAAGAAAGCCTATTCGGAGCTGCCACAGGACTGGGAAGGGGCATGTGTGTTGGGTATGCTCAAACCATCCTTCTTCTTGTTACCGATTGAAACAGGTGAGACTTTAGGTGTTAAAGTGTATGATGTGAATCATAGGAAGAAAAGGGGACCCATAGAGATAGGCGCCTGGGAAGATGATGAATGGCCTCCCCAGCGTATTATAGATTACTATGGGCCAGCCACGTGGGCTGAGGATGGTACCTTTGGTTATAGAACCCCTATTTATATGCTCAACCGTATTATAAGATTACAGGCGGTGGTTGAGATTATCACAAATGAGACATCACAAGCGCTCAATCTTCTAGCGAAGCATAACACCAGGATGAGGACAGCAGTCTACCAAAATAGATTAGCCTTGGATTACCTTTTGGCAGTAGAGGGAGGTGTATGTGGGAAGTTTAACCTAAGTAATTGCTGTCTTCAAATAGATGACGAAGGGCAAGCAATAGCTGAGCTTACTAGCCATATGGTTAAACTAGCGCATGTGCCTACTCAGGTATGGAAAGGGTACAATCCAAGTAGTTGGTTTGGTAGCTGGTATGAGTGGTTTGGAGGGCTTAAGGCAGTGGTAGGTGGAGTCCTACTAATTTTAATGTTGTGTCTACTCCTGCCGTGTCTTATACCCTTAGTAGTTAGGTCTGTGCAAAGCCTGATAGGAAGTATAGCAGAGAGGAAGGCTGCTGCACAGATAATGGCGATATATAAGTATAAGGCTCTAGATCAGGGAGAACCAATGCAAGAAGATGAATGTTGAAGATTCACATCATAAGATAAGTCTGGTCTGGTTCATGGTAACCTGAGGTATATGCAAACCAAGGTTAAGTGATGCCTCAAGTAATTGTGAAATATCAGAGGCATCAAAGGGGGGAATGTGATGTAATTCCAGTAAAATACAAGTTTAGCAGGCTAAGATTGCCACAAGGCATATGTATGTATATGTGTTTGTAGTATCAGTTAGTTAATAACACGTAGCTAAGATACTGTCATCACTGTACTGACCAGGTGCAGGAATGTAAGAACTGGAATTACGCGTCCCTCTCCTTTGTATCAGATGAGCCACGTGGTTAGACCGGATGGATGAGTTTAGACTCTATTCATTAAATAGGTTAAGGGTATGTGTGGGTGTAGTTAATTGTGGGAGGAGCTACAGTGCTATATAAGGAATGTACTCTATGTATTCAGTACTCAGACTTTGCTGTATTTTGGTGACGCTAGTCCCTCTGAGTCCCGATCGGTGATCCAATAAAGAATCTCTTCCTTCCTGAAGAAACCTGTGTCCATCTCTCTGTGCTTGGCTTCCGTCAGTTTCTCCGGTATCATTACACCGAGCAATTTTCCTATAACTATAACCACGTTGTTATGGGATAATATTTTAGAACATTGCGCTGGTATTATAACTAGACAAGGCAATATTTATATTAAAAATATCAGTATTATTATTATTTTATTATTTATATAGTTTCAGCAAATTCCGTAGCGCTGTGGGTATGAGGTAATGTTAGAGTTCGAACATTGCCATGATACTCCAATTACACAAGGCAATATTTAAAGTATCAGTATATAATATTTAGAACCATTGTACTGGTATTATAACTAAACAGGGCAATATTTATTTCATGTTTGTATAATGAATATAGATATTGCAGTGGTATTATAACACAGGGCAATAATGACATTATAATATGAGCATGGGGTGATGTTAGAAACATTTTACTGATATAATAACAGTTGGCAGTGTGAGGTGTACAGACAGGGCATTGTGTCAGTGGGGCAGGTTTAGCTCACACATGCTGCATGGGACACACTGTGACCTGGAGGGGGGGTGTAGTGCTTCCGGGTCACCATCAGGGAAACATGGCGGCGCCCATGGAGCTGTACTGCTGGAAGGGAGACGGGGGACTTCCCACAGTGGACGTGGATTGTCTGACCGTGCTGGTAGGAGACCCCGGGGATAATGGGCTCTGGGCCAGGGGAAACATAGGGGCCCAAATCTGATGTCTAGCTGTAACCCCAGCTAGAAGGACGTATTGATCTCAATGACACCCCACTGTCAGTGTGAGTGTGAGACAGCATGAGGACAGGGAGTGTGAGACAGCACGAGGACAGGGAGTGTGAGACAGCACGAGGACAGGGAGTGTGAGACAGCACGAGGACAGGGAGTGTGAGACAGCACGAGGACAGGGAGTGTGAGTGAGACAGCATGAGGACAGGGAGTGTGAGACAGCATGAGGACAGGGAGTGTGAGACAGCATGAGGACAGGGAGTGTGAGAGAGACAGCATGAGGACAGGGAGTGTGAGTGAGACAGCATGAGGACAGGGAGTGTGAGTGAGACAGCATGAGGACAGGGAGTGTGAGAGAGACAGCATGAGGACAGGGAGTGTGAGTGAGACAGCATGAGGACAGGGAGTGTGAGTGAGACAGCATGAGGACAGGGAGTGTGAGTGAGACAGCATGAGGACAGGGAGTGTGAGTGAGACAGCATGAGGACAGGGAGTGTGAGTGAGAGTGAGACAGCATGAGGACAGGGAGTGAGTGTGAGACAGGGAGTGTGAGTGCAGACATGTGAGTGAGATGTCATGAGAAACAGGGAGTGTGAGTGCAGACATGTGAGTGAGATGTCATGACTGACAGAGAGTGTGAGTGAAATGGAATGACTGACAGGGAGTGTGAGTGCAGACACGTGAGTGAGATGTCATGACTGACAGGGAGTGTGAGTGCAGACATGTGAGTAAGATGTCATGGCTGACAGGGAGTGTGAGTGCAGACATGTGAGTGAGATGTCATGACTGACAGGGAGTGTGAGTGCAGACATGTGAGTGAGATGTCATGACTGACAGAGAGTGTGAGTGAAATGGAATGACTGACAGGGAGTGTGAGTGCAGACACGTGAGTGAGATGTCATGACTGACAGGGAGTGTGAGTGCAGACATGTGAGTAAGATGTCATGGCTGACAGGGAGTGTGAGTGCAGACATGTGAGTGAGATGTCATGACTGACAGGGAGTGTGAGTGCAGACATGTGAGTGAGATGTCATGACTGACAGGGAGTGTGAGTGCAGACATGTGAGTAAGATGTCATGGCTGACAGGGAGTGTGAGTGCAGACATGTGAGTGAGATGTCATGACTGACAGGGAGTGTGAGTGCAGACATGTGAGTGAGATGTCATGACTGACAGGGAGTGTGAGTGCAGACATGTGAGTAAGATGTCATGGCTGACAGGGAGTGTGAGTGCAGACATGTGAGTGAGATGTCATGGCTGACAGGGAGTGCGAGTGCAGACATGTGAGTGAGATGTCATGGCTGACAGGGAGTGCGAGTGCAGACATGTGAGTGAGATGTCATGGCTGACAGGGAGTGTGAGTGCAGACATGTGAGTGAGATGTCATGGCTGACAGGGAGTGCGAGTGCAGACATGTGAGTGAGATGTCATGACTGACAGGGAGTGTGAGTGCAGACATGTGAGTGAGATGTCATGACTGACAGGGAGTGCGAGTGCAGACATGTGAGTGAGATGTCATGACTGACAGGGAGTGTGAGTGCAGACATGTGAGTAAGATGTCATGGCTGACAGGGAGTGTGAGTGCAGACATGTGAGTGAGATGTCATGACTGACAGGGAGTGTGAGTGCAGACATGTGAGTGAGATGTCATGACTGACAGGGAGTGTGAGTGCAGACATGTGAGTAAGATGTCATGGCTGACAGGGAGTGTGAGTGCAGACATGTGAGTGAGATGTCATGGCTGACAGGGAGTGCGAGTGCAGACATGTGAGTGAGATGTCATGGCTGACAGGGAGTGCGAGTGCAGACATGTGAGTGAGATGTCATGGCTGACAGGGAGTGTGAGTGCAGACATGTGAGTGAGATGTCATGGCTGACAGGGAGTGCGAGTGCAGACATGTGAGTGAGATGTCATGACTGACAGGGAGTGTGAGTGCAGACATGTGAGTGAGATGTCATGACTGACAGGGAGTGTGAGTGCAGACATGTGAGTGAGATGTCATGACTGACAGAGTGTGTGTGTGAGTGAAATGGAATGACTGACAGGGAGTGTGAGTGCAGACATGTGAGTGAGATGTCATTCATGGCTGACAGAGTGTGAGTGAGATATAAGTGACAGAGAGTGTGAGTGCAGACGTGAGTGAGATGTCATGGCTGACAGGGAGTGCGAGTGCAGACATGTGAGTGAGATGTCATGGCTGACAGGGAGTGTGAGTGCAGACATGTGAGTGAGATGTCATGACTGACAGGGAGTGTGAGTGCAGACATGTGAGTGAGATGTCATGACTGACAGGGAGTGTGAGTGCAGACATGTGAGTGAGATGTCATGACTGACAGGGAGTGTGAGTGCAGACATGTGAGTGAGATGTCATGACTGACAGAGTGTGTGAGTGAAATGGAATGACTGACAGGGAGTGTGAGTGCAGACATGTGAGTGAGATGTCATTCATGGCTGACAGAGTGTGAGTGAGATATAAGTGACAGAGAGTGTGAGTGCAGACGTGAGTGAGATGTCATGGCTGACAGGGAGTGCGAGTGCAGACATGTGAGTGAGATGTCATGGCTGACAGGGAGTGTGAGTGCAGACATGTGAGTGAGATGTCATGGCTGACAGGGAGTGTGAGTGCAGACATGTGAGTGAGATGTCATGGCTGACAGGGAGTGTGAGTGCAGACATGTGAGTGAGATGTCATGACTGACAGGGAGTGTGAGTGCAGACATGTGAGTGAGATGTCATGACTGACAGGGAGTGTGAGTGAAATGGAATGACTGACAGGGAGTGTGAGTGCAGACATGTGAGTGAGATGTCATGGCTGACAGGGAGTGTGAGTGCAGACATGTGAGTGAGATGTCATGGCTGACAGGGAGTGTGAGTGCAGACATGTGAGTGAGATGTCATGACTGACAGGGAGTGTGAGTGCAGACATGTGAGTGAGATGTCATGACTGACAGAGTGTGTGAGTGAAATGGAATGACTGACAGGGAGTGTGAGTGCAGACATGTGAGTGAGATGTCATTCATGGCTGACAGAGTGTGAGTGAGATATAAGTGACAGAGAGTGTGAGTGCAGACGTGAGTGAGATGTCGTGCATGCGAGTGGTGGCTAGAGAGAGTGTAAACATGCTGGTGGCAGATAGTTGAGTGTTATCTTAAATAAATAGTAAAATACCCTAACCATAATAATAGTAATTACATTTGCGTATGTTGAATTGGATTATAGCTAGCAGTACTCTGCCCCCAAAACATTTATCTGTATCAGGAAAGACAGAAATGGAGCTGCACACTAGATCTCCAGTGTTATATCACAGGTGAGCTGCTTCCCATGGCAAAGGAAGGAGTTTAAAGCAGAAAAATGTGGCCTGTTGGGACAGTTTCCACGTATTGACCACCGACTGTATTTTTTGACATCTGTTTTATTTAAGTTTCGTACTGTCAATAATAAACTTTTTACTAATATGGGCAGCTCCATTTTTCTTTTTGCTGACAGTGTGAATGTCTGTTAGCGTGCGTGTAAACTTGTGAATGTCCAGTAATGGGAGAATAAATGTAAGTAGGAGGTTGGGTATTTGTAGACAATCGAGGGTCCAGTAGCATTTAGAGCATTGATGTGACTGCAAATGAGGATAAACATGAAGGTACAACGAGTGCTCAGTATGTGGAACATATACATGTAATAATTTGAATGTAGGAGTCACTAAACCATAAGGGAACTGCGCACATAAATATTACGCCATGCTTGGTGATCCACGGGAGGGAGCTACACACTCCCAAATTGTCAATAATTCCAAAAGGAAATCCGGATTCCAAATCTCAGTACAATCAGCTTCAATGGAACCGACTCACTGAACAATATTTTGTCTCCATCATGGGGTCCTTATCAAGTGAATTGAAAAAGACAACATGATGGAGTCGAAACTTTATCCTGTGTCTCTGTTGCTCTGAAGCTGTTTGTTCTAAAAACCGTATGTCCGGATCTCTCTTTGGAATTCTAGTCTGACTTTAGAAGTCAGATAGATTGAGTCCTGATAGTATTCCAATGTGTACAGGAGTGCGAGAACAGGCATGTAGTGAGAGAGAAGGCTTGCTAGAGACCTTGTCAATGTATGAATGACATGTAGTGTGAATGACAAGTAATATGTGTGTAGATATGTAACTGGCAGGCATTGAAATGTGTTATGAATGAATATGAGTACTGATGTGAATGAGCGATATAGTGCGTGCTGAGCATAGACTTGAGTAGAGTGAATAGTAAATAGAAGAGCCAACACAATACACAGAATGCACGGATCATTGAAACCGATCTGTAAAAGAGAAAAGTTAAAGCACACACCCCTACCAGAAACAAAACCTCAACCCTGTGCTATATGAAAATAACCAAAACAGAATCTGTTACTTAAAATCTAATCTGAAATTGTATGCAGAGACCGTTCACATCATGTAACATGGGGTATGCATCCTCAATAAGACTGTGTATCATGCCGGGCTAATTATGGAAAAGGTAACGAGAGAACATCTGCCATGTAATCATATAAACACACATCATCTTATATTAATAAAAAAAAATGTATATAAACATGCATTGAATCTGCATAGAGCTATAATACATTGTCATATTGGTGGATGAAGGGAATCCTCTTTCAATATAAGTAGTGGACAATAATCACATAAACATTATAAACATGCGTGGAATAGAGCTACACTGTACGGAAAGAGTGGTGGATAAATGGATTTGCCATCCAGCAGAAGTGGTAGTTGTTTTACAGTCAGGGGGATTTACTGTATCGGCAAAAGTAGGGTTAGAGAATACATGGGATTCTGTGATAAAAACTCATAGACTCTAGGTAACATAACCATTGTACAGATCTTTAGTTGATTAGAGTGCTTCTTTAACCCCTTAAGGACACATGACATGTGTGACATGTCATGATTCCCTTTTATTCCAGAAGTTTGGTCCTTAAGGGGTTAAAGGAACACAACAACTTCATCTAAAAACCGTATGTCCGGATCTGAAAGTATTTAGAAAACTGGGCAGACTAGATGGGCCGAATGGTTCTTATCTGCCGTCACATTCTATGTTTCTATGTTTCTATCTAATTGATCCACGCATCCAAGCTCTCTGGGTAGAAGAACCAGGACTGTTACTTTCTGGTTCTCATACCCTAGGTATTCCCCGTCATGTCACGCACTCATGTGCCGTCACTGTCTGTCATAGAGAATCATTGCACGCAGTTGTTTTTAATGGCAGATGTGTCTGTGTCCCCATTACTTATCTATGAGCAGCATTGGATTGGACCGTCATGCCTCCACGATGTTATTACATGAGGAGGGAGGGATCCTATATAATCTCTTAAATTATAATTTTCCTGAGATTTCTATAAAGGATAGAGTAGTAAATGAAACATTACATCCCAAAACAGCAATGTATACCCCACACTGCTTTTTTAAACGATATTTTGTTTCTGATTAGGCAGCCCTAGCCACACATTACATGGCTGTGACCGGCAGAGCCTGCATTTAAAAAAAAGTTTCATTTTGAATCAGATGTTAACTTATTTTACAAGTGTTTTTAGCTACTGGTCTGTAATTGAACTTTAATCACACACAGGAGGCTCCTGCATGGTCTAGCAAGTTATTAACAGTGCAGGGGATAATACATTATAAATTAAACAGAATTTGCAATAAAGTGTAAACATTATATCTCACTTTACAGGAAGTGTTTAGGAAGGCTGTGCATGTTACATGCTGTGAGGTGTAACTAGGGCTGCATAAACAAAAGTGATCATCTCCTAAATGGCAGAGAATTGAGCAGTGAGACATGGGGCAAGATCTATACACCAAAACTGCATTGTTAAGCTAAAGTTGTTTTGGTGACTATAATGTCCCTTTATGCGGAAGTGCTTTAGAGCAGTGTTCTCCAACCCAGCCCTCATGGACCACCAACAGTCCAGGTTTTTATCAGTACCACCATTGGAATAAAACAGGGAAATACATAAATCCTGGACTGTTAGTGGTCCATGAGCACTGGGTTGGGGAACAATGCTTCAGAGACATGAATTTATCTTTAAAATACTAGCTTTGGTCATACCTGGGATATGAATTGAACTCTACTCATTAAAAGGGGTAGTTACATGGAATTACCTTGCAGTAGAGGTGGTAAACTATACTGTACAGGAGTTTAAAGATGCATGGGAGAGTCATGCTTGGTATAGGACACTAAAAGCATTAGGGATTGACCGATTATCGGTTTTACCGATATAATCGGCCGATATTCGGTATTTTCGGCAATATCGGTATCGGCCAATAGAGATACCGATATTGCCAATAATACCTCCTAGGACCGCCAGGCTCATTACAAGCCCGGCGGTCCTGAGGGGGGCGGGCAGCAAGCGTTTACTCACCTCCCAGCAGCTTCTCCAGCTCCCCAGTGTAACTCTCGCGAGACCCGCGGCTGTCAGAGCGTTGCCATGGGTTACCATGGCAACGCTCCGCGCGGCACGCTAGCCGCGAGACTTACACTGGGGAGCTGGAGGAGCTGCTGGGAGGTGAGTAAACGATTGCTGCCCGTCCCCCCACCCCCCCCCCCACAGCCCAGCCAATGCCACTGGACCACCATGGACTGCTACACCCCCCCTCCCTGGCCAAGTATAAAACAGGGAGGGGGGACAACAAAAAATAATAATAATAATAATTAAATATAAAAAATAATAATTAAATATAAAAAAAAATTAAATATAAAAAAATAATAATATTTAATATAAAAATATTTTTTTTAATAAAAAATGCCCCCTCACACACTCCATTCTATACACATACACTACACAAACACACTGTGTGTATAATTCAGTGTGTGTATATAATGCTGTGTGTATATAATGCAGTGTGTTTGTATAGTGTGTATATAATTCAGTGTGTTTGTATAGTGTGTGTATATAATTCAGTGTGTTTGTATAGTGTGTGTATATATAATGCACACTATACAAACACACTGCATTATATGCACACTCTGCATTTCTTATACACAAACACACACACACTTTGCATTTAGTATATACAGCATTCACTTTATGCACACTACCCACACACTACACACTCTGCTTTCATTATATACACACTACACTAATACACACTGCATCCACTACACACACTAGACTAATACACACTGCATCCACTACACACACTAGACAAATACACACTGCATACACTAGACAAATACACACTGCATACACTACACAAACACACACTGCATCCACAACACACACACTACACAAACACACACTGCATCCACAACACACACACACACTACACAAACACACACAGCTCCCCTGTCTAAACACACTGCATCCACTACACGTGGCATGTATATTTTGTGCATTTACCTTTAGAAATAGTTTTTATTTTCCAAAATGGTAAATGTACAGAATATCGGCAATCGGCCTGAAAGTTCACAGAATATCGGTGCACTCATGCACTCTGGAATGCTGCAAGCGACATCTGGCACAGTGGATATGGTTTGTAGCAAGCTAGGTTCTTGTTGTGCTAGTGTTAAAGCTAGCTGCCATTTTTTCTGGAATGTAAGCCCTGGTTCAGTGGAGGGGACACTTGGCGTGGTGGGTGATTGTGATCCCTAACATGCTTCTGTTAAAACATGATATGTTGTTACAAACCTGGTTCACTAGCAGTGTAATCACTAGCTTATTGGAGGTAAACCCTGGCACTCTGCGTGTGGACTTTTGCCTTTTGGAGGAAATGGCAGTAAGGTTGTGAGTGAGCCCTGCTTCATTCAACTTACGTTTTGGCATTGTGTGCATGAACCCTGGTTACTGAAGATAGATCTGCATCGAGTGAGGCCATCCGTGGCATGGTGTGCGAGGTCTGACTGTAAATAGACTGTGTTTATTCCCTGGTATTGGAACGTATGTAAGCTCTGGCACTGTGTGTGTGAGAACTCTGGTTCATTGGCTGTCGACCCTTGGCTGAATGTTTGTGCGCGCTGGCACAGCGTGTGTGAATCTGTGCCTGCTCTGAATAGGTATAAATTCCTCAAAGTAGGCCGACAGCACCTGTATTCTGGCAACAATATTACCTGGTTTGTAAAAGATTTATGATCAGAATCCTCGAGTGGGATTGTTTATATGAACATATTGGTAGCACACACACACTAGCTCGGTCTGCCAGTGGTGGCACTCCATGTACCAGTCTGGCTGCACGGTGGTACAGACGTCTCTTTGATCAGATTTTATATTTAAATTGCCACGTAGACCTTCACTGAGCATTTGAGCAGAAAAACACTTAGTGAAATCTGATCCCCCCACTAGACTGTTTGAGGGGTGTCTGGTATCTTTTGATATGGATCAAAAGTGTTTTATTGACTTGTCACCAGAGAACATCATTGAGCATGAATCTTTCTGTGTCAGGCAGAATAATATACATGACATTTCAATCTGTTATGTTTCATATCCCTTGCACCAAATGTTTCTGACGTTGCGAATCCCCAGGGCAGAAAATTCTGAAGTGATTCACAGGTTTAGTAATTCACACCATATTCTGTCTGGAATCAGGAGCTATGCATAAGTACATACATTAACGCGTTAAAAGGAAGAGTTGCTCTGTGTATGCACAACGTAAACTCGCAGATAGATTAGAGAAGACATTTTCCAGACCACACAATCCGCAGGAGCTCCTTCCAATTCTCATGCAGCAGGAAACCCCATCCAGAACTGTGTTTGCTAATGATGCGGCTGCTGAGTTGGCAGCGAGCTCACCTCTTATTCTGCTTAGTTGCTAATAAGATGCTTCAGAAGTGACATCACTGACCACAGCATGAAACCCACAGCCACACGTGGTTAGCTAAGGCTGCAAACTGGGCCTGCAGCGTCCTGCACAGAGGGTCTAATCTGATGGAGGTCAGAAGGGGACACAGTCTTCTACAGCTCTCCATTTGTGTTTTTTTATTTTCCAGACATATGCCAAGTTCTCAGGAGCTCCTCTGAAGGTTCACAAGATCTCCAACCCATGGAAAAGCCCCTCAGGTAAACTCATCCAACCAACACTCCTTACCTTGTCCTGGAAACATTGAGTCCTCATGATAGTACCCTTCTAATAGCACTCTTCTTGCAGGTCAGATGCCTGCTCTAAAGACGCAGGATGAAGGAGTCATCTTTCAGAACACTAAAATTATTAACTATTTAAGGAAACAGGTGAGCTCTTCATATATAATTTTCAGCATTTGGAAACAGGTGAGGTCTTTAAATAGTATTACCCATCTCAGGAGGCAAGTGTATTTCTTATATCACGTGGCATTTCTAAACAGTATTGCCTTCCACGGGAAGTATATTGAAAAGGCGCTCACATTACAGTACCTAGAAGAGAACGTTTGGCTATTATAAATGCGCTCTTAAAATCCTGGTTACGGGTATAGGAAGAAAGGTTAATTTATTTGATAGAGGGGGTAAAGGGAACGAGAGACTGATGCCTCTTACACAAAATAGTGGAGGAAGGAGATGAGTAATCTCACATTCAGAAAACAGGAGAGAGAGAGAGAGAGACAGGTGATAACTCTGACAGTGGGGGTTCAAGGAGGCAGGTGACCTGCTAGACAGTGTATTTTGAGATAGAACAGTTCTCTGACAGTCAATATTATAGTATGGAAAGACACCAATGATCTATCTGACAGTCGATATTATAGTATGGAAAGACACCATTGATCTATCTGACAGTCGATATTGTAGTATGGAAAGACACAGAGGATCTATCTGACAGTCAATATTATAGTATGGAAAGACACCAATGATCTATCTGACAGTCGATATTATAGTATGGAAAGACACCATTGATCTATCTGACAGTCGATATTATAGTATGGAAAGACACCAATGATCTATCTGACAGTCGATATTATAGTATGGAAAGACACCATTGATCTATCTGACAGTCGATATTGTAGTATGGAAAGACACAGAGGATCTATCTGACAGTCAATATTATAGTATGGAAAGACACCAATGATCTATCTGACAGTCGATATTATAGTATGGAAAGACACCATTGATCTATCTGACAGTCGATATTATAGTATGGAAAGACACCAATGATCTATCTGACAGTCGATATTATAGTATGGAAAGACACCAATGATCTATCTGACAGTCGATATTGTAGTATGGAAAGACACAGAGGATCTATCTGACAGTCAATATTGTAGCATGGAAAGACACCAATGATCTATCTGACAGTTGATATTGTAGTATGGAAAGACACCGATGATCTATCTGACAGTCGATATTATAGTATGGAAAGACACCATTGATCTATCTGACAGTCGATATTGTAGTATGGAAAGACACAGAGGATCTATCTGACAGTCGATATTATAGTATGGAAAGACACCAATGATCTATCTGACAGTCGATATTATAGTATGGAAAGACACCAATGATCTATCTGACAGTTGATATTGTAGCATGGAAAGACACCGATGATCTATCTGACAGTCGATATTATAGTATGGAAAGACACCAATGATCTATCTGACAGTCGATATTGTAGTATGGAAAGACACAGAGGATCTATCTGACAGTCAATATTGTAGCATGGAAAGACACCAATGATCTATCTGACAGTTGATATTGTAGTATGGAAAGACACCGATGATCTATCTGACAGTCGATATTATAGTATGGAAAGACACCATTGATCTATCTGACAGTCGATATTGTAGTATGGAAAGACACAGAGGATCTATCTGACAGTCGATATTATAGTATGGAAAGACACCATTGATCTATCTGATAGTCGATATTATAGTATGGAAAGACACCAATGATCTATCTGACAGTCGATATTGTAGTATGGAAAGACACCAATGATCTATCTGACAGTCGATATTGTAGTATGGAAAGACACCATTGATCTATTTGACAGTCGATATTGTAGTATGGAAAGACACAGAGGATCTATCTGACAGTCAATATTGTAGCATGGAAAGACACCAATGATCTATCTGACAGTTGATATTGTAGTATGGAAAGACACCGATGATCTATCTGACAGTCGATATTATAGTATGGAAAGACACCATTGATCTATCTGACAGTCGATATTGTAGTATGGAAAGACACAGAGGATCTATCTGACAGTCGATATTATAGTATGGAAAGACACCATTGATCTATCTGATAGTCGATATTATAGTATGGAAAGACACCAATGATCTATCTGACAGTTGATATTGTAGTATGGAAAGACACAGAGGATCTATCTGACAGTCAATATTGTAGTATGGAAAGACACCAATGATCTATCTGACAGTCGATATTATAGTATGGAAAGACACCATTGATCTATCTGATAGTCGATATTGTAGTATGGAAAGACACAGAGGATCTATCTGACAGTCAATATTGTAGCATGGAAAGACACCAATGATCTATCTGACAGTTGATATTGTAGCATGGAAAGACACCGATGATCTATCTGACAGTCGATATTATAGTATGGAAAGACACCAATGATCTATCTGACAGTCGATATTGTAGTATGGAAAGACACCAATGATCTATCTGACAGTTGATATTGTAGTATGGAAAGACACAGAGGATCTATCTGACAGTCGATATTGTAGTATGGAAAGACACCAATGATCTATCTGACAGTTGATATTGTAGTATGGAAAGACACAGAGGATCTATCTGACAGTCGATATTGTAGTATGGAAAGACACCGATGATCTATCTGACAGTCGATATTATAGTATGGAAAGACACCAATGATCTATCTGACAGTTGATATTGTAGTATGGAAAGACACCGATAATCTATCTGACAGTCGATATTGTAGTATGGAAAGACACCAATGATCTATCTGACAGTCGATATTGTAGTATGGAAAGACACCAATGATCTATCTTTGGAATTACACAGAAGATCGCTCTGACAGTTGAGATTGGAATATAGAAATACACCAATGATCTGACAGTTGAGATTGTAGGGTGGAAGAAGACATGATCTCTCTGACAATGAATATGAAATATGTAGAATGAAGTGTAGTCCGCTTTATATTGTTTGATTACAGGCATACTTCACTAATATGGTGGGCTATCCGGACCACCGCTGTAAAGCCAATCACAGTTTTATTTCATTTGCAAGTCCATATAAAAGCCGTAAATCATTACATTTATGCTATCAAACAATATATTTATATTAAGTATGCAATAGCTCTAGATAAAAAAATATATATCATCTGAATATAGTTGAAATACGCTGTACTAGCGAGCGTCAAAATGCAAGATACTACTGTACAGAAGATCCCATTTTCATTTATATACAATGAATGGTTTGTGTCAAAAAAATATTATATCAACTCTGGAAGCAAGCATGTTCACAAAAAAGGAAGAATTGGGCATCGTACACTTTAAGGAAAGGGTCTGGTTTTTCTGAATCTCTCCCTCTCATTAAAGGACCCCAAGGACACTGTCACTTATTAATTGATTATTTAATACATTTGCAGCCACATAGCTAGAGAATTGCATATACTATGTCTGTGTCCCACGGCCCATTAACTCTGAATCCAGACTCCCTGTGCTGTCTGTTTCTCGCTCCTTGACCCAGATGGAAAGTCAAACTGAGGAGTTTGAAGGAGAGAACACGGAACCTCTGTCTCTCCTGCACTGCAACATAATATGAAAATAGGAACATTTCTGTGGTTTTGTCTGGTTAGGATGATCAAGGCTTTGGAGGAAAAATATACACTGACAGTACTGTTTTGCTGTACATACAGTTAGACCATTTTTAAGTTCAAACTCAGTGAGGAGATAGGAGGTTCCACATGCACTTACTCACAGAGGATTATTCACTAAATCGAGCGTTGCCGGGAATTCACATTCCAAAATAACCCAACTGAACTGGCTTTGAGAATTATTCTTATTCAGCAATTTTTGGCCCAGATTTCATAATTCTATTTGAATTCACTTTGAATTCCCAGCAATTCAGTGAATATCCCAGATAGAGATAATGCACTAAAATCTGAATTGTTTGTAATTCAAAATGAATTTGGAAAACTTATCAGCTAAATTCAGTTGAGCCCTTTTGACCTAAAAATGTACTTGTTATTCCTGACAACACTTTAGTAAATAAATCTCTGATTTGTAAACTTCAGCCAAAAAAATTATTACCGGTATATAATATATATATAACTTTTTTTTATTTTTTTAATTCGTTATTTCAGCCTAAATGTGCTATTTGGTTTTCAGCTCATGTGGCTACTCAGCTATTAGTCCAGGTTTCCAAATTTCTGATTGGCCTAAAATGTACAATTATCTTGTTAATACACCCCAATTCTCTGTTAAGTGAATACCCCACTTCCAGTTAGCAGTTATGCTGTTTTTCTTTCAGTCTGTTGCATTCAATGCTGGCTTTAAAAAATAAACCAAATAACTTTCATTTAATACTTTGCAGAAATACAATGCAGATTACGACCTGTCAGCCAAACAGGGAGCTGATACGCTGGCATTTATATCTCTGCTGGAGGAGAAGCTGCTCCCAGCCCTGGTGAGTGTCCGTGGCTACTGCACAGGTTAGAAAACAATCAGCCGTGTTCTTTGCTTGCTGTAGAATGGATGTGACGTTTCATTGTTTTGCTGCCGTCCCTGTCTGCAGATTCACACATTTTGGGTGGATGCCAGGAATTATGTGGAGCACACACGCAAGTGGTATGCAGAATTAATCCCTTTCCCCCTGAATTTCTTTATTCCAAACCAAATGCACAAGAGAGCGTTGGAACGCCTGCAGCTGATCAGGGAAGAGAGCTGGGCAGAGGAGGATGATGCCTTAGAGAAACAGGTAACATACATATTGAGTTACATGAGTTAAGGTAGAGGGTCACTTGTTGTGGACATGATCAATTTGGCATAGTCATTGGTTACAGACATGGGCAATAGGGATGGTCACAGGTTGTGTAGCAGCAAAATCGTGAAGATCACAGGTTGTGGAGGTGGGATATAGGGAGGGTCACAGGTTGTAGAGATGGGATATAGAGAGGGTCACAGGTTGTAGAAATGGGATATAGGGAGAGTCACAGAATGTAGAGATGGGATATAGGGAGGGTCACATGTTATGGAGGTGGGATACAAGGAGGGTCACAGGTTGTGGAGGTGGGATATAGGGAGGGTCACAGGTTGTGGAGGTGGGATATAGGGAGGGTCACAGGTTGTGGAGGTGGGATATAGGGAGGGTCACAGGTTGTGGAGGTGGGATATAGGGAGGGTCACAGGTTGTGGAGGTGGGATATAGGGAGGGTCACAGGTTGTAGAGATGGGATATAGGGAGAGTCACAGAATGTAGAGATGGGATATAGGGAGAGTCACAGGTTGTAGAGATGGGATATAGGGAGGGTCACTGGTTGTAGAGATAGGATATAGGGAGGGTCACATGTTGTAGAGATGGGATATAGGGAGGGTCACAGGTTGTAGAGATGGGATATAGGGAGGGTCACAGGTTGTGGAGGTGGGACATAGAAACTATGAAATCGGTCATGTGTTATGGCTGTATTAGGGTACAGAGTAGAGTTCAAGGGGTGATGGGGAGACAGAGTCACAGGTTGTCTGGGGATGGATTGGGTCTGAGGTGAGAGGAGTGATGATGGGTCATAGTGTTTGGAGATGGGGCATTGCTGGGCTCACACCTGAGCAATGGAAGAGTCACATGAATTGAGATGTTTGTTTTGTGGCTTGGAACTGGGCATGTGGGGCTCACATGGTGTGGAACTGGGCATGTGGTGCTCACAGGGTGTGGAACTGGGCATGTGGTGCTCACAGGGTGTGGAACTGGGCATGTGGGGCTCACAGGGTGTGGAACTGGGCATGTGGGGTTCACAGGGTGTGGAACTGGGCATGTGGTGCTCACAGGGTGTGGAACTGGGCATGTGGTGCTCACAGGGTGTGGAACTGGGCATGTGGTGCTCACAGGGTGTGGAACTGGGCATGTGGTGCTCACAGGGTGTGGAACTGGGCATGTGGTGCTCACAGGGTGTGAAACTGGGCATGTGGGGCTCACAGGGTGTGAAACTGGGCATGTGGGGCTCACCGGGTGTGGAACTGGGCATGTGGGGCTCACAGGGTGTGGAACTGGGCATGTGGGGCTCACAGGGTGTGGAACTGGGCATGTGGTGCTCACAGGGTGTGGAACTGGGCATGTGGTGCTCACAGGGTGTGGAACTGGGCATGTGGTGCTCACAGGGTGTGGAACTGGGCATGTGGGGCTCACAGGGTGTGGAACTGGACATGTGGGGCTCACAGGGTGTGGAACTGGGCATGTGGGGCTCACAGGGTGTGGAACTGGAGCAGTGCAGATGGTCACAAGGTGTGTTGAATGAGTTGTTGAGTGGGATCAAAGGTCACTGGGGGTGAAGTTTAGCAATGGAGTGGCATGCTTAAAATGGAAATGAACCCCTTAGTGTGTCACAAGGTGCAGAGATGCGTAATCAAGTGGCTCACACTGTTTGCAGTTGGGCAGCCATTTAACAAAAGCCTGGGAATTTAGAGGCCTCCCATTATTGTCAGAGTGCGTGTGACATAATGCATTTTATCTTCTCAGCTCTACGCAGACGCACAGGAATGCATGAGTTTATTATCGCAGCGACTAGGAACAAAGAAATTCTTCTTTGGAGACTCGTAAGTATCTGGAAAATGAGCATTTACCTGTGAGATTCCACATGTGCAGAGGTTCAGTGATCCATCCTGTCACTGTGTGACCCTCTGTTAACTTTAGCAGCAGATATAGTAAGAAGCATTTTAACTCACACATGTCCATCAGACAGCAGCACAGGGGTAATATTTGCATGTGATTTCTTGAGTGTTCTGTTACAGGAAAAGCTTGTAGGTGTCTCCTCTTATTTAATCAGATAATTTCATGGAGAAACAAGCAAAACACTAGTTCACTGTCTCATTCAGCTTCAAGATGAAAGGAGATATTTTAAATAAATCAATATATATATATATATATATATATATATATATATATTACATCAAATCAGTGACCATAGACCCAACACATCTTAATGTGTTGGTAGTAGGCTAAGGCTGCAGTCCCCCCCCCTGTATTTGTCAAACTCTTTGCAAGCCTCAATCGGAAACGTCTGAAAGGTATCTGCCTCAGATGTATTTTTTGAGGACTTGAAAAGCTGCAGACCCTTTTTACCATTATCCATACAGAAATGGCAGTTATAAAATTGTCAGAAGAAAGAAAAGCCTGATTAAAAGACAAGCTACAGACACTCTTAAACCATGAGCCTTCTGAGATCTCTCACCTCGACAATAGGCCTGGTCAGATGGTTTCACTGACAGGTCAGACTAGCTCAAAGGATTTTTTTGGAACCAGCTAATTTGTGTTGCAAAGGAACTCAAACTGAACTTGTTCTGGTGGTTGGAAGATCAAAATCTGAGCCAAGGTTTTCATCTGGATATATGTCACTACAGATGCCAGTAGAAGAGGATGTGGAGCACACTGCAAAGACCGAATGGCTAAAGAGTTTGGCCAACTCAGTTAATGCATCTACTTGGAGCTGTTTTCAGAGCATTGATGAGTTTCGCTCCACTTATGATAGAACAGTATAATTTAATAAAAACAGAGAGTCGGACAGTAGCTTCATATGTAAATCATCAAGGAGGGAACAGGAGTGTGAAACTCATCAAAGAATTGAAACCTATGATGTTTTGGACACCATCTCAAAGGCCTCAATGCAGTTTAGCTTCCAGGGAAAGAGAATGCTTTGGCATATTTCTTGAGCAGATGGAATCTGAATCCCGGAGAGTGGAGCCTTGAAAAGGAAATATTTCTTCAAATTATGAAGAAGTAGGGAATGCCTCAAATAGACTTCATAGCATCATCCAAGAATGCTCACGTTGCAAGATTTTTGTCCAGCAAACTAGACCTTCAGGCAGGGCCTGAATCGAGAATGCAATCTGGGATATGTGTTTGCCCCAAATCCCTATAATACATTGAATCCTGAGAAAGATTTGGAAAGCCAATATCAAGGTGATTGCCATTATTCCACTTTGGCCGTGCTCAAAATGAGGTTTAGAGGAACCATGGATGCTTCCCAATGTGTGGGACCTTCTTCTCCAAAGGCCAGCAATCCATCCTTCTCCTCAGTCTCTGAACCTTTCAGCATGGCCTTTGAGAAGCTACTATAGCCACCAGGACAACTACAGCTTATTGTTTTTGTTCTGGTGAGTAGAATCATTCCCCTTCAGGCATTTTTGAGTAAACACTGTCTTTTCAGAGAAAATCCAGTGTTTACATTCCTAGGGATACCTTCACTGGCCACTCAGGCTGCTAGGGGTGCTTGTTGGGCAGTGCTGCACACTGCTATTCAGTGCTTCCACCCTCTGCATTCAGACACTGAACTTTCCTCATAGAGATGCATTGATTCAATGCATCTCTATGAGGTGATGCTGCTTACCCAGGGCTGTGTTTGGCTTGTCTCAGCCAGTTCTATGTGAAAGAATTGTGATTGGCTCAAAATATCACTTCTAATTATGCCAGCCAAGCAGGCAGATCAGGGACAGAGCCAGCAGCTGCAGACTTGAATAAAATTAAGATTTTACTATATATATTCTTTTTTGGGGGGGGGGGAGGGGGAGGCAATGGGGGCTAGATGGTGGTTTTAACACTATAGGGTCAGGAATACATGTTTGTGTTCCTGACACTATAGTGTTTCTTTAAGGCTAGAAAGTCTACTTCAGCCACATATCACATTTGGGACAATTTTAAAGAATACAAAGAAAATACGTTTTCTAAATCCATCCTATTCAGATATTCTCAATTTTTTTGCAAGAGGGATTAAAAAAAGAAGGCCCGAGCTCTCTAAAAGTTAAAGTCTCAGATCTGTTATTTTTTTTTTTTAAATCAAATTTCCAAGAAAACCAGAGTGAACAATTTGTATTTGATAGGACAGTCATAGATCGGAATTTGTGCAAAGGATCACATCAGCATGTCTGTATTAAACAAAAGTGCAGGTGTATGAAAGGGGTGTCATTGGGAGGTTAAGGATCCAAGAGAAACAATACAGAGAATATGATGGAGAGGAGAGAAAGAACAGCAAACTGACTTGATGCGAGAGTTCACTGCTCGATTTAAGCCACAACGTGTTGCAAAATGTGTTTCATCTTTGCTTGCAGTGCAGCTCGGCTTGTTACTCTTTAGGGCGGCCGCACTGGTGTCACTGTTTGTTGACCCACCAAGTGCTGCTGCTGCGTGGAGTGCAACCCTTGCTGTGCTACAGATTGCATGCTCACCTGGTCTCACCATTCTCTTCTGACATTCCTCCTTGCAGGCCTGCCTCTCTTGATGCACACATTTTCAGCCATTTAGCGCTAATTCTGAACACTAAACTACCCAGCAACAGGTTACAGCAACACCTGAAGACACTGAATAACCTGTGTCAATACTGCAACTCCATACTCGACATTTACTTTGAACGGGAAGGAGGTAAGTCCTTTGCCACTCGGCAGATATTATGTATCCACATCAACACCTTAGCTACCTGGCCATTTCACACCGGGGTTTTTAGGGTTTTGCTCTTTTTATGCTCATTGTACTTAAACACATAATATTAGTGCTCTTTCTGTGAATTATTCTCAGAAACTATATGTTGGGTTTTTTCAGCAGATCATTCATTTGTAGAATCTATACATATACTCTGTATATTTTAAACAGTACAAAATGTAGATTTTTATCTTAAAGGACCACTCTAGGCACCCAGACCATTTCAGCTTAATGAAGACGTCTGGGTGTCAGGTCCCGCTAGGATTAACCCTTTTTTCTATAAACATAGCAGTTTCAGAGAAACTGCTATGTTTACCTATGGGTTAATCCAGCCTCTAGTGGCTGTCTCATTGACAGCCGCTAGAGGCGCTTCCACGCTTCTCACTGTGATTTTCACAGTGAGAAGACGCCAGCGTTCATAGGAAAGCATTGTAAATGCTTTCCTATGAGACTGGCTGAATGCGTGCGCGGCTCTTGCCGCGCATGCACATTCAGCCGGAGAGGAGGAGGTGAGCTCCCCGCCCGGCGCTGGAATAAGAGGTAAGTTTAACCCCTTCCTCTCCATCCAGCACGGCGGGAGGGGAACCCTGAGGGTGGGGGCACCCTCAGGGCACTATAGTTCGGCACCATAGTGGTCCTTTAATATTTATGTGGTTATTCAATAAAGTCTGAGTGCCCACCGTACCAGTAGATGTGTCGCAGGCGAGGAAGTTGTTAAGCCTTCCTAATAGTAATATGTGGTTCTATTGACCCCACAAGGTTTTTTTTACATTTGTTTTTACTTTTTAATGTGGCAGCTGGCTAGCAAGTGCTGTCCACCATCCACATAATTAACCGTCATGAAGCAAAGAGTTAAAATATTACTTCAAATTATTGTTCACTTGCATACCAGTGCCTTGTGAATTGGGTTATTTTTTACTGGAGTTTGTACATCGATGCCCAAACTCACCTAGCAAAGACAAATAATAATAAACATAAAAAAATTGCCCCAACAATTCTCCACTATAGGCATAAGATTTTTTTCAGATAAGGGGGTCTCATGCTCATCTATATAATTTCAGGGCAATAGGGAGCTATGTAGGGATAATTGTGGGGCATGGTATAATATGTCGACAGCTACCCCACACCCCACGATTTTGTTATCTGTGCATATGATGTTCCTATGTGATCACGGTTGCCATTGTGCGCTTCCTGGGTGCTTAAAGACTCTCCTTTTTCAAAAGAGGGTTCATTTAGCCCATTTTTGTACTCATACAAGTAACAAAGTAATTTTAGGGCATTGAGCACCTAGTAGGCTGATGATAGCCATTCCTAATTAGACCCCTGATTTGAAATAGAATCCTCCCCTCTTTTATATACAGGGTATTAAGTATTGTGTGGTATCATGTATTTAAGGAATAGTATCTTGTTTGGAACCTCTGTTCCCCATTCCCTTAAGACTTGATTGCCATTTTTATAATCACCTACCCATGACAGTGGTATGAAACCCCACACTGGATAGAGGGATATTCCCTCCTTCCGAAATGGCATTATGCCATTTAGGGGGGTGGGGATTGCTAGAAGCTTTAAAAGGTGTCTGGATCAGGTGGTCACTATTAATTTAGTAATCACCTGTAGATTATATGGACACGTAAATCCCCTCCATAGAATGCTGTCCTTGTAGACAGTGAGGTAGAAGATCTGTTTCTAACGTGATCACCTGTATTCTAGGCAGACGAGTGACAGCTCATTTGAAATAACATATTCTTCTTTATCAAGCAAGGGTTTTCCTAACCCTTTAGTTGGTGCAGTGTGAGATATAAATTCCCGTATCTCTGCACCACTTCAATGAGAAAGTGCCACAGCGTCATCACGCAGCTGGATGGCGCCTTTTTAAATATAATGTGGAAGAATAGTTTGTTTCGTCCTCGTCATGAGTTACAGAGGAGCAGACGTACAACGCATTTCAGAAATGCTGCAGCATAGAGTCATCATCCGCAGTGAAAGGGTTATGGTTCTAACAACAACTCTAATAGAGCTTGGTTGCTTCATCTAAGTGTTGCTTCTAAGTGTGTGTGTGGTTGGAGATATTCTGGAGAGTTTTACAGAAGCTTCAACTGTCTAAGAGTTGTGCTAAGAGTTCTTTTTTACTGTTACAGGTAAGATTCATCTGTAGGAAAAGGTTACTGGCTGCACAAGGTTTGATTTCCTGTTGGTAATTATAAGGCATTTGATTGGATTAGGTAGCTACTTGCTATTGATTGCTATTTAAATTAGCTATTGTTTGCTAATAAGCCTACCCAGGTGTTAAACATTCCTAGTGGGAGGTGATTTTAGGAGTATATAAGGGTAGTTGTCATTAGCTTGGCTAATAGAGCTTGGTTGCTTCATCTAAGTGTTGCTTCTTAAGTGTGTGTGTGGTTGGAGATATTCTGGAGAGTTTTACAGAAGCTTCAACTGTCTAAGAGTTGTGCTAAGAGTTCTTTTTTACTGTTACAGGTAAGATTCATCTGTAGGAAAAGGTTACTGGCTGCACAAGGTTTGATTTCCTGTTGGTAATTATAAGGCATTTGATTGGATTAGGTAGCTACTTGCTATTGATTGCTATTTAAATTAGCTATTGTTTGCTAATAAGCCTACCCAGGTGTTAAACATTCCTAGTGGGAGGTGATTTTAGGAGTATATAAGGGTAGTTGTCATTAGCTTGGCTAATAGAGCTTGGTTGCTTCATCTAAGTGTTGCTTCTTAAGTGTGTGTGTGGTTGGAGATATTCTGGAGAGTTTTACAGAAGCTTCAACTGTCTAAGAGTTGTGCTAAGAGTTCTTTTTTACTGTTACAGGTAAGATTCATCTGTAGGAAAAGGTTACTGGCTGCACAAGGTTTGATTTCCTGTTGGTAATTATAAGGCATTTGATTGGATTAGGTAGCTACTTGCTATTGATTGCTATTTAAATTAGCTATTGTTTGCTAATAAGCCTACCCAGGTGTTAAACATTCCTAGTGGGAGGTGATTTTAGGAGTATATAAGGGTAGTTGTCATTAGCTTGGCTAATAGAGCTTGGTTGCTTCATCTAAGTGTTGCTTCTTAAGTGTGTGTGTGGTTGGAGATATTCTGGAGAGTTTTACAGAAGCTTCAACTGTCTAAGAGTTGTGCTAAGAGTTCTTTTTTACTGTTACAGGTAAGATTCATCTGTAGGAAAAGGTTACTGGCTGCACAAGGTTTGATTTCCTGTTGGTAATTATAAGGCATTTGATTGGATTAGGTAGCTACTTGCTATTGATTGCTATTTAAATTAGCTATTGTTTGCTAATAAGCCTACCCAGGTGTTAAACATTCCTAGTGGGAGGTGATTTTAGGAGTATATAAGGGTAGTTGTCATTAGCTTGGCTAATAGAGCTTGGTTGCTTCATCTAAGTGTTGCTTCTTAAGTGTGTGTGTGGTTGGAGATATTCTGGAGAGTTTTACAGAAGCTTCAACTGTCTAAGAGTTGTGCTAAGAGTTCTTTTTTACTGTTACAGGTAAGATTCATCTGTAGGAAAAGGTTACTGGCTGCACAAGGTTTGATTTCCTGTTGGTAATTATAAGGCATTTGATTGGATTAGGTAGCTACTTGCTATTGATTGCTATTTAAATTAGCTATTGTTTGCTAATAAGCCTACCCAGGTGTTAAACATTCCTAGTGGGAGGTGATTTTAGGAGTATATAAGGGTAGTTGTCATTAGCTTGGCTAATAGAGCTTGGTTGCTTCATCTAAGTGTTGCTTCTTAAGTGTGTGTGTGGTTGGAGATATTCTGGAGAGTGTTGCTTCTAAGTGTGTGTGGTTGGAGATATTCTGGAGAGTGTTGCTTCTAAGTGTGTGTGGTTGGAGATATTCTGGAGAGTGTTGCTTCTTAAGTGTGTGTGTGGTTGGAGATATTCTGGAGATAAACTGGAGGTAATCTGAGGTATTCAGGAGGATAAATAAAAAAAAAAGGTAAAATTTGTTTGATTTAAATTATTCGCCTCATTGGAATGGCAGACTTAGTTCAGTGTAATAGTTGCTTTGCATTTGTTTCACGTTCCACTTTTTGGAGGTTTGGTTGTTGTCTGATCTGTAGGCAGTTCTCTATCTTGCGGCAGGAGATTGTATTTTTGAAGTCTGAGATTTGTAAATTATCTGGTAAACAAATTCAGGCTGGAACTGCTGCAAAGCCATTGCCGCAGAGACATACTAGGAATGGCAGATGGATTACTGTAGGATCTGGTAGACTTGGAGTTGTGGATAAAAGGCATATTGCACAGTCTGTTGTTCTACATAATTCATTTTCTGCACTTTCAGAGTGTAGTGGTGTCCTGGAGATAGGCACTGAGGCTAGTGGTGTTGTGCAGAGAGGCACTGAGGCTAGTGGTGTTGTGCAGAGAGGCACTGAGGCTAGTGGTGTTGTGCAGAGAGGCACTGAGGCTAGTGGTGTTGTGCAGAGAGGCACTGAGGCTAGTGGTGTTGTGCAGAGACGCACTGAGGCTAGTGGTGTTGTGCAGAGAGGCACTGAGGCTAGTGGTGTTGTGCAGAGAGGCACTGAGGCTAGTGGTGTTGTGCAGAGAGGCTTGAAGACTATGGTGAGGCCTAATAGAAAGCAGTTGTTGTTGGGGGATTCCATCATAAGAGGTGTGGAGATGGACAATGGTGGTCTTGTGAGGTGTCTTCCCGGAGCTACTGCTCACAGAGACAGGAGACGTATCTGTAATATTGTTAAGCAAGCAAAGCAGGAAGGGGAATTGGATGTACTTGTCCATTTAGGGACAAATGACTTGGCTTGCAATGAGGTTTCAGAGGTTAAGGAAGTTTTTAGTGTTTTTGCCAATGATATACGGCAGGTTGCTTCCACACTGTCATTCTCTGAAGTTCTGCCTGTGCATAACACTCAGAACGACAGGCGGATGCGTATTAGGGACTTTAACTTGTGGCTTGGTGAATGGTGTCGGGAGCAAGGATTTGGCTTTATTGCTCATGGTAGCTCTGTTTGGAATGGAAATAAACTGTACAAAAAAGATGGTTTGCATCTTTCTCAAAAGGGAACAAATGTTCTCAGTGAGCAGTTCAGAGGTTTTGCTAGGATGTTTTTAAACTAGGAGGGGGGGGCAAAAGGGTGATAAAACATCAATCCAATTGTCCCCCAAAACAAGGACAGAAGGTGCCTGTAGCAAGTGTGTTAAAAAATGATAAGCTTAGAGTCATGTCTACAAATGCTCGAAGTTTAGGGAATAAGATCCATGAACTTGTGGCAATAATGGCAACTGATAATGTAGATTTAGTCGCTGTTACTGAGACATGGTATAATGAGAAAAATGACTGGGACATAGCAATACCAGGGTACTCTTTATATAGAAAAGACAGGGAAGGCAAGAAAGGGGGTGGGGTGGCCCTGTATGTAAAGGATAGCATAAAATCTAGCCTAATAAAGGTTAGTGAGGCGAACATAGAGTCCGTTTGGGTTACGTTAGAATTTGGTAATCACACAGTAACTCGTGTAGGTGTGATTTATAGGCCCCCAGGACAAATTGAAGAGTTAGATAATCTACTAGTTGAAGAAATAGCTAAAATGACAATGAAGGGGGAAGTTATCATCATGGGTGACTTTAATCTTCCTGATGTGAATTGGAAAACAAAAATAGCTACTTGTGCCAGGAGCACACATATTCTAAACTCCCTACTGGGATTGTCTCTAAAACAAGTCGTTGAGGAGCCAACTCGTAAAGAGGCCATACTAGATTTAGTGTTAACAAATGGAGATTTGGTATCAGATATTACTGTAGGTGAAAGTTTAGGATCCAGTGATCATCAGTCAGTGTGGTTTAATATAAGAACAGTGACTGAGTCACACCACACAAAAACAAAAGTTTTAGACTTTAGAAAAACAGACTTTTCTAAAATTAGAATATGTGTAAAGGAGTCATTATCAGACTGGAGCAATTTATATGGAGTCCAAAAGAAATGGGATTATTTAAAAGTTGCACTACTAAAGGCAACAGAAAATTGCATTAGGCTTGTCAGTAAAAGCAAAAAATTCAAGAAACCACTGTGGTACTCCGCAGATGTGGCCAAAATAGTAAAAAACAAAAAGTTAGCATTTAGTAATTATAAAAAAACCCAGAGTGAGGAAGACAGAATGACCTATAAGATTAGGCAGAAAGAGGCTAAGCAAGTTATAAGAGCTTCCAAATCCCACACAGAAGAGAAAATAGCACAGTCAGTAAAAAAGGGGGACAAAACTTTTTTTAGATACATAAATGAGAAAAGAAAAGTAAAACAAGGATTAGTTAGATTAAAAACAAAAGAAGGAAGGTATGTAGATGAGGATAAAGGTCTAGCTGACTGCCTCAATGAATATTTTTGTTCGGTATTTACAGATGAAAATGAAGGAAAGGGACCTCAGTTAAGAAAAAGGATAAATGAGTCATTTATTACACGTGAGTTTACAGAGGAAGAGGTTCTATTTCAACTGTCAAAAGTAAAGACAAATAAGTCAATGGGACCTGATGGAATACACCCAAAGCTATTAAAAGAGCTTAGTGGTGTACTAGCAAAACCATTAACAGATTTATTTAACCAATCATTGATAACAGGAGTAGTCCCAGAAGATTGGAAGTTAGCGAATGTTGTGCCCATTCACAAGAAAGGTAATAGGGAGGAGTCGGGCAACTATAGGCCAGTAAGCCTTACTTCAGTAGTGGGGAAAGTGATGGAAACCATGTTAAAGGATAGGATTGTTGAACATCTAAAAACACATGGATTTCAAGACCAGAGACAACATGGGTTTACTTCAGGGAGATCATGCCAAACTAATCTTATTGATTTTTTTGATTGGGTAACTAAAATTATAGATCAGGGTGGTGCAGTAGACATTGCTTACCTAGATTTCAGTAAGGCTTTTGACACTGTTGCACATAGAAGGCTTATCAATAAACTACAATCTTTGAGTTTGGATTCCAATATTGTTGAATGGGTAAGGCAGTGGCTGAGTGACAGGCAACAGAGGGTTGTAGTCAATGGAGTATATTCGAAGCTTGGGCTTGTCACCAGTGGGGTACCTCAGGGATCTGTACTTGGACCCATTCTCTTTAATATTTTTATTAGTGATATTGCAGAAGGTCTTGATGGTAAGGTGTGTCTTTTTGCGGATGATACTAAGATATGTAACAGGGTTGATGTTCCAGGAGGGATAAGCCAAATGGAAAATGATTTAGGTAAACTAGAAAAATGGTCAGAGTTGTGGCAACTGACATTTAATGTGGATAAGTGCAAGATAATGCATCTTGGACGTAAAAACCCAAGGGTAGAGTACAAAATATTTGATAGAGTCCTAACCTCAACATCTGAGGAAAGGGATTTAGGGGTGATTATTTCTGATGACTTAAAGGTAGGCAGACAATGTAATAGAGCAGCAGGAAATGCTAGCAGAATGCTTGGTTGTATAGGGAGAGGTATTAGCAGTAGAAAGAGGGAAGTGCTCATGCCATTGTACAGAACACTGGTGAGACCTCACTTGGAGTACTGTACACAGTACTGGAGACCCTATCTTCAAAAGGATATTGATACCTTAGAGAGAGTTCAAAGAAGGGCTACTAAACTGGTTCATGGATTGCAGGATAAAACTTACCAGGAAAGGTTAAAGGATCTTAACATATATAGCTTGGAGGAAAGACGAGACAGGGGGGATATGATAGAAACATTTAAATACATAAAGGGAATCAACACAGTAAAGGAGGAGACTATATTTAAAAGAAGAAAAACTACCACAACAAGAGGACATAGTCTTAAATTAGAGGGACAAAGGTTTAAAAATAATATCAGGAAGTATTACTTTACTGAGAGGGTAGTGGATGCATGGAATAGCCTTCCAGCTGAAGTGGTAGAGGTTAACACAGTAAAGGAGTTTAAGCATGCATGGGATAGGCATAAGGCTATCCTAACTATAAGATAAGGCCAGGGACTAATGAAAGTATTTAGAAAACTGGGCAGACTAGATGGGCCGAATGGTTCTTATCTGCCGTCACATTCTATGTTTCTATGTTTCTATGTAACAAGGGTTATATTACATAGTTATTACGGCTGAAAAAAAGACTAGCATCCATCATGTTCACCTTTTCTCACATCATCATGGATATGACAACACAACTTTACATGTTAAAATTCTGTTTGGTTTTATTATAAATCCACACATTTTGGTTTAATCCCTAAACTTTGAATTGTAGCAAATTTTAGTCCAAATGACAAAATTACAATTAAGTTGTGACTACAGCTGAGTTGGATAATATTCTCCAAATCAGCGATTTTAGCCTCAATTTTGTCATTTAGATTTTTATTTCTTCATGATTAAAGATAAGTGAAAAAACTCTATAAGAATATATCCACGTGGCATTATCTTATATTAAATACCTGTAACCCCTGCACTCCGAGAGGAAACATGTTATTAGACCCCACCTAATGCTGCTCCGTGTCCACCTTAATCTTTCAGACAGCATTCCTCGTGTGGCCCCAAAAACACCAACTGCAGAGACACCAGATTCTGACGAGGAACCCCACAAACGGCGTAACCAGATCCTTTCGGTGGCAGTTGCTCTTCTGGCTATGGTTGGATACGCTGTGCTAACTGGGATTGTCTCAATCCAGCATATGGCGTCAGACTCTGCCCTTGAACGACGTCTCACAGTGGATGACAATGAAGAAGATGAGGAGTGAGACAGAGTGGACCATTTTAGTTCCCAAGACACTTTGCATTCCGTACCCTTAACTACAGGGGGCTGGAGATCACCGGACTCAGCTTATTTTTGGACTTCAAACATTAAAATTTATGATTTCTCTTATGTAAGTCTCTGCATTGTCTGGTATGACGTTAGTAGTGATTGGAGGAAAGTTACGTTGATACCAAGAGAGTAATGGACCCTTTTGCTGAGAGTTTCTAATCTATAGTGTGAAGGTCTATACTGCCATCAGCAGCAGGACGTTAGGCAGACGTTACAATGAGCTACTTGCAGCTCAGGAGCACGAGGGGGGCATGTGTGGGATTTAAGAGAGAGCAGGTAGACCTGGGCTGCTGCATTTGGAATATGTAAGTTTGTTGCCCTGATGTTTTAGAATACCTGCTTCCCTGTATTATTCTGTGAGGCTCTCTATTGTTAATCTGCATCTCTGGGAACGACAAGGTTTACATTACAGGGTTTTATGGGTACCTGCTAGACAGGAAATCTCTAGGTGAGTTCTGTAAGAGTTTTGGGGTATCGTTTAAAGGAACACTCCAAACAAATGTAGCACTTCAGCTTACTGAACTGCTTGATGCATAGAATGTGCCTTTTTTTTCCCCTACACATTTATAAAACTGCCAATTTCACTAGAAATCTGCAGTCGTATAAATGACTGCAGTAACACCTCGTATAAATGACTGCAGTAAGCCAAGAGAAGCATCAGGTGCCCTGGACTGTTCGATATCTCATGGAGAAGTGTGAACGGAACGCTGCGTATAGCTCGCCCTCTGGGACACTCAATGAGAAAGTGGAGAGGACTTACAGTAGCTGCAGAAACGAGATCTACAACTAGTGAAAGCTAATTTTACATATACACAGAAAGAAAACATGCAACCGTTAATTTACACACGTTTTCTTTGGGGGTATATTACTAAATATTTTCGATTTGTCAACCCTACATACAGCAAATTGCAATATAAAACCAAAAAATAGGCACAGCCAGCGAAAGGTGTATAGGTCATTGAGCAGGTAATTGCTTTCCCTGACAGGTTACTGTTTTGAAGGGGCAGAACCAACTAAGGTTTAATATGGTTCTTTTTTTATGTGGCATTGACCAATGGGAGGCTGTTGGATTAAGAGACTCAATAGTGTTAGGAATACAAATATGCATTCCTAACGCTATAGTCTCAATTCCATCCCTCCCTGGTGTGCACTGTTAAAAGACCAAAAAATTCCTCCTTCTCACGATGCTCCTCATAGAAATCATTGGGAATCACATGCGCAATCTCACCGCGATCCGCCAATGATTCTCTTGTCATAGAGAATTATTGCATGCAATGATAACAAGCTGTGACGGTATTAAGCATGATGTCATTGTGTGCCTGGATATGAGAGCCAAGTAGTAACAGTCCCGGTTCTCCTATCCAGAGGGCTTGGAGGCATGGCTTGAAGTTACGCTTCCAGGCCTTCTAACTAATAAAATAATATGTTTTGGGGCCACTTACAAGGAGGGATATACTACAGGTCCTTTGGCTACTTCAATTAGATGCATACAGTGTTCCTTTAAGAAAACCAGCAAAGCATTGATTGGGTGGTGCAGCCAAGACAGGGTTAATACTGACTGCTGACTGGAAGGGGTAGTGTCTGGTAAGATGTAATTGGTGGTGCAGCCAGGAAACTGTTAATAACCGTCCAGAAAAGTCTGGATTAATAATTGGTCATAGGATATCATTTGTGATTGGAATGGAGCGGCCAGGAAAGGGTTAATTATCGGGTGGGATGGCCTTGTATGGGTTAATGATATTGTGGATCAGCCACGAAAGGGTTTATTATTGGATAATGTGGCCAGGGAAGGGTTAATGATTGATTGGAGTGGTCAGCAAAGGGTTAATGATTATCTGGAGCGGCTTGGAAAGGGTTAATGCTAATGCTTGCCCATGTGTTATTGATTTCTGATTGGAAGTGGGTGGAGACCAGATCTATAAATTAAGTGCACCCTGGGGTGGGTGGGTATGCGGTGTTGAGGAGGGGGACATTTCTTTTTGGTTTCCATCTGTGGTTTTTCAGACAGCATCTCCCGCATGTGTGTCTCAGGTAAACATTTTTATTCTTTTCAGTAGATACTTGGCTCTGACAGGAGTGTTATTAACTCTTTCTGTGCCAGAGGGATAAAATACTAGGTTAGGTTATTAACTGTTTGTGTGCCAGAGAGCTACAATATTAACTGTTTGCGTGCCAAGAGGGTATAGGTGTAACTTTGTGCCAGTGTTTTTCAACGTTAACCATTTAAGTGCCAGATATTTAACTTTTTGTGTGCCGCAGACTTGTTTTATTGACTGTCTGCGTGCCAGTGAGAGATGGAATGTTAACTCTGTGCCAGAGGGATAAAATACTGGGTTAGATTAACTGTTTGTGTGCCAGAGGGAAATAAGATACGAGTTTATTAACTGTGTGCCAGAGCGGTGAAACTTTAACTGTCTGCGTGCCAGAGAGATCCAATATTCCGTCTGTGTGCCAGATGGAAGATACTAGTTTGATGATTTTTGTGCCAGATAATTATATTAACTTTGTGTTGGGAAATCAATTAGATTTAAGGGTTAATGCTAGTTGTGTTATTGATTGCAGGTTTTTCTCCATAACCTTGGGTGATATGGATTTTGTTTCTTATGCAAACTTCACTTCATTGATCGGGCTACAATTTGTGTAATCCTCACCCAGCAATTTATTATAGTGGACCAAAATACACACTTAATGTAGATACATTTCCAAAAATTGTTTTGCTTTTTATAAAGTTCCTTGTGGAAATCTATATCCAAGATTAAAGGGATACTATTAGCACCAAAACAGCTTTATGTTAATGAAGTGGTTTTGGTGTATAGATAATGTCTCTGCAGTCTCACTGCCCCATGCTCTATTTAAAAAAAAAATTCTGTTGCTGCAGCCCTAGCCACACCTCCCCTGGCTGTGATTCACACAGCCTCCATGAAATTTTAAAGGTAATCTATAGGCACCCATATCATTGAAGTGGTCTGGGTGCAATGTCCCTGCCCCCTTAACCCTGCAATGTTAATTAGAAACGTTGGAGGAGGCAGAGTGTTGACCACAGTACTGGAATCTGGTAAGATTAAAACTATGTATTCCAGCACTGTAGTATCCCTTTAAATCACATCTTACAGCACAGCGTATTTGCTTTAGAAGTTCTAATCTCCTGCTCTGTTAACTGGAGACAGGAGAGTGGTTATTATAAACAGACTGTGGAAATGTGTAGCGAGTTTGTGTAGTCTCAGCCAAGGAGTATGTCTACGGGCTGCATAAACAAAGTGATTTAACTCCTAACTGGCAGAGAATTGACTGGTGAGGCTGCAGGGGCATGTTCTATACACTAAAACTGCTTCATAAAGGCAATGTTGGTTATTTGAGCCAAATTTACCTTTTAAAGGGACACCTGCATTTGAATGTCCAAAAACAACCATAAACGTTTTCCAGGAAGAACAAACAAATCTCATAGTGATAAGTACGAACATAGACACTAACTGCTAAATAAACTACACACACGAGAAAGCAAACATTTAAAGGCAGATTACCATCCTACCAAATGGGTAGCGCTATTCATACGTCTAGAGCAGGGTTCCCAGTTAATTTTTCCAGTGGAAACCTTTGACATAGTGTATCAACATAATGGAGAAAGCAAAAAAAAAAAAAGCACGAGAAAGCAAAAAGTATCAACACCGTTTTTTGTTTTTGTCTGTGTCGGTGTGTGTCTGTGTCAATGTCTATCTGTGTGTGTGTATGTATGCAACACACTGGCACATAGTGGCACACAGATACACACAGTGTCATATACCCACACTGGCACATACACACACACACACACACTCACTCAGATACACAGTGACGAATACATACTCACTGACGAACATACAAACTCCTAAACAGACATACACACAATTTATTTTTATTTTTTTAATTTCACTCCACCTACCTACCCTCCCTACCTTTGGGAGTGCTGGCATGGAGTCTTGCCGGAGAGATGTCAAATCTATTTATGCATTTAAATGTTTGTTCTCCTTTGAGTGCAGTTTATAGCACTTGGTGTCTGCTAATACTTATCACTCTACAAGAGAGATTTTGTTCTTTGCAGAATCTCCCCTGGTTTTGTGCTGCATTTGTGTCTCGGTGTATCTCTAAGCTCACTCTGTATTCTATCTGATTGATAGTGGAAGCCTTTATTCCAAAACATATAAAACACAAACACATTAGGTGGAGCAGATAATATACTTTCCTTTCTTCTTAGTGTATCCAGCTATGCTGAAAAGATAGAGGGGTATATAATGGTGCAGATATCTTTTGAACCATACACATATTAGATTTCTTTAAAAACACACTCACAAAAGTAGAGCCATATACCAGACCTGGCTCTGGTGTGGCTATCCTTAGGATCTTTTCTGGGTGATCCAAATCCCAATAGAGATAATCTGGAGATAATCCAATGTTCTCCAGGGAATGATCAGTTGCAGAAATCAGGTAGGGTAAATAAATGTATTTCTTTAAAATTATTGTTAAAATAAACTATTAAGCAACGTCCAATAATGCACCAAAACGCGTTTCGCCAGATGTGGCTTCTTCAGTTAGGTAAGTAATACAGCTGTGTCCTGTATTTCCTTATGCAGGTTGTTAATCTTTTTTTTTTTTCTTCGGTGTAACGTGTCCTGCGTTCCACCTGTCTGTAGTGTATCCTTCCTGCTTCTTAAAGTCATATCCGATAACGCGAGCGGGATCGACGTCTTTGGAACGCACATTGCGTTTCATCTATCTATATGGGTCGGCAACCATTGCAGATGTGGAGGAAGTTTCTGGTGGAACGGGATACCTCACAGGTGTTTTTGAGCTTTATACTACTATTGGGTATACCACTTGTTTTCTTTCATTCCAAAACACATTAAAGTATTAAATCCCCGAAAATACGTTTCTTTTGGGACACAGAAACCACACATTTAAAACTTTTTAGTTGCACATTTAAAGTGCTGCAGACACCTTGCTCTAAGTATCGACATAGTGGTCCTACTTTATGCCGTGATTTTTTTTTGTAATTCCATCGTGGAAGCTCAGGCAGAGATGAGTGAGTGAAGAAAAGAAAAAAAAAAAAAAAGTTAGATGGTAATTATGAAGAACTGCAATCTGTACCTCTTCTAGGCCAGGCATGACCAACATGGACTCAGAAATCCCAACTTGCAAAAATGCATTTCAGAGAGGTAGCTTCAGCAGCTTGGACTGGCTCTCCCCCTGATCTAGTTCCTTGAAAAACACAGCCAATCCAATGCTTCCCTATGTGAATGCATTGTGATTGGCTAAGTGATTTACTTCTGATAATGTCAGCCAAGTAGGCAAGTCAGGGACAGAGAAAGCACCAGCAGACTGAAATAAAGGTAAGATTTTACTATATTTAGGGGGGCAGCCAGGGCTAGATGGTGTTTTTAACACTATAGGGTCAGGAATACATGTTTGTGTTTCTGACCCTATAGTGTCCCATTAACAGCCAATTACTGCCTTTAAAACCATTCTACATTAAGTTTATCCCCTATTATTAACCCGGAGATTGACTTTGCTCTTTCAGTTCCAACATGGGAAGGAGTCTGGCAGCATGGGTCACTTTTACAAAAGTCTGAAAGAAGTGACATATTGTGCACATGCCGGGGACATTTATTATACTAGAGTTCCCACCCATCAGCGTTCGCAAGACCACTGCCTAAATTCTTATTCAAAATGGTCGAATCACAGGATTCTCTGTGATGATGCGCAGCCCCAGAGGTTTCAGGAATTTAGTTAGTTATTTATTCCTCCTCCAAGACTTACTACAAATTGAGAGAGGGAGGACCTTCTCCACCGGGCCCGGTAGAACATATTACAACAGAAAGGATCCCTCTGTCAAAAGGGTGATTGTAAACCTTTAACTACTAGAGTGCACTCCTGGCACTATAACCACTACAGCACTGTAGTTGTTATGGCGCTTGGCATGTTCGTTTCAAGAGACCTTTTCATCACGTAAACAGTTCTTTTGTTGCCAGAGGGAAATCTGTCAAGACTGCAAACAACCTTCCTTGATTATTTTCTAGGTGAATGGCTGGTATTAAATTATTTTACTCTTATTAGTCAATGTATCAAACACCTCAAATGAATTGAGAGGAAAGGAGGGAGCTTCAGTAGAAAGGCTCTATAGAACGTATGGGCCTGACTGGACGTTTGTGGGTGGAAAAATAACATAAGCCAATAATGCTGTAGCTGGTCTGTGCTTAGCCACCAATTCCACTCCCAAGCACTTCTAGTATTTTAAAGAACCCATGGACACAGCCTAAAAGCACAGATAAGGCATTTTTAAAGTACATGTTGTGTACACTGATCAGCCACAACATTAAAACCACCGGCCTTGTATTGTGTAGGTCCCCCTTGTGCTGCCATAACAGCTCTGATTCGTTGAGGCATGGACTCCACAAGACCTCTGAACGTGTCCTGTGGTATTTGGCACCAAGACATTAGCAACAGATTGTTTAAGTCTTGCAAGTTGGGAGGTGGCCTACACGTATCGGAAGGGTGCATTATCCTGCTGAAAGAGACCACAGGCAGCAGAGAACACCATTGTCATGAAGAGGGGCACATGGTCTGCAACATCTAATTAGGTGGTATAAAAATAACATCAACATGAATACCAGGAGCCTAGGTTTCCCAGCATAACAATGCCTCTGCGGGCCTGCCTTCTTCCCATAGTGCATCTATCTGCTGCCATCACTTTCCCTAGGTAAATGACGCACACACACCAGCCATCTGCATGATCTAAAAGGAAACTTAAAGGAAAACTCCAGTGCCAGGAAAACAATCAGTTTTCCTGGCACTGGAGGTACCCTCTCCCTCCCACCCCCCAGGGGTTTTCACGCCTTCAGTCACTTACCTGAGGCAGCGACGATGTCCCTCGTCGCTGTCTCCTCCTCCGCACCGCTCCTCCTCCTGTCTCAGTCAGGCCGGTGGGCGAGACTGATCCCACCCACCGGGCGTGAGGACATCCAGCGACGCTCTAGCACAGGTTTCCTGTGCTATGAAGCAGGAAGTTCCCTCTAGTGGCTGTCTAGCAGACAGCCACTAGAGGTGGAGTTAACCCTGCAAGGTAATTATTGCAGTTTATAAAAAAACGACAATAATTACACTTGCAGGGTTAAGAGTAGTGGAAGTTGGCACCCAGACCACTCCAATGAGCAGACGTGGTCTGGGTGCCTGGAGTGTCCCTTTAATTAATCAGAGCAGCAGGCCACTTTCTAACAATGCTCCATGATTTAGTTTGGACGCTCACGTTTCCATTGAATGAGCTTTTGGCGGTAGACAGGGGTCATCATAAGCTCTCTATTGCGTATAAGGCTGCTTAGCTAGGCTGGTCAAACTGCAATACACTGTATCCTGACACCTTTCTATCATGGCCAGTAATTTGAGCTACAATGGTTCTATCTGATTGGATGCCTGTTCGCCAGTTATCCATCCTTGCACCACTGCATACTGGTAACACCCCACAAGACTTGCGGCTTTGGAGAAGCTCTGACCCGGTTGTCCAGCCATCACTATTCGGCCCTTGTCAGTCACTCAGATCTCTTCGCTTGCCCATTTTCCCTGCTTCAAAAACTCGAAATGAAATTCAAGAATTGACTGTTCGCTTGCTGCCTAATATATCCCACTTCCTGCCAGATGCCATTGTAACAAGATAATCAAAGTTATTCACTTCACCTGTCACGTGAAGTCACCTGTAACATTGTGGCTGATCTAATCCTATTCAGAAGTCTGAAAAGTTAAAGGGACACTATAGGCACCCAGACCACTTCAGCTCATTGAAGTGGTCTAGATGCATATCCCCAGGTTCCTTAGCCCTGGAAAGGTAATAACTGCAGTTTAATTAAATGCAATAATTTCCTTTTTATGGGTTAACTCCACCTCTAGTGGCTGCATGAGGACATCCAGCGTCACCCGAAACCACATAGCAAAGTATAATGCTTTGCTATGGGGCTGTTCTAACGAGAGCGAGGCCATTGTCGCGCATGTGCTTTAGGACCCTCTCGTCGGCGGGGGAGGAGCGAAGGCGGACTAAATCTAAGTTGGCTATTTTAGCTATCACTTTGAATTCTCCAATCCTCCCCCCCCCTCCCCCCTGATCAATACACATTAAAGTGATTCCCATTACCGATCACATGTGTGACATTTCATGATTCCCTTTTATTCCAGAAGTTTGGTCCTTAAGGGGTTAATCTGCCTAAATCTTCTGCTTCCTAGGTGTTCTGATACTGGCAATGAGGTAGTTAAAGATTGCTATACGGAAGTAGGCTGGTTTGTACAACACGCACTTGAATGCATTATTATAGGGTTTACAAAGCATTTACCATATTTTTTAAAAGGTCTTTTGACGTTCTTATTTTACTTTCCCTCCCTCCTTCTTTTATTACAGGCATCCAAGAACTGAACTCTGTCCAAGCGAGCAGGATATAATCTTGGCACAGCCAACAGCATAACAACTAATCACGAAAATTCCTTGCGCTAAGCGGATGAACAGTTACCAGCCTCATCCTTAGCAAGGACCATCTGAGACGGTGAGGGATCTCCAGCGCGGAAATCACTGCTCCCCTCCAATAACAAACATTCCCCAGTCTCATGTCTGGGTTTCCTCCAAAGAATGTAAGAGCTAAAAAGCTTCCAACGAGTGAGTAATTCTCACTCCTACAGATGTTGAAAGCATTCCTGCAGCCAGCAGGGCTGGGTAGCAGTGGAAGCATTGGCGATGTGGAGGATAAAACGCTTCCATCTTTAAAGCCACGCTCACATCATCATGAAGCAATGCTCAGGAGGTGCCAAGGAGGGGTGGGAAACAACTTTGTTTTTGCGCCGTGCCAAGACGGTAATTACTACTGCACGGCTGTGTATCAGTTCAGGGCTGCTGCTGTTTCCACTCCTGTGCAAATTAAATATTTATGAACGGTTGATTAGGATGAGGTTAAAAACAAAAGCTACATTTTATAAAATACCAAAGTCTTTAATTTTCCTTTTTTTTTTTTGTTTTTCTCCTCTATGAATACATCTATCAGGAAGCCTGTAAGGAATGTCTCTTCGTTCCTTGCAGTTACTTCAGTGTTAATGGCACTGTTCTTGTGTGCACTTTTACCATCGTACAAGATGTTTTCTATGGACAATGTGTTCCGAAGAGAGACGTGGTTTAGCAGGACTCATGTTGTGGTGCTGTTTCTTTCGAATTAAGATTTGTCCTGCACGATCACATTTTGCTTCCCCTAGTGGCTATTAATATTACAGAAAATAATTGTCACAGGACCCTGATCCTAACTTAATATACACAGTCTTGTCACAGTAATACAGTTACAACACACTCTATTCAGTTTCACAGATCTGGCATTGAATTTTTATTAAAAACTCGCAGCTAAGCAAGAATAGTATCACACAGCAAACTCTTTTATTAAATTGAGGTTAATCAATACATGAATATTTCCCAGAGTAACATACCTGTCTCTTGCTCTCTCCTAAAGGGCAGCACTCTACTCTCTCCTCCAGATCTGCTTCACTCCCACCTTATCTGATTGCTACCTCCTGTCCTGTGTTTTATAGCCCACCTCCTATAGATTGTAAGCTCGTTTGAGCAGGGTCCTCTTCAACCTATCGTTCCTGCAAGTTTTCTTGTAATTGTCCTATTTATAGTTCAATCCCCCCTCTCATATTGTAAAGCGCTACGGAATCTGTTGGCGCTATATAAATGGCGATAATATTTAATCTGTTATCAGCGGAATAGCATTACATAAATAGCTTATTCTAAATAATTGAACAGCAGTTAAAAGGTTTTTGCACCTTTTTTTTTTATTTTTTATTCCCCCCCTTATGTTTATAGTTTTTGCATATAACAAATTTTACTTTTTACTGCACCATAAGCCTTCCCCCTCACTTCAGGAAAAAAAAAAAAGACTTCCTTATCAAATGTATGCACATAACTCAGCCACTAACGGTGATCTGAACTATAATTTTACTTGCATGCAGGAAGGCACATAGTAAGGATATCACTACCTCTTTGCAGCCAGGTTGTTATTTAAAAGCAGCTTGCTCAGTGCTGTTAGGGCCTGCGCTGTGTGCCTTCATTTGAGGCGGAAGGCTTAGGTAGAAGCATTGTATAAAAAAAAAATTTTTGTGCAAAAACTGTAAAGGTCTGAATGAGGCAAAATGCAGCATATTACTACTATGGCAAGCATTAACGTGCCCCTTTAAAGCTACAAAAGTAAAAATGTTCCATGCCCTGTAGTGGTTATTGTGAATGCCGTACCTTGGCAATGGGGCAAACTATTTTACAATAATTTGTTCTCTTACCTGGGTCTCCTAACGAAGCCAGATGCCTATTTGCCGCTCATTCATTGGCCGAGTGCCCCAAAAGAAGGCTTTCAGCTAAAAAAAATGCCATTACCTGCATTGAAATATGCAGAGAGTTTACCCTTGTTCCAGGCTGGCTAATGACACTGCCAGCAACAGAGGAGTTAAATTCTGTATCAACGGCACATTCAATTCTAGGAACCATGACCACTTCAAATCTCTGACGTGGTCATGGTGCATGGACACATTCTATTTTTGGAACCCAGTTACATGACATTCTATTTTAGAGAGCTTGGCTATTGCTAAATGAGTAAAACATTGTATCTCCTTGTCATGAGCAGTCAGTTACAAGAACAAACTATTACTGGTCATTATGATGTATATAGCGCCAAAATGTGCGGCAGCGCTTTACCAATATAGAAAGGGAAGGTGAAGAAGGCCCTGCTCAAATAAGCTTACCATAATGTTACTCTCTATTACAGCCATAGGATACGATAATGGGGCAATGTATTTATCATGACCTGTATTGCTAAAATCACGTCAACAAAAAAAATGGGAGAGTGAATTGAATGTGCCTGGACTACTCTACATCTAACAGTACCACTGATGTAAGCTGGAAGCATCGCTCCAATTTAGCTTCAAAGTAAAACAAGAAATTCTACTGAAAATAATTTTCAGACAAATCCCTGACTGATAAGCTAACGCTTGGAGAAGGACCAACCTCCGAGCAGTTATTTTAACAGGACGTGTTCCTGCTCTCTCTAGCTCTTCCTAATGGAAGAACACTAGGTGCTAAGAGAAGGACTAATACATAATAAAATACATAATAAAGCTTGAATCATTACAAGTATTATAAGAAATTTACTTTTTTGTTAGTGCAAGTATAAAAGTAGAGTCTCTTGATTGCAATTAATTTACTGTTTGAAATGTCTGTTGATCATAATGTGTTAAACCGCTTACTCTCCCTCCTTCACTCTCGCCTCCAGATGTATGTTTGAATAGAGTTTGCTGGACACGTTGCATCAATAACTCCGAGCAATGGGTCAGAAATTACAAAATTCACATCCAGTGAACCTCTGCAAGATCAACATGGCAAATATTAAAAATGAGGGCCTATATACATTTATGCAGCAGGCATATAGATACAAATGTATTAGAAAAGATACAAATGGCTCAACATTTGCACTAGCCATTGGTGAGTGGATATTCAGCCTTGGCAAATAGAAATTCACCCTTGGTAAGTGTGCGATAGAGCCTCCTGGCTAGTTGTGTAGGACTTGAAATATTGAAAGTAGACAAACAGAGATATATGAAACCAAGAGGAGCATGGTGTGATAGAGATGGGATCGGAAGGAGCATGGTGTGATAGAGATGGGATCGGAAGGAGCATGGTGTGATAGAGGCAGGATCGGAAGGAGCATGGTGTGATAGAGGCAGGATCGGAAGGAGCACGGTGTGATAGAGATGGGATCGGAAGGAGCATGGTGTGATAGAGATGGGATCGGAAGGAGCATGGTGTGATAGAGGCAGGATCGGAAGGAGCATGGTGTGATAGAGATGGGATCGGAAGGAGCATGGTGTGATAGAGATGGGATCGGAAGGAGCATGGTGTGATAGAGGCAGGATCGGAAGGAGCATGGTGTGATAGAGATGGGATCGGAAGGAGCATGGTGTGATAGAGATGGGATCGGAAGGAGCATGGTGTGATAGAGATGGGATCGGAAGGAGCATGGTGTGATAGAGGCAGGATCGGAAGGAGCATGGTGTGATAGAGATGGGATCGGAAGGAGCACGGTGTGATAGAGACAGGCTAGGAAGGAGCATGGTGTGATAGAGATGGGATCGGAAGGAGCATGGTGTGATAGAGGCAGGATCGGAAGGAGCACGGTGTGATAGAGATGGGATCGGAAGGAGCATGGTGTGATAGAGACAGGCTAGGAAGGAGCACGGTGTGATAGAGACAGGCTAGGAAGGAGCATGGTGTGATAGAGGCAGGATCGGAAGGAGCATGGTGTGATAGAGACAGGCTAGGAAGGAGCACGGTGTGATAGAGACAGGCTAGGAAGGAGCATGGTGTGATAGAGATGGGATCGGAAGGAGCATGGTGTGATAGAGATGGGATCGGAAGGAGCATGGTGTGATAGAGGCAGGATCGGAAGGAGCATGGTGTGATAGAGGCAGGATCGGAAGGAGCACGGTGTGATAGAGATGGGATCGGAAGGAGCATGGTGTGATAGAGATGGGATCGGAAGGAGCATGGTGTGATAGAGGCAGGATCGGAAGGAGCACGGTGTGATAGAGACAGGCTAGGAAGGAGCACGGTGTGATAGAGACAGGCTAGGAAGGAGCATGGTGTGATAGAGATGGGATCGGAAGGAGCATGGTGTGATAGAGGCAGGATCGGAAGGAGCATGGTGTGATAGAGGCAGGATCGGAAGGAGCACGGTGTGATAGAGATGGGATCGGAAGGAGCATGGTGTGATAGAGATGGGATCGGAAGGAGCATGGTGTGATAGAGGCAGGATCGGAAGGAGCATGGTGTGATAGAGACAGGATCGATAGGAGCATGGTGTGATAGAGACAGGCTAGGAAGGAGCACGGTGTGATAGAGATGGGATCGGAAGGAGCACGGTGTGATAGAGATGGGATCGGAAGGAGCATGGTGTGATAGAGACAGGCTAGGAAGGAGCACGGTGTGATAGAGACAGGCTAGGAAGGAGCACGGTGTGATAGAGACAGGCTAGGAAGGAGCACGGTGTGATAGAGACAGGCTAGGAAGGAGCATGGTGTGATAGAGACAGGCTAGGAAGGAGCATGGTGTGATAGAGGCAGGCTAGGAAGGAGCATGGTGTGATAGAGACAGGATAGGAAGGTGCACGATGTGATAGAGACAGGATTGGAAGGAGCACGGTGTGATAGAGGCAGGATCGGAAGGAGCACGGTGTGATAGAGACAGGATCGGAAAGAGCATGGTGTGATAGAGACAGAATCGGAAGGTGCACGGTGTGATAGAGACAGGATCGGAAGGTGCACGGTGTGATAGAGACAGGACACTAGATCAGAGAATGCATTGGTAACAAACCTAATAAACAATTAGTTACCCATTGAAGTAGAGTGTATAGTAATGGTGTAAAGGATCTTACCCATTAAGGACGACTACAGTGACGGCATTATCAGGACGCAGAAAAGCCACAGTTTCCAACTGATTTTCATGACTTACATCCAGCCCAACACGCTGCGATCCCTCAGGAATAAACTTGCTTTTTCCATAAAACAAAATAGCATAAATTAAAACACTGAATGAGTGAAACCTAAAAAAATTTTTGGTTATATGCAGGGAAATAGGAATGGTTTATGAAATACCCACGCCATGTTTACATAGAGCACCGAGGTTGCCAACTCACATATTAAATTGACATGATAATAAAAGATGAACAGTTACCTAAATGTAATTACACTCCAGGACATCTAACCCCCACCACAGCCCTGCCTGGCCTCAGAAACTGGACTTCTCTTCTAGCCCTTTCCCTATATTGGACATCTATACTAATGTAGAGCTGATATGAGCAACAATCCTACCAAGGGTTGCAATCTCTCACTCCTTCCACAGTGCCTCACCTGAAATGTCCCATATGATAAAAGGTCGGCTGCTTGTAGAACACATCCTTAGTGATGTCTACAATAATGGGGCTGTCCACATAATTTTCCACCCACGTGGGTCCACCATCAGTATCGAGGGCCAGATTCCAGTCTGTCCACCCTGTCACATAGTTATTAAGGTCCTGTGTTAAAAAATAAATTTAAAAAATCTGTCAATCAAGCATTGCCTGGCAATGTAAAGGTTAATGTTAATCAGTGAAAATGCTCCAAGCACAAGGTTTATAAATGTTTAGCCTCTAAAAGAGACAAGGGCACTACAAAATAATGAAAACCTGTGAGCAAATTAAAGGGACAGTATGGTCACCAGAACAACTACCAGAACAACTACAGAATTTGTTCTGGTGAGTAGAATCATTACCTTCAGGCTTTTTGCTGTAAACACTGTCTTTTCAGAGAAAATGCAGTGTTTACGTTACAGCCTAGTGATAACTCCACTGACCACTCCCCTGATGACTGCTAGAGATGCTTCCTGGAGCAGTCCTGCTTAGTATGCAGCACTGCAATTCAGTGTCTCCACTCTCTGCATGCAGACACTGAACTTTTCTCATAGAGATTCATTGATTCAATTCATCTCTATGAGGAGATGCTGATTGGCCAGGGCTGTGTTTGAATTGTGCTGGCTCTGCCCCTGATCTGCCTCCTTGACAGTCTTCAGCCAATCCTATGGGGAAGCATTGTGATTGGTTCAGGCCACCCCTCCTGATGATGTCAGCAGACGGAGGCAGTTCAGTGGCAGAGCCAGCATCTGCAGACTTGAATACTGGAAGATTTTATTATATTTAGGGAGGCAAGGGGGCTAGATGGTGGTTTTAACACTATAGGGTCAGAAATATATGTTTGTGTTTATGACCCTATAGTGTTCCTTTAACCCCTTAAGACAGCAGGACGTTCTATGCTGTCCTTATTTTGGTGGCTCTAAACGCCGCAGGACGGCATAGAACGTCCTGCAATCTTTTGTACTTACCCGGTCGCTGGCGATCGAAGTATGGGGGACTTACCTGGGAGCCCAAGGAGTCCCCCTCTGTCCTCTTCGCCCCCCCCCAGAGCCATGTGATCGCATGGTCCTTGCGAGGAGCCCGCGATCACATGGACGGCATGGCCGTCCATGTCAATGCCAGCAGGGGGAGTGCCTGTAATGACAGGTACTCCCCCTGCTGTCTGAAAATAATAAAAAAAAAATGTTAAAACAGTATAAAAATAAGATTATATTTTCATTATATATATATGATCTAAGTATATATATATATATACACACACATATACACATAAATATACATACACTGTCTACGTGTATTTTAATATTAATATATACATAATTATATATATATATATTAATATCAAAATACACGTACGATATTGATTAAATATATATATAATTTTCATTATATATATATATATATATATATATATATATTTATATATAATAATAAATAAATATATAAATACGTTAAAAAATAAAATAAAAAAAATAAAAAATAAATAGATAAAAAATATATAAACATGCGTAATTTCGTTCGAACTGCATTTTAAAATTAATATATATAGATATCAAAATACATGTAGAACGAAATAATATATATATCTATATACATAAGTATATACGTATATATCACTATATATATACCTATATATAAATAAAAAAAAATGTATATACAAATATATATATACACATATACATATATATATATATATATATATATATATATAATAATTCTACGTATATATTTATGTAATAATTTTACATAATTAGGTCGTTTTATTATTAAAATTTGCAGGACCTGCCTGACAACCCAGGCCGAAAGTTCAGGGAATTAAATTTTCTAGCACTATATTTAGCCCTGTAACTTTCCAAGACACCATAAAACCTGTACATGGGGGGTACTGTTTTACTCGGAAGACTTCGCTGAACACAAATATTAGTGTTTCAAAACAGTAAAATATATTACAACGACGATATCGCCAGTGACAGTGACATTTTTTGCATTTTTCACACACAAATGGCACTTACACTGACGATATAATTGTTGTGATACGTTTTACTGTTTTTAAACACTAATATTTGTGTTCAGCGAAGTCTCCTGAGTATAGCAGTACCCCTCACGTACAGGTTTTATGGTGTTTTCAAAAGTTACAGAGTCAAATATAAGGTTTGCGTTTCAGTTTTTTCACATTAAAATTCGCCAGGTTGCCTTTGAGACCGTATGGTAGCCCAGGAAGGAAAAGTATCCCCATGATGGCATACCATTTGCAATAGTAGACAACCCAGGGTATTGCAAATAGGGTATGTTCAGTTTTTTTTAGTAGCCACTTAGTCACAAACACTGGCCAAATTTTGCGTTCAAATTAGTTTTTTGCATTTTCAAATATTAAAGGACCACTCTAGGCACCCAGACCACTTCAGCTTAATGAAGTGGTCTGGGTGCCTGGTCCAGCTAGGTTTAACCCTTTTTTATCTAAACATAGCAGTTTCAGAGAAACTGCTATGTTTATATACGGGTTAAGCCAGCCTCTAAATCCTCTAGTGGCTGTCTCATTGACAGCCGCTAGAGGCGCTTGCGTGATTCTCACTGTGAAAATCACAGTGAAAGCACGCAAGCGTCCATAGGAAAGCATTGTAAATGTTTTCCTATGCGACCGGCTGAAGGCGCGCGCAGCTCTTGCTGCGCATGCGCATTCAGCCGAAAGGGAGGATCGGAGGCGGAGAGGAGGAGGAGAGCTCCCCGCCCGGCGCTGGAATAAAGGTAAGTTTTAACTCTTTCCTCTCCCCAGAGCCGGGCGGGAGGGGGTCCCTGAGGGTGGGGGCACCCTCAGGGCACTATAGTGCCAGGAAAACAAGTATGTTTTCCTGGCACTATAGTGGTCCTTTAACACTAACTTTGACCAGTGTTTGTGACCAAGTGGCTACTAAAAAAGACTGGACATACTCCATTTGCAATACCTTGGGTTGTCTTCTTTTGTAAATGGTATGCCATCATGGGGGTAATTCTTTTTCCTGGGCTACCATATGGTCTCAAAGGCAACGTAACCAATCTGTCGAATTTCAATGTGAAAAAAATGAAATATGTAACACGCTATATTTGACCCTGTAACTTCCCAAAACACCATAAAACCTGTACATAGGGGGTACTGTTTTACACGTGAGACATCGCTGAATACAAATATGTGTATTGTATTGCAGTAAAAGCAAACAGTATTTTGACATTCACAGTTAAAATGTCACGTAGAACTAAAACAATTTTAAAAATTCTTATTTTCTCCAATTTTTTTATATATTTTTTTCATATTAAATTATGTTCCATACCTAAATATTCCATATAGCGCAAATGCCAGGTTCTGTTTACGTTTTTTGTGGATCACAACTTGTACATTTGGCTGCAGTCTTAAGGGGTTAAAGAACAGCCAACAACAAGTAAATATAGCTACTAAATTATTATTTTGTTAGTGGAACATTCTTTTAATGAACAAAACACATAACACCCCTCTTCTACCCCCACCGTCCCCAAATACTAATGTAAATAGTGTTGCATGTTTCTTTGGAGTGCATTTGAGATGGTGAAACGAGAGGAGTGGAACTGTAGCAAAACAGACCAGGAGTCTCTCTTCCTTGACCAATGCAGATATGATTGGAGAGAAGATGAACCTCAAATGCGCAGAATAATCTAATAAATCTAATAAATGTAAAATATAACCAAGCATTCAGTGAGCATTTCCTGCTGCTCTATTACATTGTCTGCCTACCTTTAAGTCATCTGAAATAATCACCCCTAAATCCCTTTGATTATATACTAAATTAGTTAGGTGCTCTGGATAAGTGCTATAGGGACTAATAAAGAGGCACTAAAGACACCAAAACTATTTTAGCTTAATGAAGCTGAAGTTTTGGTTTATAGATCATGCCCCTGCAGTCTCACTGCTCAATTCTCAAATCTCTGCCATTTAGAAGTTATATCACTTTGTTTATACAACCCTAGTCACAACACACTGCACATAACTTATACAGCCTTCCCAAACACTTCCAGTAAAGAGAGATAGAATGTTTAAACTTCCTTTGTTGCACATTGTGGCGAAACCAGCTTCGCCACTGTGAACTGGAGAGGCCTGGTTGCTAGCCTCCTGCCCTGCGACTACGGCCCCTGGACATATTGCTCTATAAAAACTATATTTGGGCATGTAATAATTTATATTACGGCTACTGGGCCTTTAAGGGCCATCCGTGAACTTATTGGGACTTTTGTGATACTGTACCTTTAAGACTGTGGAACATGGTACTTTAACCCTGCCTTTAATATCCTGTATGTATTTGTGTGTTGAGTTAACCTGGGATATAGATATGCAGTATTCATCTGATTGTTCGGTAGAATCACTCCATTCAGTATATTGAGTGAAACTACCGAACAACCAGACCACCCAGGAATAAGTGTGCCTCCAATTACCGTTTGCAACAATGTTGCAAACAGGTAATTGGCAATCTATGTAATGTATTCTGTGTCCTCTGGGTGGCCGCCATTCGGGAGCCGAACACGTGGCGGCGGCCATCTTAAACTACCGAACAGCGGTGTTTTGCCGTCGAGTGTCTGGAACTGAAATCGGACACTCGACTAGGCAAGCACCGCTGAGACCTCCAGACTTCCAGGATTTCGTGGGGAAACTACCGAACGGCCCGCCGTTCGGTAGAAAGAAACGCACGAACTAGGGGATTCATGCGAATTCCCCTTCGTCTCTATAACCCAAGTAATTCGCCTGTTTCTATTCCCTTTTCTGTGACCGACCGCAGGGCCAAAATGCATGGAACTGTTTTCGGATACTTTACCCATGCGGTCGGTCAAATCTTTGGAACCCCATATCTCCCGAACCGTTCATCCGAATGACCTGATTCTTGAATATGTTGTCCCCCTGAATAAGGACTATCCAGCGATGCTGGATTTAAGGGTGTATCATATGTATTTGGGGTACATCCAGGAATTGGGGAAAAGGGTGTACGGTATAATTATGTTAAGTGTTAATCTAAGGGGAGGAAATGTGTGGGAGGTACATCCATGTGATTGGTTAATTTCATCCTCCCCCTGGGAGTGTCCTGTATGTACCTGTTTGTAATAAAAGCCAGGCTGGGTGTCCCAGTCCAGAGTTCCTCTTTTACCCTCAAAGTGAAGTGTCGTCTCATTATTGGGGGAAGGATTTATTGCATGCTGTTCCAGTTGACTGCTAGGAGTGTAAGCCTATTCGTATGGTTCCTATTCAACGGTCTACAGCATTCATATGCTTGGGAGAATTTAAAAGGTTTCTCGGATTCAGTGTTCGTGTGTCTCCAGTCGGGAGAATGGTGTTTGCAGTAGCTGCCTGTGCATCTGTAAAGGGGATCATCGCCTAAACTGGGTTTTACCCTCTTGTAAGTGAAACGGTCCGTTACACACATTCTGTTTAATTTAGAAGTTTTATCTCCTGCTTTGTTAATAACCCTATAGACTCTGCAGAAGCCTCCTGTGTGATTAAAGTTTGATTTAAAAAGCAGGAGATAGGGGGCAGAGCTTGACCACCAACCTGAACAGACGCCATGCTTGCAAGCTCCTCAGAGAATCTAATAATCATCAAATATCCGGAAATTGACAGCCCATCCAGCCCTCTAACGCTGCCAGCTGGACTCCATAACACCTCCTGAGGCGATAGATGCAATTTTTTTCTCGCACCCATCCAGCCTAAACGGAGGTGAAAAACTGAGGCCTACCCCACGCTGACGCTCCCACGCCTGGAGGCACTCTTTGCACAGAGAGTGGGAGACGACTATTGCCCTACAACACCTATCATACCAGCCCAAATGTCAGCTATGGGCTGCCGCTCACAGAAACCTACTGCGGCAGACAGGAAGGACATCAGAGCCATGCTACAGAGGCCCACACAGCACAAACCTGCTCCCGCGGAAGCCTGCGCTCCACTACTCACACTCCCCCATACGAGCAAATGGGACCTGGGAACACAACCACTGCCACCGGAAGCCCCCACCAACTCAACGCCAACGACCAGACACGACCTGAAGTTATTATTGACTGATTTTCATAAAATATTAGCAGCGGAACTCGCACCTATCAAAACGGACATGAAAGCCATCACAGACCGAGTGCAGGCCTCTGAAAAGGACATCACGGACATACATACCACATCTGTCCAAGATCCAGGACTCAGTACTGCAAGTCTGGTCCCACCAGAGAGCCATGTCCACTCAGATGACAGCTATGGAAGAACGTCACCGTTGCACGAATATATAAGGGTCATCCCCACTGCAATATCAACGGACAAACTAGCACACTACATCAGATGCTTATTGGCCTCCATCCTACCTCACACTGTAGCAAAAAAACTATCGAAGGATATATCGCCTACCTGGACCCACCAAAGCACCGACCAATATGGCCCGAGATGCCATACTAAGATGCCCAACAGTACATGACAAAATTCAGATCATGTCGGCACTCAAAGACAAAACACTTTTAGCCTTCAAGGAGGCTTCCCTAACGTTCTACCAGGATTTAACAAAAGCAACCCACCTATGGCGCAAATCCTTTCACCCTGTGACAAGCCAACTCCGCTCAGCAGATAAAAGCTACAGGTGGGGATGGACGGATCCCTAGTAGTGACCCCAAATGGAATCCCACATACGCTCACCTCGATGGAAGAAACAACCATATTTCCAGAAGCATTGGGTCTGGCACCCCTGACAGCCAACACCCCCCCAGGACCTTCCATTGCAACTTGGGACCCAGAACACGCTGTCCCCTTCGACCCGAGGTCCAGGAGCACCTAAGCAGCGGAACGAAGAATACAAGCAAGGACTGATCTGACATAGGGCACCGGAATCCGTCATAAGCCTATTTTCCATGCAGATGTTTGGTTACAAAAAGGTTCTCATTTCTTCTATATTACTATATGATCAGTTCCATTTAAAGCGGCACTGTTATGGCCGCATCCATTCTTTGTTTTTTTAACCCCTCTCCATCTAATTTCCCTCCTAGTCACTCCCATATGCCCCTAAACCCCCCATTTTACCTTTTTTTTAAATCTTTATTTTGTGCCTGGACCTAGGTCCTGGGCGCCGCCATCTTTGTGTGGGTAAATTAAGTCCCTGTTGGACACGTCATCTGCCCACACTAGAAAGTGCTGTGAAATTCCCGCATTCGCTATTGTCCAAAAATTGGACGGGAAAGACGAATGAATGAATAGAAATTTGTTTGTTCGTTCGTTCGTTCAGTTTATTATAAGGAGGGAGCTACCAGCACGCAGCTCCCTCCTTGTAATATGTAAATATAAAAGTGTCAGGAAGCTGTGCTCCCCACCACTTCCTAAGCCCCCCCAGTATCCTCCCTCACTCTATGGGGGTCAATATGCCCCCCATATTAGCATAAGGGAGATTGAAATCTCCCGAATGCCCCTACTCGCAATGCCGCGAGTAGGGGCAGGTCTACTAAACACTGCAAACTGTTGTAGAAAAAAAAAATAAACCCCCACCCCTCAATAAATGGCCCCATGGTGGGGCATCTCTTAACTAAAAGCCCCCACCCTTGCCCTGCGAGTGAGGGCTATTCAACAAAACGGGGGACATAGGGTCCCCCTTGGCGGCTGGTGGGGGCCCTAAATGAAAACGGGGGGACACCTATTGTCCCCCCCCGGCCCCCACCCATGAGCGGTGGCCCTAAATTACAGTAAGGGGACCTATTGTATTGAAAATGAGGAGGAAGGGTGGCCAAAAAAAATGCAGACTATAAAAAAATATTCCATCTGCACCCAGCGAGGGCACTGCTCAAACGGAGCTCTGCAGGACGGGGAAATGCTTATAAAGCCTTCGCACGCTCTGCAATTTGGCTCAAAGCACTCTGGTTGGTTTAAGCCAACCAATTAGAGTGCTCTGACAGGTAAATGAATAGACTGACAGGTAAGTCTCTACATTTACCTGTCACAGCACTCTGATTGGTTGTCTTGGAATCCATTTTACACAGCGTGTGAAAGTTCTTTGGAAATGTGAAATGAAAATGGGGTGAGCCTATTGTCCTACCCCCCCCCCCCCCCCTCCCCCTCGACCCCCACCTATGAGCGGCGAGTGAGGGCCCTAAATTACAATAAGGGGAGGGGGACCTATTGTCCTCCACTCTGGCCCCCACCCATGAGCGGCATGTGGGGCCCTAAATTACAATAAGGTGGGGGACCTATTTCCTCCCCCCTGGCCTCCACCCATGGGCGACGGGCAAGGGCTACGGGTAAAAATAACCAACCCCCCAGGTAACCAGGGGTCCCCAAGACCCTAGTCACCCAAAGAACTTTCACCCGAAGAAAATTATACGCTGTGTAAAATGACTCCAAGCCAACCAATCAGAGTACTGTGACAGGTAAATGTAGAGACTAACCTGTCAGTCTCTTCATTTACCTGTCAGAGCACTCTCATTGGTTGGCTTAAACCAACCAGAGTGCTTTGAGCCAACTTGCAGGGCGTGGGAAGGCTTTATAAGCATTTCGCTGCCCTGCAGAGCTCAGTCTGAGTGGAGCCCTCGCTGGGTGAAGATGGAATATTTTTTTATCAGCGGGATTTTTTGGGCGGTTTCCCCCTCCCCATTTTCAATACAATATGTCCCCTCCCCTTATTGTAATTTAGGGCCCCCACCCGCCGCTCATGGGTGGGAGGACAATAGGTTGGTTGGTTTAAGCTGCTCACTGCTTACTAGACATGCCCCTGTGACGAAGTGCCCTTCGCCACTTGGTCCTGGAGAGGCCTGCTTGCCAGCCTCTTGCCCTGTGCCTATGGCCCTTTAAAAACATTATTTAGGCTTATTGGATTTTGAAACACTTTTTCTGCCCCTTTAATTCCATGGGAGAATGTGCCTCTTCCCCTCCCCCTTTCTTGTCCCATTGTTCTCCAGCAGGGCGTTGTCCCCAGGGACACTGCCAGACCAGTTGAAACTGGCTGCATTGTCCCTCCTCAATCTCTCATCAGCCCTTGCTAAACTTTAACCCCATGGCGATTTTATTCTGTTCGTGGGATCTGTGCACTGTTCGAATATATTGAGCGCTCAGATCCAAGCTATCTAGGGATAGGTTGAATGTGGGGGTTCTGTTCAGTATAATGGGAATTATGTATTTCCATGTATTTTTACTGTTGTTGTAAATGGAGATATTCCCTGTACCTGGAGATAATAAAGTTACCCCACCCACTCAAGCCAATTATCTCCATGATAGAGGAGAAGATAGACCGGCTGCACAGCCTAAATCTGTGGAACTGTTTTGGGCAGGAAAGCCATGCTTGCAGTCGGTCAAATAGGACTTCCACCTAACTTCTGAACTACTGGGCCAATTTGTATGATTTTTTTTTTTTTTTTAATTTCTTTATTTTGGTTGTGCAATAAAGCTTAACAAACATTCCCGCAGTGCCACAATAGCAGTTGCAGGTGTGTCATAATATACAGCGTAATAATATTGAGTAGCACAGTTTTGTGAAGTGAGTGGTTAGGTAATTCGCGTCCTGTACCTGGATGGGTATGCATAAGGAATACCTTTTAGTCATGTGGATTAGACATTTTAGCGTTTAGATTAAATTAGAGTATCATTAAATGGTAAAACGTAAAAAAATAAAAATAAAAGAAGGAACAATGAAACATCTTGCATTGTATATCCTGCAGTGTATATCTTTCGTGTGCGGTCAGCCCCTACTTTGTTGAGTCACTTAAGCCTGAGTCTTTAGTGGGTTCTGGTTGTTGCAGGCGCATTGTGCCTTTCAGTTCTCATATAGAGAACGTGATTGTTGGGTTGAGTTGTCTATGGGCGCCCTCATTTCGTCGTGGTGTTTTCTGTTGTTCCTACCTGTATGTCTTGTTGTATGGGTGTGGGCGTTTAGTAGAGGAGTGGTATAGGAGAGGTCAGGCTCTGTGTGGGATTCCGGGAGGGTCGTCTCTGTATGCGTGCGGCGTTCCGAGCCGCATGTGACTAATGTGGAGGGTAGGTCTGCGAGTTAATCATGTGTGCATATCGTCTATGAGGCGTCCTGCAGTTCAGCTCCTGGTGTGTTGTGTACGCACTGACGCGGCTGATGTCTCTGCCGTCTCCCTCTAGGTCATTTTGTGGCGCCCTGTGTCCCATGTTTGTAAGCCTAGTTGGAGGGTGTGTCTGAGAGTTACTGGCTGCTCGAGTGTCTCTTGGGGGGGACGCGCTTGTCCCTGTTAGTGTTGGTCTATGCAATAAATCTATTCTAATAACAGTAAAAGTAAATTAATAATGAGCGTGATAAAACGAAACCAAATTTCGGTATCAGAGTCTCTGGACTTATCCAGTTCAGTGGGGATGATAGCAAGGCAGTCTCAGTACTTGGTTTGGATTAGGTACTTATGGGCCGTGAGGCCATCTGTAGGCATCGGGTGGCCCATTGAGGGTACCCGCCGGTGTCTTCCGTCATCCCACTGAGTCCTTTGGGGGGTCTTGTCGCCCCCGGCATGGTGTCACTCCGGGTTGTCTGAGTCCGCGTTTCTGTGTAGGTTCAGGGTTATCTGCCTTCAGGGGTGTTGTCGCTTGCTGCGCTGCGGTGTACGGGTCCGGTAGCGGGAGGTTCCACAGAAACTCCGTATGGTCTTCGGAGGCAGTCAGCGTGTGTATGGAGTCCCCCAGCGATACCACCAGGGTTCCCGACAGCCCCCATCGGTACCTGATTCCCCAGTCTCTTAGGATCCGGGTTACGGCTGCGAATCTGCGCCGGTCTAGGAGGACTGCAAAGGGTAGGTCGTCATAGATAGAGATCCTGCAATTGGCTATCTGCAGGTTTGGTCGTTGCCTGGCCCGGGCCATGATGGAGAATTTCGCATTGATGTCCCTGGTCACCGCTATTATGTCTCGCGGTGCGTCAGCGGGTGCTGTAGGGGCCTTTCGGACTCTGAAAGCCGTGACCAAGGTTGGTGTTCCGCCTTCGTCCTTGAGTCCTAGGGCTTGAAGTACTTCGCGGGCGAAATCTATTAAGGCTTCTTGTCCCACCGTTTCTGGTGCCCTGCGGATCCTGATATTCCTCCTCCGGTGCCGGAGTTCCAGGGATGTCACAGTGCGGGATAGGCGCTGCACTTGCTGGGTGAGTGTGTCTAACTGGGTATTAGTGTCGTCCAGCTTCTCCCCTCTTTCCTTATCTCTGGCCTCAGGCCGCCAATCTCCTCCTGTACCCCGGCGAGGTCCGCTTTCCATACCTCCCTCAGATCTCGGAGAAGGATTTTGATGTCCCCTTTAGTAGAGGGAGATTCGTCCGAGTCCGAGTCCGTCCTCTGGTACACTCTGCCATAGGCCTGGGGAACTTGAGCTCTCTTCTCGTCGTGTGACGGCTCAGAGTCGCTGGAGCCGCGTGGGTCTCCGAGCGCCATGTTTGCTCTGGCCTGTGAGGACAGCCTGTTAAAGGAGAGGCGAATATCGGAGTGACCTGCACCCTCTGTATGGGCGGTTTTCCTATTTTTCCGCCCCATCTCTCTTAGGAAAGGTTGTGAGGTAGGTGAAGTCGTCGTGGATCGTGCACTTTAGGGCTAAAAGTCAGTTTTTCTCTGTATGGAGCGGGAGCTCTGCAGAAGCACGACCGCTCAGTAGCTCAGCCAGCCACGCCCCCCAATTTGTATGATTTTTGACATATGTTTGTATACTGCTAATGCTGGTTCAGAATATGTGAATTGCATGTATGGTTGGGAAGTTATGAATATTGTATAAAAAACTGTATATTTTCCTGCCTGTGATAATTGAGTTAACCCATTGTGTTCAGTAATTATATCACAGGCAGAGGGAGGGTTTGTGTGCCTTGGCTGGGAGTGTCTGACTGTACTGTAATGTTTTGATTGGCTATTGTAATTGCATGTCCTGTGTACCACTAGGTCCATGTGGGTGGTAACCGTGTGGGAAAACCTGCATAAAAGAAAGTCCTTTGGTGCTCATTAAAACAGTTCTGTTCCTGCTTAACCCTCAATACGTAGCCTCGTCTCGTTATTGTAGGGAACTGCTATATTCACACTGGGGATTGTTATACTTTGTATACTCCCCTGAGCTCTAATCACTTAGCTCTTTTAAGAGCTGTTCCTGATACGCTCTCCTGGAGGAGAGATCTTTCCCACACGGTCCTGGAGGACAGAGGTTGATCCAGGATGGAAGGAAGACGGCGAGACTCCAGTTAAGCTACAGCGGTTGTGGAGTCTGCGGTGGTTGTTGTGTCCGGTGCGGTGCTTGTGGTCCTTGGCGCAAGCTAGGAAGCATCCATCAACGGAAGGTACTCAGTCGGAGTACAGGTGATCCGTTACAGCCCCTACTCGCGATATAGCGAGTAGGGGCAGATTAATTACTAATACTAAGTAATCCAAGATTGGTCTTTCAGCCTTTTGGTAGATAGCTCCCTAATACTGTGGGAATTAGGGAGCTATCTACTAAGCAGCTGCAAGTTGCAGCCGTAGCATGGATCGGATCAGAAATTCATTAATTTGAATGAAATTTCAAACCGACCTAAAAGTACCAATTGTCGTCCTAACATAAATAAACAAACTGTTCTCATTCTGTTAGGGCGAAATTCTGTAGTTTCATCGGCGTTCTGTCTAAATGACAAGACGTTCGGGAATAGTGAAAGGAGGTATCGCGAGATCACGGAGGAAAGGTGAGAATTATGGGAAAATTTGCTCCTCCGCTGGTCATAGCTGGTCAGGCGTAGGAAATATACATAAAAAAACAAAACAGTCCCTAATTTGTCTTATGTTTTAAAGAAAACTAGAGCAGACAGGAGGAAATGAACAGATCCTGACAGAGGGAGAGATGAGGAAACAATTAGGGAAAGGTAAGTTTGGCATGACAGTGCCGCTTTAATTAATATTTTCTTCCTTTTTTCTTTCTTCCTTTTCTCTCCTAATATTGTAAGAAACAACATTAGCAACACGGCTCACAATCACACAGTCCCAGTTTGGGATTACCCACACGCAGGGCCGCCATCAGGGGGTGACAACCATGACGGTTGTCACGGGCCCGGCGGCCCTGGGGGGCCCGGACTGCTCTGGCAGTCCTGGGCCCCACTTTCTTTCTCTGCACACATAGATAGCGAATATCGCTATGTGTGCAGCCGCGGGCCCCCGGCTCCCTGTTACCGCAGAGGGGGCGCAGACAGCACACTGCTTCTCCTGTCTCTTCTCTGCTAATAACTCTCGCAAGACCCGGTTGCCATGGCAACGCTCCGCGGGTCTCGCGAGAGTTATTGGAGGAGAGAAGAGAAGAACAGTGTGCTGCCTGGGCCCCCTCTGCGGTAATAGGGAGCCAGGGCCCCCCACCGGACCACCAGGGATGGAATCTCCCCCCTCCCTGGACAAAGGTAAGCAGGGAGGGGGGAGAAACAATTTAATTACTTTTTTTTAATTTTTTTTACATTTTACCCCCTCACCCCCAGATTGCACATTTACACACACAAAAACACTACATACACTGACACAACACACACACACTACATACACTAACACAACACACGCACACTACATACACTGACACAACACACACACACTGCATACACTGACACAACACACACACACTGCATACACTGACACAACACACACACACTGCATACACTGACACAACACACAAACACTGCATACACTGACACAACACACACACACTGCATACACTGACACAACACACACACACTGCATACACTGACACAACACACACACACTGCATACACTGACACAACACACACACTACATACACTGACAACACACACACTGCATACACTAACAACACACTCTGCATACACTAACACAACACACACACTGCATACACTAACACAACACACACTGCATACACTAACACAACACACACTCTGCATACACTGACACAATACACACTGCATACACTAACACACGCACTGCATACACTAACACAACAAACATACTGCATACACTAACACAACACACACACTGCATACACTAACACACACAGTGCACACACTAATACACTAATACAATACACACACTGCATTCACTAATACAACATGCACTCTGCATACACTACACACTAACACACTCACTGCATCCACTATACTGACACACACTCTGCATTCACTACACATTAACACACTCTGCATTCACTACACTAACACACTCTGCATTCACTACACTAACACACTCTGCATTCACTACACTAACACACTCTGCATTCACTACACTAACACACTCTGCATTCACTACACTAACACACTCTGCATTCACTACACTAACACACTCTGCATTCACTACACTAACACACTCTGCATTCACTACACTAACACACTCTGCATTCACTACACTAACACACACTCTGCATCCACTACACACTAACACACTCTCTGCATTTACTACACATTAACACTCTGCATCCGTTACACACAAACACACTCTCTGCATTCACTACACATTAACACACTCTCTGCATTCACTACACTAACACACTCTCTGCATTCACTACACATTAACACACTCTCTGCATTCACTACACATTAACACACTCTCTGCTTTCACTACACTAACGCACTCTCTGCATCCACTACACTAACACACTCTGCATTCACTACACTAACACACTCTCTGCATTCACTACACATTAACACACACTCTGCATTCACTACAAATTTACACACACACTACAATCATTACACTGACACACTCTGCATTCACTACACCCTAACACACTCTGCATTTATTACACACTAACACACACTCTGCATTCACTAAACTATGCACACACTCTGGATTCACTATACTGACACACACTCTGGATTCACTACACAAACATACACTCTGCATTAACTGTACACACAGCATCCACTACACAAACATCCTGTATTCACAGTACACACACTACATCCACCACAAATTGAAACACTCTGCATTCACTATACACAGACACTGCGTCTAATACACACACTACATACACTGCATCCACTAAACACATTTCATCTAGTACATACAAACACTACATCCACTACACAAACACACACTACATCACTGTACACACACACTACATCCACCACTCAAACACACTCTGCATTCACTACACATTAACACTCTGCATTCACTACACTAACACACACTCTGCATCCGCTACACACTAACACACCCTCTGCATTCACTACACTAACACACACTCTGTATCCGTTACACACTAATGTTGTAGAATTTTTAGGCCCCTTTAAATCTATACTCTTATATTTCTTTCTCAGGCCTTAGAGTCTTACAAGAATGCTTTGTTCATAGAAATTGTGTGTCAGCAGGAAATGTTAGGTTCCTGCTGAGTGAAACATTGTAGCAGCTAGTCTTAATAAAATGTGAAGTTACTAAAAGCCTTGAAAACTAACCTTGAGACTAACGTGCCAACTACTCAAAATGGCTGCCAAAGCCCCCCTCCCATCGAGTGAACTCCTCGTGCTAACAAGATGGTGCCGGAATCTGGAGGAGAAGTTCATAACGACAGTAGTGACCTAAGATGGTACACCCAGTAGGGAGGGCATTTAACTAACCACTTAACACCTAAACCAATTAATAATGTATACTTGTTGTTATCTTGAATTTCTTTAGTGATGTAATTATGCCTTTATAAGGGTCTACGCACCCACTTTTTAACAGATGCCATTAAATTTCCTGAAGTTCTTTCATTTAACCTGAACCTCGTGTCAGTGTGAATTTACTTCTGCGTGCACGCAACTTTATTATTTCTAATTTGGACAGGAACAGATAGTCATTCAAACTTATTGGTTTGCTTAAAAGAATCCTTGACACGAACACACACTCTGCATCCGCTACACACTAACACACTCTCTGCATTCACTACACATTAACACACACTCTGCATTCACTACACATTAACACACACTACATTCATTACACTGACACACTCTGCATTCACTACACACTAACACACACTCTGCATTCATTACACACTAACACACACTCTGCATTCATTACACACTAACACACACTCTGCATTCACTAAACTATGCACACACTCTGAATTCACTATACTGACACACACTCTGCATTAACTGTACACACAGCATCCACTACACAAACATCCTGTATTCACAGTACACACACTACATCCACCACAAATTGAAACACTCTGCATTCACTATACACAGACACTGCGTCTAATACACACACTACATCCACTACAGACACTGCATCCACTAAACACATTTCATCTAGTACATACAAACACTACATCCACTACTCAAACACACTCTGCGTTCACTATACACACTGCATCCGCTACACAAACACACACTCTGCATTCACTGCACAAACAGTATCTAATACACACAAACACTACATCCATTACACACATTCTAATTCACTTCCACTATACACACCACATTCAGTCCCGCATCATTGTCAGCGGACTAGGTAGGGCGTGGGCGGGCCCGGGATGGAGGGGGCGGGGGGGCCCAGACCTTGTGCTTTGTCAGGGGCCCCAAAATTTCTGATGGCAGCCCTGCCCACACGGAACTAACACAGCCAAACCCGGAACAGATAATTCCACCACACATAAACAAGGACAACCTATTCCCCCCTCCTCCCCCCACCCCCGCTACTTCCTCAGTCAGGAGTAACCGCACTCAAAGCATAGAACTAGAATAGCTGCACTAACGACTGTGTAACCTACAACTGCACCTAGGCATACGCTAGCCTGTTATATACATAAACAATGGTGCATAGTAAAAATGTCATCCATCCTATACTTGTTCATTTTATTATTTATCTAAGGTTTATCAATGTATGGCTTATGCAGTGCACGGAAAAAAATAAAAATTAAAAAATAAAAAGCAGGAAATAAAAACATCTAATGCAAGTTTAAGATCGGAAACCATTTTTTTCATGTAGTCTGTGTGAGTTACAGCGAGGGGAGGTGTGGCTAGGGCTGCATAAACAGAAACAAAAATGATTTAACTCCTAAATGGCAGAGAATTGAACAGTGAGACTTCAGAGGCGTGATCTATACACCAAAACTGCTTCATTAAGCTAAAGTTGTTTTGATGACTATAGTGTCCCTTTAAGGGGTTAAGTAACACAGGGTTTAATGAAACATTCATGTTGCACAGTAACAATTTACATCTCATATATTATTCACCGATTGCAGGGATCCGCTGTGAGAAAGTACATTATGTTTCGTTCACTGATTGCTGGGCTACACAGTGAGAATCTTGACCTCATTCTGTTCACTGATGGCTGGGTTAGGGTGTACACATTTTCATATAGTTCCCTTCATTGATGGTGAAGTGAGAATTTTCTTTTCCTCGCGCATTTTACAAAACAATGTAAACGAAAAACTGAACAAGTCTGGACCACGAAAAGCTGAAATATAAGTACTTCTCTAAAGCGCTTAATTGGGGGGAGATGCAGAGCACAACACATTGTGCAGAATTGTTTTTAAAGGAACAAAAGTGAATGCATCGCTACATAAAATCTAGAATAAATCAGATCTGCAAAAATGTGGAGGATTATCCCATTGATCAAGAAGACGGATTAAAGCATATCCTTGTCTGCAATCTGGAACATCTTAACCACAGTATCATCATTAAATTTAAGATCAATAACGGGGCAAAATCATCTTAACACTGATCCATAAATATGTTTAAGCATGTTCGAGTGGGACCAGTATGGTCATTCACTTAAGTGAGAATTGATAAGAATTCAAAGTGAATTTCAAATGTAAGGCCAAAGTAGCCAAACTGGAAGTATACATGACTTGGATAATTTTTCCAGTTCAACTATTTTAGCCTTAAATTTGAAATTCACATTAAATTCACTGTGAATCCCCAACAGACCTCACTTTATTGAATAGCCCTGTATGGGTTGGGCCAATCCGATCCGCTTTACCTCAATTATCCTGGAGCTGTATTTGTTTCCCCGGTGCCAGCACCCCAGCCGCACTCCTTTTTCCCAGGGCAAAAACCCATTGCAGGCTTCGCTGGCAAATAGGAAGTATTCTGGGTAGAGCCGGTGAGTTGCCCCAAGACTGATCTCGGCTGGTACGAGGTCATCAAGGTACCAGTGAACAGAAATGCCATGGACGTATCGAGCAGCATTGACATCAGAGAGGATCTATCTCACAGCAAACAAAAACATTGTGTAAGGAGGACAGTGTGACAGTACAATATAAGGGCAGTACACAACAAAGATGAAATTAAGAGTGTGGCCCTGGAACATGGCGAAAGTCACAGGGCAGAGAGCCGCACAGGGTCAAAGCAATAGTCACGGAATGGGGTCGTGATCCTCTAGAGCAAGCTTTCCCAAACTCCGGCCCTTCAGATGTTGCTGAGCTACAACTCCCATGATTCTATGAATGAAATAGATAGGCTAAGAATCATGGGAGTTGTAGTTCAGTAACATCCGGGGGGCCAGGGTTTGGGGAAGCCTGCACTAGACTGTAAGTTCATTTGAGCTGGGTCCTCATCTACCTATTGTTCCTGTGTCACTTTGTATTTGTCTCATTTATTGTAGATTTCCCCCCCTTTCATAATATTGTAAATCGCTGCGGAATTAGCTGGTGCTATATAAATACCAATAACAATAATAATAATAATAATAATCGTGATGATAGCAATAGCGCATTACCAATTAAATAATAAACGAGCAGGGAAACAATGCGAGAATTAGAGCATTACATTATAATACTGACAAAAAGAGTTAGGATTGCCAAACTCAGCCAGACAAATGTCACTTCATTCACCCTGATAGGAAACACATGGAAATGGCTGCCTTATGGTGTGAGAATTCACAGGCTGCATTCATTCAAAGAATGAATGGATGCAGTTATTTTTGGGATTCCTCCATGACTGATCATCAGCATAAGGGCATTCATTTTCATGTCCTGCTATTGAGCATATGGAAGGAATATGTGTGACTGATGGTTGATCTATACGAAGATAGAGAAGCACATCCAAACTGAAAAAGTTCCACACATTTATTGTAGACATTCAATACATATGAAAGAAATGACAGAATATAACACAGATAGTACTAGCCAGAAGTCTAATAAGCAGAAATCAAACAAGTAATGAATCACTACATATAATGCGTTCAGTCATACAGCATCTCACAAAAGTGAGTACACCCCTCACATTTTTGTAAATATTTCATTATATCTTTTCATGTGACAACACTGAAGAAATGACACTCTGCTACAATGTAAAGTAGTAAGTGCACTGCCTGTATAACAGTGTAAATTTGCTGCCCCTCAAAATAACAACACACAGCTAATAATCTAAACTGTTGGCAACAAAAGTGAGTACACCCCTAAGTGAAAATGTCCAAATTGGGCCCAATTAGCCATTTTCCCTCCCCAGTGGCATGTGACTTGTTAGTGTTACAAGGTCTCAGGTGTGAATGGGGAGCAGGTGTGTTAAATTTGATGTTATCGCTCTCACACTCTCTCATACTGGTCACTGGAAGTTCAAAATGGCACCTCATGGCAAAGAACATTCCAGGGATCTGAAAAAAAAACAATTGTTGCTCCAAATAAAGATGGCCTAGGCTATAAGAAGATTGCCAAGACCCTGAAACCAGGGCCGGACTGGGGATACGAAGCAGCCCTGGAAAAAAAAACTATGCCAGCCCCATAAGTCATTGTGCTTTGTAGGATATATATATATATATATATATATATATATATATATATATATATATATATATATATAGGCAATTGAAACAGTTGGCTGCACTCTCGGATTTCCTCAAAACGTAACTTTTATTGAAATATTTAAGAGAAGATCAACGTTTCATCCCCTCTTGTGGACTTTCATCAGGATCATGAAACGTTGATCTGCTCTTCAATATTTCAATAAAAGTTACGTTTTAAGGAAATCTGAGAGTGCAGCCAACTGTTTCAATTGCCTGGATACTGGAGCCCTGGTGATGCACCCGGTCACACAACTTTGAAGCCTGAGTGCAAGGTACAACAGCTTTTATTTTTTTATATATATATATATATATATATATATATATATATATATATATAAACTTTTTTTTTTTTTTTTTGATACATTTCTTCTTCTAATACAAAATATTAGTTCTTTCAGGGTAATTAAATTATACAGTAAAGCATACGCACATGCAGACACAGACAATCTTACTGATGCACACAAATAGGCTCATTGACAGACAATCTCAATGATACACACAGACAAGGTTACTGGCACACACACAAATTTAGTACAAACTCTGATACACACACAAGCTTACTACAGACAAGCTCAGTCACACACACATGCTCACTGATGCGCACACACTCTCCCTACAGACAAGCCCATTGACACACACATGCTCCCTACAGAAGAGCTCACTAACACACAGATTCACTACAGACAAGCTCACTGACACACACAAACTCACTAGCAGGCGTACACACACACACAGAGGCTCCCTCACTAGCAGATGCGCACGCACACACACACACACACACACAGATGTTTGCTCGCTCGCTCGCTCACTCACTAGCAGATGCACACACACAAAGGCAGACAGGTACTGACACCGAGGCAAACATCCACACATACAGAGACAGGCAGACCATCACACACACAGGCAGACCGTCACACACACAGGCAGACCGTCACACACACAGGCAGACCGTCACACACACAGGCAGACAGTCACACACACACGCAGACAGTCACACACAGGCAGACAGTCACACACACACAGTCACACACACAGGCAGACAGTCACACACACACACACGCAGACAGTCACACACACACACACACGCAGACAGTCACACACACAGGCAAACAGTCACACACACACAGGCAGACAGCCACACACACAGGCAGACAGTCACACACACAGGCAGTCACACACTGACACACTGACCTTCTTACCTCCACATCCCTTGCAGCTCCTGGAGACTGGTTGTTGGGGAAGTAGGGACTCCTTTTTGCTTCCCATGCTGCAGTCAGCCAGGCCCCCGCCGCACACTAGGCTCCGCCCCTGCCGCAATTTTTTATTTTTATTTTTAAATGATCCCGGCCGGCCATGTGTGAGCTGTGCCGGCCGCCTGGCTCCCCCTGCTGCCATGGGACCCTGTGTATCCCGGTGGGCCAGTCCAGCCCTGCCTGAAACTAAGTTGCAGCACGGTGGGCAAGACCATACAGCGGTTTCACAGGACAGGTTCCACTCAGAACAGACCTCGCCATGGTCGACCAAAGAAGTTGAGTGCACATGCTCAGCGTCATATCCAGAGGTTGTCTTTGGGAGATAGACGTATGAGTGCTGCCAGCACACTGCATCAAATTGGTCTGCAAGGCTGTCGTCCCATAAGGAAGCCTCTTCTGAAGATGATGCACAAGAGAGCCCGCAAACAGTTTGCTGAAGACAAGCAGACTAAGGCCATAAATTACTGGAACCATGTCCTGTGGTCCGATGGGTCCAAGATAAACTTATTTGGTTCAGATGGTGTCAAGCGTGTGTGGCAGCAACCAGTTTAGGACTACAAAGACAAGTGTGTCTTGCCTACAGTCAAGCATGGTGGTGGGAGTGTCATGGTCTGGGTCTGCATGAGTGCTGCAGGCACTGGGGAGCTACAGTTCATTGAGGGAACCATGAATGCCAACATGTACTGTAACATACTGAAGCAGAGCATGATCCCCTCCCTTCGGAGACTGGGCTGCAGGGCAGTATTCCAACATCATAATGACCCCAAACACACCTCCAAGGCGACCACTGCCTTGCTAAAGAAGCTGAAGGTAAAGGTGATGGACTGGCCAAGCATGTCTCCAGACTTAAACCCTATTGAGCATCCTCAAACGGAAGGTGGGGGAGCGCAAGGTCTCTAACATCCACCAGCTCCGTGATGTCGTCATGGAGTAGTGGAAGAGGACTCCAGTGGCAAGCTGTGAAGCTCTGGTGAACTCCATGCCCATGAGGGTTAAGGCAGTGCTGGAAAATAATGGTGGCCACACAAAATCTTTCTTCCTGCCTACAGGATATCCAGTCGTGGATGGGAGCCAATTATTTAAAACTTAATGGCTCCAAAACTGAATGCATCATCTTCAGTAACCAGGAGGTGAATAGTATCTTTCCCTCATGGCCGGACTCGTTTTCTCCATCTCCGAGTCCTGCCACCAAGGTCAGAGATCTGGGAGTCATTTTCGACTCTAGGTTGACACTGAAGCCCCAGATCAATCAGGTGGTAAGCTCTTGCCACTACCACCTGAAGTTTCTGAGGTCTATTTTTAGATTTATTGCCCCCTCCGATCAAATCTCGGTGGTCAACGCCATCATCGGTAGCCGATTGGACTACTGCAATGTCCTGTACCTTGGACTGCCTCAGAACATCATACACAAGCTACAGTTGATACAGAACGCAGCTGCTAGGCTACTTACGGGTGTGGCCCGCAATGACCATATCACTCCATCTTTAAAAGCCCTGCACTGGCTGCCCGTTCGTGAACGGGTTCTGTTTAAAAATGGTTGTTTGGTATATAAGGCAATCCACGGTATGGGACCAGACTATCTGAAGGATAAATTCACACGCTATGCTCCCAGTCGATCCTTGAGATCGGCTGATTTAGCCTTATTGAAGATTCCAAATTTTAATAAGAAAAAGTGCGGAGGGAGGACGAGTGATGTTCAGGGAGCGCAATTTTGGAACTCCCTGCCTCTGACATTAAGACTTGAGAATGATCTACTGAAGTTCCGCCGGAGCTTAAAAACAGTTTTATTTGCTCAGGCATACGGGATGACATGAAATTTTTAACCTGGTTCAAATGCATGTGATTATAATGCTGTTGTGTGCTGGATATTGTTTTGCTTGTTTTTGATTGCTGGTATGCGCATCGAGACCCTATGGGTAATAAGACTGCGTTTCTTAAGAATTTTTAATAAATAAATAAATAAATAAAATATTGACACTTTGGGCCCAATTTGGACATTTCCACTTAGGGGTGTACTCACTTTTGTTGCCAACAGTCTAGACATTAATGGCTGTGTATTGAGTTATTTTGAGGGGACGGCATATTAACAATGTTATACAGGCTATACACTTACTACTTTACATTGTAGCAGAGTGTCATTTATTCAGTGTTGTCACATGAAAAGATATAATAAAATATTTTGGAAAAATGTGAGGGGTGTACTCACTCTTGTGAGATACTGTACAACATCCCAAAAAAAAAAGAAAAAAAGAAAAGAAAAACAAACTAATTGAAAATCACAAAAAACATCTAAAGTATATAAAGATGATGCATGCAATAATAAAGAGAAAAATGATACAAGCCAAATCAATGAATATATAAGAAAATAAGCTAACAAACTGCTGCGACAATAGGGAAATACCATAGGTCAAAACAAAAATCATACCCCCAATGTTTTGGCGTAAAAAGCCTTCATCAAGGGAGTGTGATGGTTGATCTGTCAACCTTAAAACACCCTTTGCATTCTAGAATTACGTCATATGTATTCCCAATACCAAATAACTTTAAAAATATAAAATAATAATGTATCCTTATAGACACATGGAATAGACTAACATGAGTGGTACAGAAACCAGCGCCTACTTACCACTTTAGCCCAGTAAGGAAGCAGAAGGCGATTATCATCCAGAATCATCATTTTGACATGTTTGTGTGAGCTGTTAGCGAATGCAGGGCCAAGGTCACTGGATATAAAATCCCTCATGTGTTCCGGCGTGAATCCCAGACACTGGAAAGGGTAATCTGTCATCATTCCGGCTGTGGGCTCGTTTTCCACTGTCACGGCCCAAAACGAAACATTGTGTTTTGCATATTCATCCAAAAACCTACAAAAAAATGATTCTGTTAGATATTATGCTATTTTTATATAGCTGGTAAGTTTATAAAAAATATGACCAGGGGGGCCAGGGCCTGACCGCTGAGCCGAGATGACGCTAACTGATACAGCTCCTGCTCCACAGCGCGAATAAAGCAGATTTCAGCTGCAAAACGGGATCCAATGGCCTGACCAGTTTAATTTCAGCTTAGACTATACTCTAACTCTTATGTACATTTCACCTATGCATAGTCAATCCCTAGTATTTTATTTTACTTAACATCTTCTGTATAGCATAGCATCATGTGGCAATCACAATGTCTAAAAGTTCTTATTACTGAACAGGAGTTTTTTCACCCTTCCTAGCAAGACATATGTGCCAGGCTTGTGTTCACTCATATATACACAACTCTACCCTCCTGACAGTCATCATTCTGTCTAGCTAATCAAAAATACTGACTAGATTAGAATGTAACTTGTGTCTAGACAGATTAGTCTAACCTAACCAAAATATAAAAAATTTGCACGTTTTCACCATGCCTTACATCTGTACTACGGTATCTTGAACAATGTTTATCTTGCAGACGCTGTTGGGGTACTGCGAGACCGTATGCTTCTTTTTTTGTGCACAGGAAAATAAAGTATTAAAAAAAATAAAATAAAAAAAATACGACCAGAATATTGTCACCGATATCATTACAGTAAGCCACTATGATGTGTAGCGCCTAGTGTAGCGCCGCCGCCTAGACTATCAGTATAGTTTCCGACGCAGTTCACATTTCACCTGATAAAATAGTTGGCCCACGTCTTGTGGTACTGATCCCCAGGCTGTCCTTTCAGGATCCCTTTTCCATTTGTAGCATTGTTCGTTTTCATCCATGCTGGCGATGTCCAAGGACTGGCAAAGAGGGATATTGGCCTCTTGGACATTTCCCTTGCTTTCTGAATTACAGGAATCTGGTACAGAGAGTTAAATATCAGCAGTACCCATAAAAAGTTTTGAAAAATCCTATCATGCGCCCAGGCCATTAAATCTCACCTTCAGCTTGATGTCCTCCTCCTGCAGGCTGAACGAGTCCAGCTTGAAATCGCTGTCTTTATCAAGATAAGTGTACACACGAATAGAGAAATCACAACTTGCCATCGGTACACGTAAAATGTTGTATTCAATACCTGGGATCAGAGACATATTCATGATCTACATTTTGTACACAGAAGCAATCTCTACCAGTTAGACATTCCACCACAATCGCTACCATTAATATTGTTTGCATCAAACATTTATCAACAGACAGTCAAACAACACAACAAAGGTGTAAAGGTGAAGCATTACGCAGGAACGTTCTATTGGGTTCTATGATGATTGTTCTACTTTTAGAATTAGTCTTCATACAGAACTTACCTGGCTAACAAATTCTTAAATCTCCAAAAGCTTTTTAATCAGATTTACTTCAACCGCAGATTGACCTGTTTATCCACGACGGTTAATCAGATTGTCCTGTTTGGAATATTCAGGCACAGAAAGGCACCTGGTGGCCCAAAGTAAAATGTCAAACTGGCAGAAAACTGTCTGACTACTTATTTGTGGGGAAAAGGGCACCAGGCCACTACAGTAAACGGTAGTAGTTATGGTGCTTGGTTTGTTCCTTTAAGAATATTTTTTAATATATTTAAATGTATTATCATTCACCCATTTTTATTTATTTTTTTAAGAGAAAATTACTGAATGAAGCCTTTTCTATTTGGAGTCATCAAACTGAACCAAGTCCAGCAGGAAGGGGTGGTCTTACCTTCCTCGGAGAAGTAGGATTTCAGGAGATTTTCTTGGACACCAGAGCTCAGAGAAAGGATATTCAGAGATGCTGAATCGGTCATAGCTCCACCGAAACCTTTGATGTTCTGATACTTTTTGGCATCATTCAGGTTTAGGACAAGATCTGATCAATAAATGAAATAGCTCATAAATGTTTAGTGGAGCAAGATGTTCAGGTTATCAATTCAATATTTCAGGACAGGCCCTCAAAATCCTACTCTATGATTTGTCCTTGATCTGCTATGTTAAAAGCAAACTGGAACTTCCTAGGATTTGTAGTATTATGATTAGGTATCCCCTATGATTAACAAATATGTGCGGTATGGAAAATAGGATCCACACGGCTCTACCCTGATACTGAACTCCTCCCTCTGCGTTCCCTGGCAATAAGTATCAGAAGATGTGTCCTTTATAACGGTCACTCAGCAAAGAGAGCGCAGAGAAAGGACAAGAGACATAAATCCTGTTTCTCCTGCTATGTAATGTACCCAGGCTGGATTGTTAAAGGGACATTCCAGGCACCCAGACCACTTCTGCCCATTGGAGTGGTCTGTGTGCCAACTCCCACTACCCTTAACCCTGCAACTGTAAATATTGCAGTTTTCATAAACGGCAATAATTACCTTGCAGGGTTAACTCCACCTCTAGTGGCTGTCTATTAGACAGCCACTAGAGGGCACTTCCTGGTCTATAACACAGATTATCTGTGTTAGAGCGTCGCTGGACGTCCTCACGCTGTGTGAGGACCTCCAGCGTCGCTCAATTCCCCATAGGAAAGCATTGAAAAGCATTTTCAATGCTTTACTATGGAGAAGTCTAATGCGCGTGCGCGGCATTGCCGCGCTTGCGCATTAGGTCTTCCCAGTCGCGCATGCGCAGTAGGTCTCCCGAGCCAGCGGTCGTTATCAGTCTCCCCCGCCGGCTGACGTGATGAAGGGGAGGAGCGGCGGTGGAGGAAGAAGCCGCGACGAGGGTCATCGTCGCTGCCTTTGGTAAGTGACTGAAGGGGTTTTCACCCCTTCAGCAACTGGGGATGGGAGGTGCGAGGCAGAGGGGACCTGCAGTGCCAGGAAAACGTATTGTTTCCCTGGCACTGGAGAGTCCATTTAACAACTGTTAAATATTTAAAGGGACACTCCAGACCCCTAAAGCACTTCAGCTTGCTGAAAAGCTGTATGTGTGAAGAGTGTATCCTCTTTTCATCGTACAAAAAGTGCAGATTTCAATAGAAATTGTCACTTTTAAAAATTAACCTTGTTACACCCCCCTTAGCGGTCAGTCAGACAACAGGTCCTGTTACTTCCTGGTTTGTTTTGCTCAGTGGAGCTAAACTCAAGAGGCAGCAATTGCCCAGAGCACTTGCCTGGCAAAGACTTCTCATTGAGCTGCATTGGGAAGTGTCTGATTGGACAGCCACAGAAAGTCTGGGTAGGGTTAGAAGGGGAGGGCTTGCAAAAGCTGCTGACAAGAGACCTGCTGTTTTTGGAAGCTGATTTTAGATAAACCCCCAATGAAATAATGCATAATTGATTGTGTGCATGTTTTCACTTAGAGTATATCTACTAAAAAGTGTTTTGATTTTTTTTTTTTTGTATTGGACAGTGGAGTATCCCTTCAATATAAATTTTAAATAAAACAGAAAAAAAACTCTTCCTCTCACTATCAATTCCTACACCATGGACTTTGCACTTTACTAGTAAATGTGGAATAATTGACAAGGTTTTTAAGCTGCTTGCATTTAGTTTTGTTTTCCTTGTAAGTTAGCACAGATCTGTTGACATTTGTAGCTTTTTAAAAAAAAATTAAATGATCTCACATGCATATCCACAAAAGGAAAGAACAAGTACATTATTAAAACCACTGCTTGTGTGATCTCTGTTATCACATATACCTCAGTTTCCCTTGTAATGATATTCCAAGATGTATAGGAATATGTAAGCGCACTCCATATTGTTTACCTGATGGGGATGGGGTTCTTTTCTTAAAAGCACCAGTGCTGAGATCCAGGCGCTTGCCACTCTGGCTACTCTCATACTGGCTGAAGGTGCCCAAGGCAGGGAGAACAAATGGATCCACGGTGTCACAATAAGTAGCATTGCAGACGCACACCACTGACCCATGGCCGAAATTTACCGGGACACATGGACGTCCACCTGTGAAAAAAAAGGACATGATCAACTTTAAAAAGTTAGTAATCATTTTCAAGAGTATTTATTAAATTACTATAAAATAATAAAAAGAGAGGCAATTGATTTGGGCACTTACATACATTCTATGTATACTCACAGGCACTTATTATATGTAGTATGACATCACATATAGTGTGTGTCAGAGGATCTCATACTAACACAAACTGAATGTCTACAGACAGTTATTATTTATACAGGCAGGTTCTATAGTGTGTGTGTATATATATATATATATATATATATCAAAAAGCTTAGGACTCACCTCACACAGATATACTGGATTATATACCCTGGTGCTAACCACGGTTAGTAGATAAGTCTCGAAGAAGTAGGTGCACTCATGGATTTTTTAAAAAAATAATAAGGGTTATTTATTGCATATAAGCAAAAATTACAAACGTGTCCCGATCAACGTTTCGACCCCAACCTGGGTCTTATTCAAGATCAAAGAGTGATCACGCTTTGATCTTGAAAAAGACCCAGGTTGGGGTCGAAATATCGATCGGGACAAGTTTGTCATTTTTGCTTATTTGCAATAAATAACACTTATTATCCATGAGTGCACCTACTTCTTCGAGACATATATATATATATATATAAAAAAAAGAATTAGAAGAATGGTTGCATAAATATACTGTATATTCACAGACAGTTATTACGTTAATTATGGAGTGCTGTTTTGCCAGTAGTAATTGAAGTGAGCTACCTACAGGCCTGACTGGGGAAAGGAGGGGGCATGGGTTTCTCCCCAATACCGTCAGTTATACAGGATGAAAAAGAGTATACCGCCCACCTTAGGCTTGGAACGCTGCAGAATATGTACTTGGAGAGTACAGAGTACTGCACTGTCTGTTATACACATTGAGCAAATCTAGTGAGAGCAGCTTTATACTCTGTCTGGAAAATAACAGGAGATCTTTTCTTACCTGAAATCATTGGGAAAAGGAAGAACAACTTTATGATGATGAGCTGAAACATGGCAGGGTAGGCAAGAGGCTGCATCTTCGGAAAATACGATTCACCACCAGAACTGTACGAATACACATGTGATATAATAAATACTACAATTTGCTGTAATATACAAGCTGAATTCCCCAGAATTCCAAACCTGGAACCCTGCTATTCTGTTTAGAGAGTATGCACCTACAGTTTGTAAAACCTTAGCTGTTGTAAAAAACACACACAAGAAAATCCATTGCTAAATAACTGGGGAGAAGGAGAGAGCATTTAAACAACCCATGATGTAGTCTCTTTTACGGAGAGATAGGAAATACTACACAATGCTATACAATACTTTACAAATCCCACTTCTCCTTACAAGTAACATCTCAGCTGTGCCGATGTATAATCTGCAGCCATTGAGAGATGTCTCTATAAAATAAAACAGTTCTTAATTACAAACAAAAGTTTTTTTTGAACAAAATACAAATTACTGAAATTAAATAACAACCGTTAGCTCTGCTAACTACTGAAAATACATTGGCATGTAGGTAGCACCCAACTTCTCATTGGACGTTTGATATGATCAATTTTCACCTAAAATTGGGTACCATTCCTATGACAAGAAAACAGATCATGCAATGAATGCTAATGCCTTCCAATAAATATGGATTCACATCTATTTCAGAAAGCTACACACTCTGTATAGTGCATTATCTGTATAGAACTGTGATTATTAACAGGATGTATTAAAATGGCTCCACTGGTAAACAGTCAAATCCAGATATTACCTTCACCCTTTTTGGCAGGTACAAAACTACTATGGACAATGATCTCATTCCTTAAAGGGACACTATAGGCACCCAGACCACTTCAATGAGCTGTGGGTGCGCCGTCTCAGGTCTCCTAACCCTGCATAGGTAATTATTGCAGTTTTTAACTCCACCTCTAGTGGCCGTCTACTTCATTAGGCGACTTTTACCCTCCTGACGCTGGACATCCAGCCTCACCCGAAACCCCATAGGAAAGCATTGTATAATGTTTTCCTATGGGAGAAGTACTAATGCGAGCGTGGGGAAGGGGTGAAGGCGGAGCCAGAGCCATAGCCATAGCCAAGGGACATCAGTGCTGCACTCAGGTAAGTGACAGAAAGTGTTTTAACCCCTACTGCACCACGGGGGAGGGGTTGGCATAGTGGGCATTATAGGGAGCTATAGTGCCAGGAAAAAACAACTTTGTTTTCCTGGCACTATAGTTTCCTTTTAATCAGTATCCGCACTCTAGGTTTCCTCATTGGACCTCCAGTACACCAATCTGCATTCCATGCAAGAGAGAGTGAATAGAACAGTATCCTTCTGTGATCCTTCCCGCAAATACCAATTTCAATTATTTATATAGCTCCATCTCTGCAGTGCTGTACAAAGAGCTTACCATCTAGAAAGCATGAGGGCCAAATACAGAGAGGTAAGTTAGAGAATCAAATGATCACGGTCCAGCAGGCTGGGAAATATATCAAGCTTAAGTATTAAATAATGGCCTTTTGGCTTTGCCATCACTAAGTCACTGGTCACTGTGTAACGTTGGGAAGCCAGACTGAAGCAGGTAAGGAGTTCAGACAGTCTGTAAGTTAGGTATAAACAAATCTTTCCAGGAGCTTGGATGCAAGAAGGAAAGATAAGAGATAGGAGGATAGGTAGACAGAGCATCATGGTCAAGAAAAAGTTTGGGGAATGGGTGATCAGCGCACATTTGAAGGACGAGGGGAAAATGCTAGAGGAAAGTGAGAATGGGAAGACTTTTTCAAGGGTGTGACAATCACAGATGAGAGAGAATGCATAAGGTACAATGGAGTAGAGTAAAGGGGACACAAAGAAAGGAGAAGGGCAGAAAACCTCCTTTTCGGAAACTGGAGAGAAGATACTAAATGTAGAGGAGAAGTCCGGGCAAAGGACCCGACAGTTGAGGGAGAAGCAAACAATGTGATTTCCTTTCCTTTGGAGGTATTAGGTGGATTTAATATGCCTGGGTTGGCGTTTAGTTTTAGAAGCAGGGTGAGCAGTGAGTAGACATAGCTTATGTAGGGTAAAGGAAAGGGTAGAGTTATAAAGGAAAGCTGCCGTAGAAGGGCATGTGGTAGTTGAGATGGGTGACAGTAAAGTATGTATATCAATGGAAGGCTGCAGTGTAACACGTGAGGGTGGCTATGCGGGTGGCAGGATATGACTGCAGCTTAGAAGGTGGTGATCAGAGAGAGTGACGTTAGTGAATGAACAAAGAGAAGATAAGGTTTAGAGAATAATCCCGGCCTGATGGGTAGGAGAATCAGACCACCTGTGTGAGTCCCATGGAGGCAGTCAGAGAGAGAAAAGTAGGACTTTGGAGCTAGAAGGCGCATCTATATCAATGTTAAAGTTTCTAAGGATAATTAAGTGAATGCTAGATGACAAGACCAAACAAAAATAACTAGATGAACAAACACAAAAGAAAACACCACGTGGTGTATCACCATACCTGTAAACAATATATACGAACAATTTTAGTCTTATATTTAAAGGGATACTCTAGGCACCAAAACAACTTTATCTAAATGGTGTTATGGTGCCAGGAGACACCCAGAGGCACCCTTACATCAAGTGGTTAAACCATTCTTAAAGGTTATGGGCCATCTGTCCTTTTCATAATGTAATGGTACTTTACAGATAACAAGGCCAAAACACTAAGGCAGGTATAGGCAACCTTCGGCACTCCAGATGTTGTGAACTACATCCCCCATAATGCTCTTACACCCATAATGTTCGCAAAGCATCAAGGGAGGTGTAGTCCAAAACAGCTGGAGTGCCAAAGGTTGCATATGCCTGCACTAAAGGGTGTATTTATTAAAAGGGAACTGTAACTGTAACACAGCATTCAAAAATAGATGATTTGGGAAATTCCTGTTACACTGCTATATTTTATTTGGATATTTTACCCTGGATTTTAAGTTTTACCACCATTTATTCTAGAAACTTCCAATGGGTTTATTCACTATACAATGATTGTTGGTATACCGAAAACTGAATAGCAAAATCAGGCCAATATAACAAACTCTGATAAATTCCTACACTATAAAAACTGCACTACAGTCCCAGGTTGGATATTTAATCAGAATTTTTCAATTTACCATAATTTTATGTTTTGAGAATACATTCAGATTTAAACATATTTTAAATTATGTTACCAGAATAACAGTATAATGCTAAAAATAATATATAAGTAATATATAACTTACAGCCTAATAATATGAACAGGCTAGCAAGACACTTTTTGTTAAATTAAGTAAGGAAAAGTGCAATATTACAGAGTTAACATAGAACAGGTGTGTAATATCAAAAGTCCCAGTATTCCTCATGGCAAATTAATCCTTACATTAAAATGGCGTTACATTACAGCGAGAACGTTAGTACAAATGTGGATGATCACTCACCTTATAAATATCTACAGTGATTTAGTTTGACTTTTTCGAACGCAATGTGCAAAGATTGTTCTTCATGCTTTTCTCAGAAGATCAGATCTGAAATGTACAAGGAGCCTGTGAGGTCCAAACTTAATAGAGCAGCCTGCCTGCCTTTGCTAAAAGGAACCCCACATTCACATTTCAGACAACCCACACATCACGTAAACACAGACGTTACAATCCCATTTAATACCACATAACATTTTGCAGAGAAAACAGATAGATATATTCAGGAAATAAATCTGCGTTCTTTGCAGAACCAGTATGTGAGAGTTGAGTTTAACGAATATTTCTATAGCTGGCAGTAATATCTTAATACGGAAATGTGACTTTACAAAATGGCCTAAAATCGCTTTGATATGATATGGCACACGAAAAAATTGTCATGTGTTTGTTTGAAGGTAATTAGGTTATGATTTAGGTAAAATCTGATTTTAAACTTCCACATTATTTTTAAGGGAGGGGGAAGGCATGGTGGTTTACCTGGGGGCAACCAACAATACTACACACTCCATGTGTAGGGTGGCTTTATTCTGGGTTCCAAATATTCTGTTTTCCCCATGGACTTTCCCCGGGCAGACTTCAGTTCTGCCTATGGGATTTTTTTCAATGTTTCAAACCCTCAGTCTTCTTATTTTTTTTTTTTTAAATTCTTTATTTTATTTGTGCAGCAGATAACAGTAGTCCTGCAGAGCCACGACAGCAACTGCAGGCATTTTTCATAGTGTGACAAATACGTGGCAGTGTAAACGGCACATTTTTTTTTTTTTTTGAATGGCATGCAAGGAGCAAACTCGTGTAGTTAGAATGAATAAGCTTTCAGGGCTTGATCGGCACATGGACTTATAACAAATAAACAGTGTCAAAAGTAAAAATCGCGCTTAGACGCTTAAAGAATATGTTTGCTTGACATCTAGTAAAACGTTCTATTAGTTGCGCTGTAAGTGCCTAGCTGCATTATAACAATCAGTAACGTAGAATGACATTGCAAAACTTGAAATAGACATATATGTTACGGAGCATAAGTTGCAGACAGCAAGGGCACAAATAGGTTAAATCTCGCTTGTATCCAAGCTAGTCTGGGGATAGTGATTCTCATGTTAAATCTGCTTGACTAGAAGATTAAACATAGCTCGTGGATCCTAACTTTTAAGTAGCATATTAGTAAGAGTGCACTAAAGTAAGGAAAATTAAGAAAAAATACAATTAAAAATAAAAAGGAACATAAGAGTATAGCACTCGCTGAAAACTGGACTAGTCTAAGCATAGGTAGACTCAGCATGCAGTCGTCTTCTTATTTTTACACATTTTAGTATTTAGTAGGAATTGTACTCCTCCCAAAATGTCCTGCTTTTATGGAAAGGGGCTCCAAGAATAGACAGGGGGAGCAATTAGCTGAACGATTTTTAATTACTGGCTATTTAGTGTGTTGTGCCATGTGATACATTCATGTTAGAGTATAATAATAATATCACTAATTCTTAATTAGTTAATGTGCTAAAACTACACATATTTCATTTATATGTTCAGTGTAACTCTGCCATAAGACATGTACACTAATTACAATTAGCATGTAATTTAAAGGTACAGATACACAGTACTTTTAGTATGTTTTTCACGAGATGAGGGCACAGCTCAGTGTATATAATATAACACACTTACAACATTATGCATTGTGTTTTAACCCATCCTGTTACTGTGTAACCCCCACTCCCCAGCATAGGGCAAATTGTAACTCACAGGACACAATGCTGACATTCCCCACTTCCGGCATTCTGGTCATGTGATTGAATGCCGGAGATCACATGACACAGGAACTAGACAAGTTGTCATGTGACACGTTTAACCCTGCAGCTGCTGTGTAGCACCTTGTAGGTTATTCTAAACTGGGAATTGTGAAGAGCTGGCTAAGAAATTGTACATTTTAGACCAAAAAAAAAATCCATGTTGGAAAAATATGCTGGGGTAAGAGAATTTTTCCAAATAAACTATTTTGTAATAAAATTTACAGTCATTGTGGTATGCAATTTTGAAAAAAATACTTAATTAACATTGCTGCCAGGTGCTGGTGTTGGTCAATATGACCATATCACTTAAAATTGAGAATAATGTGAGTGGGATATATTGGGGATAGACAGGGTCAGAGAAAGGACATGGCTGTCACTTCAGGGCGCAGGAGATACACTAGCTGTTAGAAAGGGAGAAAGGGGGGTGTTACTCTAATGCACATCATTCTTAAAGGTCTTCCAATATTGCGAGGTATATTACTCAGCCTGTTACTGAGGCAAAGGAGCAATACGGTCAATTATAATACAGCCTGCTACTGGGGTCACCAGGGCCGGGTTAACATAGGGGCTGATGGAGCTGCAGCTCCAAGCCCATGCTTATGCAATAGGCCCCTTGATTAAAAAATAAATAAAAAAATATTCTACTACTCTTCACATGCTCTTGACTAAGTATGGGAACTTAAAGGACCACTATAGTGCCAGGAAAACATACTCGTTTTCCTGGCACTATAGTGCCCTGAGGGTGCCTCCACCCTCAGGGACCCCCTCCCGCCGGGCTCTGGGGAGAGTAAAGGGTTAAAACGTACCTTTATTCCAGCGCCGGGCGGGGAGCTCTCCTCCTCCTCTCCGCCTCCGATCCTCCCTTTCGGCTGAATGCGCATGCGCGGCAAGAGCTGCGCGCGCATTCAGCCGGTCACATAGGAAAGCATTTACAATGTACAGTACTTTTAGTATGTTTTTTCACGAGATGAGGGCACAGCTCAGGGGAAAGCATTTACAATGCTTTCCTATGGACGCTTGCATGCTCTCATTGTGATTTTCACAGTGAGAATCATGCAAGCGCCTCTAGCGGCTGTCAGTGAGACAGCCACTAGAGGATTTGGAGGCTGGATTAACCCATTTATAAACATAGCAGTTTCTCTGAAACTGCTATGTTTATAAAAAAAAAGGGTTAATCCTAGAGGGACCTGGCACACAAACCACTTCATTAAGCTGAAGTGGTCTGGGTGCCTAGAGTGGTCCTTTAAGAGGCGTGAAGGGGAACAAAGCTGGTGTGGACTGGTTGACAATGAAATTAGTTAAGGTAAAGCTGCGCACTATGCAAATGCTCTTGCTGCTTCAGTCTCTCTCACACTGTGGCATGTTCCCTTTCTTCTACACTCATTACATACATTTTTTCTCTGTCCCAGAATGTATAACAGGAGCTTCTCCCTGCTGGTAAGAAGAGGAGTGGACCAGCGAGTGCTAGAGGGACAGTCCTTAGAAAGCGTAGAGCTAGCGCATCATTAGACACATTTATGCCAGGCTCAGGATGCTGTCTGCACAGTATGCCCTCGGTTGGTCATCCTGCATGATTGGCAGGCAGTCTGACATGCATTCACGCCAGGCTGACAATCTAATTCTTCATGCAGACACGCCCCCTTTATGTGATTCAGTGGCCCACCTTTTTACCCCGCCTACCAAAATCCTGCTTCACCAGACACTGCTGTTAGTGGGTATGGATTTACTTAAAAGATGAAAGCAAGAGATTAGCATAGGGTCATCATCCTGTGAGTTTCCCTCCGGCACCACCTCCACCTGATATATAACACTTGGGAGGTTTTAGTGTCTTCTGTTGGGCCCTGTGACGAACTGAGCCTCGTCACATGTTCTTGGAGGGGCCTGTTTGCCAGCCTCCTGCCTCGGGACCATGGGCCATGCAAATAGGCTCATAAAAGACCTTGTTTGTGCTTTTTTAGTTTGCATTCCCCTCCTATTCTAACATTGTCCTGTTTGACTACCGAACAACCGCACGAACCAGGGACCACCCGGGAGCTTGTTAACACCTATAAACACCTTGGAACGGTTCTCACCGCAGTGTTCTAATTGTTCGTTTGGATGGGCGCAGATCCAATGTACAACCACGAGGTGGCGGCCATCTTGTTCGCATGAACGCAAGCAGCGGTGTTTGGGCATGAATCTCATGGAACTAAAATCGGACACAGAAACTCCCGAACACCGCTGGACTTCCATTCTATACAATTTAGAAGTGCACTGTTCGCATGGGCGTAGGAACCGGAGGGGATGGGGGGGACGTATGAGGGGGATAAAAAAGAGAGTGACAAGGGAGGGAGGGGGATAAAAAAGAGAGTGACAAGGGAGGGAGGGGGATAAAAAAGAGAGTGACAAGGGAGGGAGGGTGGGGGAGAAAGAGTGACAAGGGAGGGAGGGTGGGGGAGAAAGAGTGACAAGGGAGGGAGGGTAAGGGAGAAAGAGTGACAAGGGAGGGAGGGTAAGGGAGAAAGAGTGACAAGGGAGGGAGGGGGAGAAAGAGAGTGACAAGGGAGGGAGGGAGGGGGAGAAAGAGAGTGACGAGGGAGGGAGGGGGAGAAAGAGAGTGACGAGGGAGGGAGGGGGAGAAAGAGAGTGACGAGGGAGGGAGGGAGGGAGGGAGGGGGAGAAAGAGAGTGACGAGGGAGGGAGGGTGGGGGAGAAAGAGTGACAAGGGAGGGAGGGTGGGGGAGAAAGAGAGTGACAATGGAGGGAGGGAGGGGGAGAAAGAGAGTGACAAGGGAGGGAGGGGGAGAAAGAGAGTGACAAGGGAGGGAGGGGGAGAAAGAGAGTGACAAGGGAGGGAGGGAGGGGGAGAAAGAGAGTGACAAGGGAGGGAGGGAGGGGGAGAAAGAGAGTGACAAGGGAGGGAGGCAGGGGGAGAAAGAGAGTGACGAGGGAGGGAGGGGGAGAAAGAGAGTGACGAGGGAGGGAGGGAGGGAGGAAGGGGGAGAAAGAGAGTGATGAGGGAGGGAGGGGGCGAAAGAGAGTGACGAGAGAGGGAGGGGGCGAGGGGGCGAAAGAGAGTGACAAGGGAGGGAGGGAGGGGGCGAAAGAGTGACAAGGGAGGGAGAAAGAGAGTGACAAGGGAGGGAGAAAGAGAGTGGGGAGGGAGGGAGGGGGAGAAAGAGAGTGACAAGGGAGGGGGAGAAAGAGAGTGACAAGGGAGGGAGGGGGCGAAAGAGAGTGATGAGGGAGGGTGGGGGAGAAAGAGTGACAAGGGAGGGAGGGAGGGGGAGAAATAGTGACAAGGGAGGGAGGGGGAGAAAGAGAGTGACAAGGGAGGGAGAAAGAGAGTGACAAGGGAGGGAGGGGGAGAAAGAGAGTGACAAGGGGGACGGAGGGGGAGAAAGAGTGACAAGGGAGGGAGGGGGGAGAAAGAGTGACAAGGGAGGGAGGGGGGGAGAAAGAGTGACAAGGGAGGGGGGAAAGAGTGACAAGGGAGGGAGGGGGGAGAAAGAGTGACAAGGGAGGGAGGGGGAGAAAGAGTGACAAGGGAGGGGGAGAAAGAGAGTGATGAGGGAGGGAGGGAGGGGGCGAAAGAGAGTGACAAGGGAGGGAGGGGGCGAAAGAGTGACAAGGGAGGGAGAAAGAGAGTGGGGAGGGAGGGAGAAAGAGAGTGGGGAGGGAGGGGGAGAAAGAGAGTGACAAGGGAGGGAGGGGGCGAAAGAGAGTGACGAGGGAGGGAGGGTGGGGGAGAAAGAGTGACAAGGGAGGGAGGGGGAGAAAGAGTGACAAGGGAGGGAGGGAGGGGGAGAAAGAGTGACAAGGGAGGGAGGGAGGGGGAGAAAGAGTGACAAGGGAGGGAGGGAGGGAGGGAGGTGGAGAAAGAGAGTGACAAGGGAGGGAGAAAGAGAGTGACAAGGGAGGGAGGGGGAGAAAGAGAGTGACAAGGGAGGACGGAGGGGGAGAAAGAGTGACAAGGGAGGGAGGGGGGGAGAAAGAGTGACAAGGGAGGGGGAGAAAGAGTGACAAGGGAGGTGGAGAAAGAGTGACAAGGGAGGGGGAGAAAGAGTGACAAGGGAGGGGGAGAAAGAGTGACAAGGGAGGGAGGGAGGAGAAAGAGAATGACAAGGGAGGGAGGGGGAGAAAGAGAGTTACAGGGGAGGGGGAGGGAAGAGAGTGACAAGGGAGGGAGGGGGCGAAAGAGAGTGACGAGGGAGGGAGGGTGGGGGAGAAAGAGTGACAAGGGAGGGAGGGAGGGGGAGAAAGAGTGACAAGGGAGGGGGAGAAAGAGTGACAAGGGAGGGGGAGAAAGAGTGACAAGGGAGGGGGCGAAAGAGAGTGACAAGGGAGGGAGGGGGCGAAAGAGTGACAAGGGAGGGAGAAAGAGAGTGGGGAGGGAGGGAGAAAGAGAGTAGGGAGGGAGAAAGAGAGTGGGGAGGGAGGGAGGGAGGGGAAGAAAGAGAGTGACAAGGGAGGGGGAGAAAGAGAGTGACAAGGGAGGGAGGGGGTGAAAGAGAGTGACGAGGGAGGGAGGGTGGGGGAGAAAGAGTGACAAGGGAGGGAGGGGGAGAAAGAGTGACAAGGGAGGGAGGGAGGGGGAGAAAGAGTGACAAGGGAGGGAGGGAGGGGGAGAAAGAGTGACAAGGGAGGGAGGGAGGGAGGGAGGTGGAGAAAGAGAGTGACAAGGGAGGGAGAAAGAGAGTGACAAGGGAGGGAGGGGGAGAAAGAGAGTGACAAGGGAGGACGGAGGGGGAGAAAGAGTGACAAGGGAGGGAGGGGGGGAGAAAGAGTGACAAGGGAGGGGGAGAAAGAGTGACAAGGGAGGTGGAGAAAGAGTGACAAGGGAGGGGGAGAAAGAGTGACAAGGGAGGGGGAGAAAGAGTGACAAGGGAGGGAGGGAGGAGAAAGAGAATGACAAGGGAGGGAGGGGGAGAAAGAGAGTTACAGGGGAGGGGGAGGGAAGAGAGTGACAAGGGAGGGAGGGGGCGAAAGAGAGTGACGAGGGAGGGAGGGTGGGGGAGAAAGAGTGACAAGGGAGGGAGGGAGGGGGAGAAAGAGTGACAAGGGAGGGGGAGAAAGAGTGACAAGGGAGGGGGAGAAAGAGTGACAAGGGAGGGGGCGAAAGAGAGTGACAAGGGAGGGAGGGGGCGAAAGAGTGACAAGGGAGGGAGAAAGAGAGTGGGGAGGGAGGGAGAAAGAGAGTAGGGAGGGAGAAAGAGAGTGGGGAGGGAGGGAGGGAGGGGAAGAAAGAGAGTGACAAGGGAGGGGGAGAAAGAGAGTGACAAGGGAGGGAGGGGGTGAAAGAGAGTGACGAGGGAGGGAGGGTGGGGGAGAAAGAGTGACAAGGGAGGGAGGGTGAGAAAGAGTGACAAGGGAGGGGGGAGAAAGAGAGTGACAAGGGAGGGAGGGGGCGAAAGAGAGTGACGAGGGAGGGAGGGTGGGGGAGAAAGAGTGACAAGGGAGGGAGGGGGAGAAAGAGTGACAAGGGAGGGAGGGAGGGGGAGAAAGAGTGACAAGGGAGGGAGGGAGGGGGAGAAAGAGTGACAAGGGAGGGAGGGAGGGAGGGGGAGAAAGAGAGTGACAAGGGAGGGAGAAAGAGAGTGACAAGGGAGGGAGGGGGAGAAAGAGAGTGACAAGGGAGGACGGAGGGGGAGAAAGAGTGACAAGGGAGGGAGGGGGGGAGAAAGAGTGACAAGGGAGGGGGGAGAAAGAGTGACAAGGGAGGTGGAGAAAGAGTGACAAGGGAGGGGGAGAAAGAGTGACAAGGGAGGGGGAGAAAGAGTGACAAGGGAGGGAGGGAGGAGAAAGAGAATGACAAGGGAGGGAGGGGGAGAAAGAGAGTTACAGGGGAGGGGGAGGGAAGAGAGTGACAAGGGAGGGAGGGGGCGAAAGAGAGTGACGAGGGAGGGAGGGTGGGGGAGAAAGAGTGACAAGGGAGGGAGGGGGAGAAAGAGTGACAAGGGAGGGGGAGAAAGAGTGACAAGGGAGGGGGCGAAAGAGAGTGACAAGGGAGGGAGGGGGCGAAAGAGTGACAAGGGAGGGAGAAAGAGAGTGGGGAGGGAGGGAGAAAGAGAGTAGGGAGGGAGAAAGAGAGTGGGGAGGGAGGGAGGGAGGGGAAGAAAGAGAGTGACAAGGGAGGGGGAGAAAGAGAGTGACAAGGGAGGGAGGGGGTGAAAGAGAGTGACGAGGGAGGGAGGGTGGGGGAGAAAGAGTGACAAGGGAGGGAGGGTGAGAAAGAGTGACAAGGGAGGGAGGGGGAGAAAGAGAGTGACCAGGGAGGGAGGGGGAGATAGAGAGTGACAAGGGAGGGAGGGGGAGAAAGAGAGTGACAAGGGGGGACGGAGGGGGAGAAAGAGTGACAAGGGAGGGAGGGAGGGGGGGAGAAAGAGTGACAAGGGAGGGAGGGGGGGAGAAAGAGTGACAAGGGAGGGAGTGGGGGAGAAAGAGTGACAAGGGAGGGAGGGGGGGAGAAAGAGTGACAAGGGAGGGAGTGGGGGAGAAAGAGTGACAAGGGAGGGAGGGGGGAGAAAGAGTGACAAGGGAGGTGGAGAAAGAGTGACAAGGGAGGGGGAGAAAGAGTGACAAGGGAGGGGAGAAAGAGTGACAAGGGAGGGAGGGAGGAGAAAGAGAGTGACAAGGGAGGGAGGGGGAGAAAGAGAGTGACAAGGGAGGGAGGGGGCGAAAGAGAGTGACGAGGGAGGGTGGGGGAGAAAGAGTGACGAGGGAGGGAGGGAGGGAGGGGGAGAAAGAGTGACAAGGGAGGGAGGGGGAGAAAGAGAGTGACAAGGGAGGGAGAAAGAGAGTGACAAGGGAGGGAGGGAGGGGGAGAAAGAGTGACAAGGGAGGGAGGGAGGGGGAGAAAGAGAGTGACAAGGGAGGGAGAAAGAGAGTGACAAGGGAGGGAGGGGGAGAAAGAGTGACAAGGGAGGGAGGGGGAGAAAGAGTGACAAGGGAGGGAGGGAGGGGGAGAAAGAGAGTGACAAGGGAGGGAGAAAGAGAGTGACAAGGGAGGGAGGGGGAGAAAGAGAGTGACAAGGGGGGACGGAGGGGGAGAAAGAGTGACAAGGGAGCGAGGGGGGGGAGAAAGAGTGACAAGGGAGGGAGGGGGGAGAAAGAGTGACAAGGGAGGTGGAGAAAGAGTGACAAGGGAGGGGGAGAAAGAGTGACAAGGGAGGGGGAGAAAGAGTGACAAGGGAGGGAGGGAGGAGAAAGAGAGTGACAAGGGAGGGAGGGGGAGAAAGAGAGTGACGAGGGAGGGGGAGAAAGAGAGTGACAAGGGAGGGAGGGAGGGGGAGAAGGAGGGAGAGAGATTGACATTCACACACACACACACACACAATCATGCAACCCTTACACACACAGAAACACACAATGCATTCCTTACACACACTCAATGCACCCCGTGCACACACACACACACAATCACACAATCATGCAACCCTTACACACACAGAAACACACAATGCATTCCTTACACACACTCAATGCACCCTTTACAGACGCACACACTGCATCCCGTACATACACAGAAACACACCTTTCAGCCCTTACACATACAAACACAGATTCACACAATGCATTCCTTACACACTTATCAGGACATCCCCTACACACTCCACCCCCTGTGAACAAACTCATTGGTGGAACATGAAGGTGGACCCTGGGACCCAGACCTTGAGCTGTGTAAAGGGCCCCCAAAAAATGGAGCTGCTTCCCGTTCTCCCAGAACATTGATTTTTGTGACCACAGTTACAAACAGCCTCCAGAGAGCCTGTTCTACACCAGACCAGTGGCGCCAGACTGCAGCTAGAGCCCATCATCATCCTCATATGGTTGTAAGTAGGCAATCTAGCATATTATTCGTGGCACTAATCTCTAATTTACCTCACATTAAAGAAACACTATAGTCCCCAGAACCACTGCAGCTTAATGTAGTGGTTCTGGTGTCTATAGTCTGTCCCTGCAGGCCTTTTAATGTAAACACGGCGGCACTCCAGCACTGGCGTTAGTTAACATGGCAGAAAAATAATTGGAAAGGGTTAGGGGGCTACTAATAAGGATAGGGGGAGAGGGGTAGGTAGAAAATAATTGGAAAGGTTTAGGGGGGCTACTAATATGGATGGGAGGAGGGGGGAGGTAGAAAAATTATTGGAAGGGGTTAGGGGAGTACTAATATGAATGGAAGGGGTAGGGTGGGTTCTAGTATGCATGGAAGGGGTTAGGGGGTACGAATATGCATGGAAGGGGTTAGGGGGGTACTAATATGCATGGAAGGGGTAGGGGGTTAATATGCGTGGAAGGGGTAGGTGGGGTTCTTTTGTGCATGGAAGGGGTAGGGGTGGTTCTAATATTCATGGGAAGGGTAGGGGTGGTTCTAATCAGGAGGCGCAGTATCCGGGTAAGTAAAACCCCTTCCCTGTAGTGACCCTTTAATGTTATTATTTAATCATTTATATAGTGACTGCAAATTCCGTAGCGCTGTACAATGGGAAAAACAACTCCTAGTTTACGGAATAAGAATATACCCGGCGAGTAAAAATGCTATCCCCCCCAGATTTTTTTGGGTTCCTACGCCCATGACTGTTCGGTGAAACCGTTCATCTGGACAAGCTCCAGGGTAAGAACATTAACTTTTTCAAAGTTTTCCAAGTACCGAACTAGACCAACCGCAAGCACCGATTCTCTGGAACGGTTTTGGGCATGGGATCATGTGTGCGGTCGGTCAAAAATAAGATTTCCAGGAAATTTCTGAACCCCTGAACTGATCTGGGTGATTTTTGGATATGTTAGTCACCCAGATCAGGGCTATCGGGGGATGTAACTTTTGTGGGGTTTGTGAAAATGTGTGTTTTTTGTGCGTGGACATAATGGAGTTTAATATAGTGCTTGACTCATTTATCTCCCAGGCATAGAGGAGGGATTGACCTATTTTGTATGGGAGTGTCTTGGACCTGAGAGCCAATGTAAACATATATTTGTTTCTACTGTGGTTTACTCTCAGGTCCAGGGGGGTGGCCCCTTGCATGGGGACTGTCATAAAAGGCCAGTTGTGCTAACATTAAACTGAGATTCGTTTTACCCTCCGTGAAGTCTAGGCTCATGTTTGGGGGATTGGAGAGCTATAGACACACTCTTGGGTTGCTATAATCACTATACTCCCTTGGATCACAACACTTGCTCTTATAAGAGCAACCTGCTTCGCTCTCTGGACTAATAGAAGTCTGCCCCCTGGAAGCTAGATCCTGGTCTTGGGTCCAGGGTGGGTGGAGGACAGCGAGACCCCAATCAAGCTGCGGCAGTTTGTGAGGTTTACAGTGGTTATGGTGTTCCAGTGCAATGCTTATGGTGCTGGAACGTACTAGGAAGCAGCAATTGATGGAGGTACCCGGTCGGGGTGCCAGGCAGTCCATCACAGGCCCATCATAATTGTCAGCGCTGGGCCCAATGGGCTCTTAATCCGACCATGGGGGTCACATGTGCAATATCACTTATCAGAACACAGCCTGCTACAGGGATCAAATATTAATAAAGCAGCCTGGTAGTGCAAGTGATTCTGGATCAGCACAATATGCTCATCTTGCAGGACAATCCTGATTTTAGATTCCTGTCCAACTATCACTTTAACCATTGAAAGGTCCTCATAATTAACTGCAACCTTATTTCAGAGCATTCCTGTTTCAGCACCGCTCTGCGCACAGATAGCCTTAGTTGGCTGTTTTGCATGACTAGTGCACATGGAGTAACTAGTGACGTGAAGCATTGATGTCTCTGCTCCTCTCCCATCCGGCATGTGTCATGTAACTTACAACTCAAGTGGGTCAAATGTGATATCCCTTATAACCACCATTATAATAATACAGTCATAGTTCAGAGCAATTTGTGTATTGGATCTCTCTTCCTTTACATGACCACATCTGTTTTATAGGACCACAAACAAGCTTTCCGGTTAGGCTGGCCACATGGTACCCACCAATTTTGTGGTATTCAGAGTTGTTGTGGTTGTTGGATGGCATCATGCAGTGTTGGATGAAGTCAATTCTGCCCGATTTAGAGAGCACAGGATGTATTGATAAACACAAACAAGCTCAATAAACCTGCATTGGGGTTTCTTCCCTAAATATTTACATGGAACTAAAAACACATGGCAAAATTAGGACAATTTTTGGTCCAAATTCTGTTCATTCATTATTACTTCATAACAATTAACTGTTTAGTGGAGGATTCCCATCTAGAACATTCAATGCAGAGGATATCATTCTATGAGTGCCCACTCAGCACACACAACAGAACATATTATTCCCTGAGTGCCCACTTACAACAGCTCCTACCCCAATGACCTTCAGCACACTCCAAAATATATTTTCGTGAACATCCACTCAACGTGCTGCCTACTTCACAATCACCCTCGTCAAAAGAGAATGTCTCTCCATGAGTGCCCACTAACAACACCTCCTTCGCACTCAAGACACAGCTCATATACTGACACAATCAACACAGAGCCTCCTATGTTTACAACATAATCAAGAGTTTGCTTTGCCCAAATGATGAGAATCAATGCCCTGAGTTCCCACTCATAGCACCGTAAAAAATGTACCCTCCCATGAGTGTCTACTCTATGGTAAATGAGCTAGATGAACTCCATACACATGTGTCTCATGTGATCTTTATTAACATTGTATAAACACAATAAACCACATTGGTGGGGGCACAGTTGCATAATCACATAAAAATCTACCTGTCTGCAGGCAATAAATTAACATGCAAAGCAACATCAACCAACAATAAGGGCAATATGTAACGAAGCATAATCGTGATACAGATCGCACAACAAGATTGGTGCAGGAAAGGTCTTCCATCTTCTTACTTCTTGTGGGCCAGATTTTGGGGTTACACAGTCCCTCCACACTGTAGATGTTCATCAGTCATCATCAGCATCTTTGATAAAGGTCCAATGCCCATCTCTTGAACGTTGCTATAATCCGCTGGTCATCTGCACATGCTGAAGGACTGAAGAATTCTTTGAAAACCAGGAGAACTTAAAAAATGTACAATAAACATTAAAATTATATAAATATGAGAGATGACTTGAAGATGACCAGAGGGCCCTACTTAATTTCCAGCTCCTACATAATTCATAGAGAATATGGCTTAGTAAAGTGTCTGCATTTTGTGGGATGGTTGATAGTAACTTGTTTCTTTTAATAATTGTGGTACATAGTCCTTGGTGCTGTGATTATTAAGATATGCACTTCCTTTCTGCTGTGTGAGTAATTATAGCCACTCACTGCTGTAGTTATTGGGGTACACAGTATTTTACCTCTCACCGTTATAAGTTATTGGGGATCTCCAGTGCAGTAATTACTGGAGTGAACAATCTCTACCCACTGCGAGAGACGAGGGTCCATCAGTGCAATTGTTTTTGGAGTACATAGTCCCTCCCTGTGTGAAGTACAGGGGTTACTCATTGCAGTAATTATTGTGGTAAACAGACCCTCCCGTGCCAGTCAGGCTTGTGCAACCCTGTGTGACCTGGCGTGGAGGCACTTTGCTATGTGGATGGAACCTTGTTCAAACTGCACTCTCTTTGAATGTATCATTGAGGCTCTGTGGACGTCTGGGCCTCCTCCGACTTGTGGAAAGGAGGCGACGGAGAGATGATGTAGTGCTGAGATCTCCACAACTTTGTAAGGACATCTGTTCTTGAGGTCTTTCATGCTCAAACGGTAATGGGCTCTTAAGAACCTACAACAGAAAGATAAAAAGTAGAGGAGTTATAGGAAGGGTTACATTAAGCAAAGAGATTAGTTACAGGGAAGAATTACATTGGAAAATAGATGGGGCATAGGATTTATAAGGAAAAATAGGAAGCGGAATATGGAATAATGGGACAAGTTTTTTTGCAACGTCTGCAATGCTCTATATAGTACAGAAGTGTGGTGGAACAAATTATTATACGTGATATATGTGCATACATAGACATTATTTTCATATTTGAAGGAATTTTAGAATTCTTCATTCCCAGAAATGTCACCGGTTTCTTTACAAACACCAATAAAGAAGACATTTAACATTTTTTAAAAAAAATAAATTTTTGCAATTCCTACAATGTGCAACAAAAAAATGTTTTTTCTGCCTCTTGAAATTGACCCTGACCAAAATATTAATAAGTGATTCCATATGTTGGTCACATATCACAGGAACTGTAATGCCAATACAGATTATGCAACAGGGTGTCTTACCGGTTTATGATATTGATTGGTCTGTTCCATTCCTTCCTTGAAGCTCTGTCTAGAACGATGCAGGAATCGTGCCACAAGGACTCTGGTACTACGCCCACCCTTCAAGTCTCCAAGAGACAGAGCGCCACTCTTAGAGAGTCTTTGCATCGCCCTTCGTGTTGCTTGGAACCTACTCTTCCCAGCTGAGCTTGTGCGTAGTAACCGAGGGGACTGGTGGAAACCATGTTGGTACAAGCAAGCTTCAGAACAGAGACCTAGAGTGGTGAGGAATGAGAAGGCTCAGCAGTTTATCACGGATAATTCTAACTCTGAACAAATGATCATGTAGACAATTATGAAACCACAGTTTGTTTCATTAGCAAGAGTTTGAGTCGATTAAACTTGATTAGGTAATTGATATAATTTATCCTAACATTTGAGAATATCTTCTGACCTGCATCGATGGAGGACACAGAAATGTCATCTTCCATTGTCTTGGCATAATCCGCTTCTTGTAGATCTGCATAAAACAGCAAAAATTCTTAATTATACATTGGGAGGGGCGGTCAGACGGAATGAAGCGAAACAACAAATAGGAAGACAATTTAGAGACCGTCCAATATTAAATGAAACAGCATAATGAGCACTTTTCCAAGCTATGAATCTATCTTGAGAACTGTCTGTCTGAGAAAGGGAAGAATGTCTCTAGTAGGGACTGCACATATCCTATAGGTTACTTAATTCAAATAATATATTGGTACTCCAGATTCAGGAGATGGCAAACCACCTAGATTACGTCCATAGGTGTTGAGAGTCAAGGAACACAAATTCCATCATACACGTCATGTTGTTCTTATTCCAAAAAGAACTCTGAGGGATCGTGGGATCTGTGTGTCTGGACGCTCTCTGCATAAGAACTAGAAGTAGATAACGGCACAAGGATACACAAAAGGGCTTGTTTCCTGGAAGCCCATCAGAGAACACAAGGTTCTTCCTGAAACGATAAGGGACTTTTTATATTTCTAAATTTCAGGATGTTGGATGGCTTGCGCATGCCCACGTTTACACCAGTACATTTGTAGATCCAGCAACAGAGATTGCAAATGTTCGGACAAAGTTGCTGGCTCGTAAAAATTAGCCTATTTTTGCCAAATTAATTCTTTTGCCTAGTATGCTCAATTCTCATTCAGTAAATAAATCTCTTTATCAGTTACGCCTGCTCAACACTACAAACATTACAAACAGCCAAAGGACAAATCACGTGGCTGCAGGTTATGTAAGGCATGCAGACATGAGCAAGAAATTAATGCTTTTTATTTTTTTTAACCAAACTTTAGCATTTGACCAGCATTTTAAGCAATAATGTCCATTGTGTGATAGTAGATTTCCTGCAGAAACACATGACTTCCTGAGATTTCTGCACATCACAGACAGACAAGATATGAATGCTCTAGTAACTAATCAGTAGAAAGTAATCTCCGAATGCATTTTTTTTTCTAAAACCTTGCAATTACATAGAATTTTAAATGTCAACATTTTCGTGATGTTGAATTGTTACTCCGTTGAGAAGACAGTAACAGAATTATGTCATTATTCCCAGCATTATATCCGGATTAAAAATGATAGGTATTACATTCCATGGCATCTTGAAAGTAGGCTACCCCCTAAACCATAAAGACCTCTTTATCCTAGAATACTCCAGGTTATTATAGCTCAAGGGATTCAGAGATATTGGGGTAACAGGTTCTTGATCCAACGAGAGATCCGACTGTCATTCTGGGGTTAAGAAGGAATTTTGATTTCTAGAGAAAGTGCTCAAGCTGAGTTTTTTGCCTTCTTTTGAATCAACATCAAAAATAGATGTGAGAAAGGCTGGACTTGATGGACGCAAGTCTTTTTTTCAGCCTATGTAACTGTGTAAAGCAGGGTACCTTGACTCTAATTACTCCCTTCTTTATTAATGGCACCATAGTATCGCCATTTTTGTTAATGCAATGAAATACTGACGCGATCACAAAATTTATAGTCCTCTACAAAAGGAACATTTATCCAATAAACTCTCACCTGTATTATAAGAAAAGCTGATTCCAGGGTCACTGTGGGAGCGAATCACAAGCCGTGGAGTTATGTTCGTGCACAGTGCTGCTGGTCGGGTATTTTCGCTGTACCTGCGATGAGCACAGTCAGGGATTTGGCACGGTGAGTTGTGATGGAGGGAACACCCAGATCCTCTGCTCCACCGTACTGTCCCTTGGACTTTCCCCTTTAGTCTCAGTTCAGGAAAACAGGGACCAGATGTGCGTCCAACTGTCTCCAGCCTGTTACAGCTACGAGCGATAACATTTCCCACTGGGGGCAAAGTGTTACCATTAGCGTTGGGTGTGGAACAAGAAAATGAACGCCCTCCTTTCGCACGAGGCGTGGTGATCTCCTCAAATGGTCCCTGAAGGCCAAGTGTGGGGCTCTGCTGGTGATGTAAGCATTGGTCACAGTCCACACTCAAACAGTAATCTGCACGACTGCGCTGAATGGAACGATACAGAACATAATCCACGGAACGCATGGATCCCTGTACCTCCAGCAAAACCGAGTCTTCTGATGGACTGCTGTCCTCTGTAGCGTAAAGAAAACCAGAATTAACAGAGGTATCCACAACACAAAGGACCAATTGTTGAAAACAAAAAGTTGACAGGTGGACAAAACACTATAGATAGTTAAGAATGTCCACAGATCATTTCCTTAATTTCTTTTCAGTAGTTATAGTACAATGAGATTGCGCAGCATAACACAAGTATCACAGGTGAGACCTTTCGTACAGTGATGGTACATAGTCATATTTATGGAAAATACCAACCACTTGAAGTTTGAGCATTCCCGACATAGACTATAAGATTCTGCATACAAAAAGTATTTCTTACTTGCCTTCCACGACCAATATGCATACAAGAACACAACTATTATTATTATTATTATTATTATTATTATTATTGCCATTTATATAGAACCAACAGATTCCGTAGCGCTTTACAATGTTATGAGAGGGGGATTTAACTATAAATAGGACAATTACAAAAAACGTACAGGAATGATAGGTTGGAGAGGACCCTGCTCAAACGAGCTTACAGTCTATAGGAGGTGCGGTGTAAAACTATTGTATCCTAAAAGGACTCAAACAAGGATCAGCATTAGACACAGTCAAAAGCCGGTCGGACCAAATTCTACACAGTCACTCACCATTGCAGCTGTTACCCGTAGAGTCGATTCTCTCAGACAAACTAGGACAGGAGACCTCATTCACCTGAGGATCAAACAATGTGGCCTATGGAAAAAAGTTGATTTAATTCTAAAATATCATAAAAGGCAAAGTGATTACACACAACCACGCTCCTTAACCCAGTCCCCAAATTTTGTCGGTATCCCCACTGGAACAGAATTGGGAAATGCACAAAACAAGAGATAAAATATCGAAAGCAAGAAGAGCATGCAAGTGATATATTTTATTTATTTATTTTGAGTAGCGAAATTAAATCTTTCTATTTTCAAATAAGAGCCTATAACCACCATTTTCTTTACACAGTTGGACTGTTCGCGTTCTTTGAGATTTGGTTTGAGAACCACTGACAAACATGACACAATGTAACGATACTGTACCTGACTGTCCTCCCGGATACCCATGACACTCTCGTAGGAAGGTGGGAAGTCTGTGGGGTACAAAGGAATTGGACTATCCATAGACCCATTGTATGTAATACTGAAAGAGGAAAATAGCAGGGTCACATGGTAGACTGCAACAAGATTAGCATCTTATTGTGATTTTGCCTGACTCTCACCTCTGAGCGTCAGTTTCTGAGCTGCAGGTGTACTCGGGTGGATAGTATGGTGGTGGTGGGACAGGAGGTACAAACTCCTCGCACTCAATCATACTTTGTAGTATGGTGTCCTGGGGTGAGAGACAATCCAGGTTCATAGACGTGGATCTCTGTGGTGCCAACTAAGGAGAGAAAAGGGAAGAGAGTGAAAAAATATATATATGTGCGTGTAAACAATGGAGTTCATAGAAGGAGATGATTGGTGTCTGCACGCATGGTACAGAACTTACTACATGGATCACATCCAATGAGAAGAGCTGAATGCAGCAGATGACAGCTGACAATGTGCAGATGATGGTTGAAAGGATGGTGAGGCCACAAACACTGAATAAGAGGTCCTAAGACATATAGAGAAGGAGAGTTAGATTTGAACATACCACCAAGTGAAGGGGGCTTCCTTGGAGGTAAGGATGAAGACTGCGGGGAGAGGCAAGACATAGACATTCAGTAAGAGAGGCTTAAATACAAAGAAATGTAGAAGAATTATAGACATAAAAATAAACCGTAATAATTGCACTTAAACTACTGATAACAGCGTAGGATATCTCTAACCTCAGGACTGTCCTGAGGTTGTGTGCTACCAGTAACCTTTACAGCAGATGTCGGTCACCATCTGTTGTGTGGACACTGCTCCAACGCACCTAAACAACTTTAGATTAATGAAGCAATTTTATTTTAATTTAATTTTTTTTATTTTTTTATTGGTCTTTGGGCAGAAAACAAATATGCATAAACAGAGTATTCGTGAAAGTGATGCAGTGACAATATCATGGAACAAGGATGTGGAACATCACTCATAGGTACACACAAAGATAGATGCGCTATAAAAAAACCTCCCATATTAAAGACCTATTTTGAAGTATTTATGAGTTATGGCTGAAAATAGTAGGTATGCTAATAGAGATAAATGATGGGTGTGACAAACTCCCCTTTTTAAGGGAGTTTGCCATGAGTTTTTGGAGGGGCCTGCTTGCCACCCTCCTGCCCTATGACTATGGCCCCTGGGGTGTATTGCCATTTAAAATGGCTATTTGAGCTTATTGGATTTTTAAAACAAACTTTTTTTGTCCCGTTAATTCCATGGGAAAATGTGCCTCTTCCCCTTCCCCTTTTTCCTGTCCTCTTGTTCTCCAGCAGGGCGTTGTCCCAGGGACACTGCTAGACCAGTTGAAACTTGGCTGCTTTGTCCCTCCTCAATCTCTCATCAGCCCTTGCTATTGTTTAACCCCATGGCGATCCAACTGTATTCGTGAGATCTGAGCGCTTTTCAGACATATTGAGCGCTCAGATCCAAGCTATCTGGGGATATGTTGGACATATAGGTTAAACATTGTATTATATGAGTTATGTATTTTTATGTGATTGTTGTAACAGTTTTTGGACTTGGAGATATTTCCTGTACCTGGACATAATTGGCTTACCACAGCTTCTTAAGCCAATTATCTCCAGGATAGAGGAGAAGATAGACTGGCCGCACATCCTAAATCTGTGGAACTGTTTTGGGCATGAAAGCCATGCTTGCGGTCAGTCAAATATGACTTCCAGGAATTTCCTGAACCCCTGCTCTAATCTGGGTGATTTTTGGATATGTTGTTCGCCCAGATCAGAGCTATCCAGGGATGTATGATTTGTGTGGATATGTTGTTGTTTTGGGGTGTTTCTGTGTTTTGGGTAAAACTGTATATTTTCTGCCTGTGATAATTAAGTTAGCCCATTGTGTTTAGTAATTATATCACAGGCAGATGGGGAGGGTTTGTGTGCCTTAGCTTTGAGTGTCTGACTCTACTGTGTTGATTGGCTGTTGTAACTTTGTGTCCAGTGTACCACAAGGTCCACGTGGGTGGTAACCTTGTGGGAAAATGTGTATATAAGAAAGTCCTGTGTGCTCATTAAACCAGTTCTACTTCACCCTCAATTTAGAGTCCTGTCTCTTATTGGGGGAATCTGCTACAAGTATTGCTATGCTCTGCATACTTCCTTGAATAATCACTAAGCTCCTGTAAGAGCTTGTTCCTCCTTCACTCTCTGGAGAAAGAGAGGTTCACCCACTGGAACCTGGAACCTTGTCGTAGGTCCAGGGTGGGTAGGAGACAGCGAGACCCCAACTAAGCTGCGGCGTTTCGTTTTTGCAGTGCTTATGGTGTCAAGTGGAGTGCTTGGAGCCCTCAGGAAGCACTAGGAGCATCCATCAACGGAGGTATCCAGTCGGGGTGCCAGGTGACCTGTTACAATGGGAAACAGTGGCGTACATACCGGGTATGTACCCACTGTGGCCAGCCTCTTCTCCTGGGGGGCCCAGGAGCCGGCTGGCCCTGGTGTCACCCGGCAGGCAGGCTAGCGGGCGCGCGAGGGAGCACTCTCCCCTTCCGGCTCCGGCATCAGTACGCGGCCTGCAAGGGAGCTGAACAGGAAGCACTCAGCCAGGGAGAGTGCTCCCTCACACGCCCACCAGCCTGCCCGTCGCGTGACACCACTGGACCCCAGGGAATCCCCTCAGCTCTCCCAAAGGTAGGGAGGCTGGGGGGATTAAATTTTTTTTTTAAATGTGTGTGTGTGTGTTAGAGTGTGTGTTAGAGTATGTGTTAGAGTATGTGTTAGTGTTAGAGTGTGTCAGTGAGTGTTACTGTGTGTGTCTGTTACTGAGTGTGTTAGTTTGTGTGCGTCTGTTAGGGAGTGTGTGTTTTGTAAGTGAGTGAGTCTGTCTGTCAGTGAGTGTGTATGTATGTCTGTCTCTGAGTGTGTGTCTGTCAGTAAATGTGTGTGTGTTAGCTAGTGTGTATGTGTCTGTTCATGAGAGTGTGTCTGTGTATGCGTCTGTTCGTGAGTGTGTCTTAAGCACGTGTGTGTGTGTCTTAAGCACTTACCTTTCTCCAGCGCCGGCCTCCCTTGGCGCTGAGGATCTCTCCGCCCCAATCCGCCTCTCAGCTCCGAATGCGCATGCGTGGCAAGAGCTGCGTGCGCATTCAAATTGCCCATAGGACGTTCAGCGTCTTCTCACTGTGATTTTCACAGTGAGAATCGCGGAAGCTCCTCTAGCGGCGGTCAATGAGACAGCCACTAGAGGCTGGATTAACCGCTATGTTTTCAGCTGCAGGGTTAAAACTAGAGGGACCTGGCACCCAGACCACTTCATTGAGCTGATGTGATCTGGGTGTCTGTAGTGGTCCTTTAAGTGAATGTGTATCTGCATACACTGGCGTACATACCGCAGCTGCAGGGGTTGCAGCCCTGCAACCAGGTGCCTGCCGCCATGTGTTGCGCCCCCAGCCCGCGCAGAGTAGCGCGCGGGGGGGGTCCACGGATCAGTTTTCGCACCGGGGCCCCATGGGTTGTGTATACGACACTGATGGGAAATATGAGGAGTAGGAAGGGAAACTTGGAAGTAACCATTACAGTGAGAAAGTTAATGTGGCGGTAGAGAACATCCAGAAATGTACAGTAGATCCCTCATTCCAAACTCAGGAACAGCGATTACAAGAAAATTTGAATAAGTATCAGAATATCATTAAGATCCGCAAACATAAAAAGTTTGTTAGGGACAATGACGACTATAGATCAGGAAGAATCTACAGACATTTTAAAAAGACCACAAGGGTTGGGCTGTCGTCAAACTAGGTAAAGTTACTCGAGAGACGAATTTAGTTACATCAGTCAACATAGGTTGGTGTGTAGATGAATCATCCATAAAGGAACACTATAGGGTCAGGAACACGAACATGTATTCTTGACCCTATAGTGTTAAAACCACCATCTAGTGAAAACTACATTCACTACAAACGACATTATGAAAACTACAATAATTACACTTGCAGGGTTAAGGGTGATGGGAGTTGACACCCAGACCACTCCAATGGGCAGAAGTGGTCCGGGTGCCTGGAGTGTCCCTTTAAGGTTATATAGCATAACGCAAACATTTGCGAATGCTTTACAAATATGTTGAGGTCGAACTATGTTACTAACATCATCTGTAACTAAAAAGGGTGTTTTGGTGTAACTGTGGTCGTTCTGTAGTCTCCTAGGTAATAGCACACTTGCTTTGTTGCCCTGTACATATTGTCTGGTTTTGAGTTTTTGTATATTATACATGGTTTTGCAAACATTTATGGTGTTAATTTCTTTTTGTATCTGCACTATTTAGGGGGATGTCATTAAGTCCCCTAAGGTCTTAAATAGCTCAAGATGTTTAGACTGGGACACCTTATTAAGCCCTCTTGATCAATACACCTCGTATTACTGCCTTGTGTGCCTGCCACAAGGAAGAAGGGGTAATGTCTGGTGTGTCATTTAATCTAAAGTATTCTTTGAGGTTTTCTTCAGTTTCATTGCAGAAAGGGTCATTTTGTAGAAAGGAGTCATTAAAATGCCAAATTACAAACTCTAAATTTAAATGCATCGGTCAATGTCAATAATAAAGGGTGAGTGGTTAGACCAAATAATGTCCCCTAGCTCACATGACTTTACAACAAATAAGGAGGAGCTAATCAATAAAACAACGTCAATTCTAGAATGAGAATGGTGCACCAATAAATAAACATAACATTACAGAGATATCAGAAGTACTACAATTTTTTATTAATATAATAAATAATAAAAGCAACAAAAAAATTTGTATCAATATGTGCAAAACTATATGATATATATAAGACATCCCCTGAATTTCCTTCTAATAGAAGCATGGGAAAAAGATCTACAGATTACCACGACAAGAAAAGAATGTATCAAAGCAAATATTGTTGTAGCTAAGGCAATACATTGCCTTAATTTAATAGAAAGTCATTATAAAATCGTTAACAGATGGCATTATGTCCCTACTAAACTGGCCAAAATGTACCCCTCTATACAACATACACGTGGGAGATGTGGCTCTACCAGGGCAGATTATGTTCATGTATGGTGGTCATGCCCGAAAATAACCCAACTCTGGAATAAAGTAACGAAATTCTTCAAAGATCAGCTAGATGTACATTTAGATTTTTCATGTAGATCGATGGTATTACACATTGGATGGCCCATGTTATCTGATGGCCATGGTACTTATCCTAGTAGAACCTAAAGCAGCATTGGCTAGATACTGGAAACTTCGAGACATTCCCCCCTTGGGGAAATGATAAGACATCAAATCTTGAATCACTGTAAAATGGAGAGAAGTCTTCTAAGACAGAAGAATTCATTTAATCCTAGAATAGAACAATGGAGAAAATGGATAATAAAAGTGGGGAGCAATTGCGAATTGTTGTCTTATTTATATCCTTGGATCGCGAACATGTCTCTTTCTTTTTGCCTATTTTTTTTCGCTTTCCTCTCCCTTTTTTTTTTTATTTTTTTGACATAATATGACCATATGAATGCTCGAGTATACTTGTATTTATGCTATTTATCTACCCATTTAATTTTTCTGTTTTTGTATATGTTTAAAAAAAAAAAATAATCCTTTGCATGAAATGTTAAGAATTTTCAATAACGATAAAAACATTTTTTTTAAAAAAAATAAGAGAATGGTGCAATAAGAGATAAGAGTAAGATCGCTCATCAGGATGCAACATCCGCCATACGCCCTACGTACTGTTAAGCTGTAGAAACAACGTAGCTACCGGGTTAAAATTGAGATTTGAGCAGCTTAAACCTAGGCGAGCTTCGTAGTAATGAAGTATCAGTTTGTGGGTCAAGGATTTGATTGATATCACCACAAATGATGGTGATGCCCTTCTGTATAACCACCAGCCTAGTAATGCATGAACATTAACCAAAGTATATACAACATAACTCAAAATACACACTAATATGAGATAGCTACCTGGCAAATCAGTTATCTTATGGAGTAACTCAAATGCTACAGGTTTGTGGATGTAAATAGACACCCCTCTCCATTTAGACATGTGAGCAGAGTGATATTGTATAAGAAAAGGTTTCATTCCAAAGTGTACGATCTTATTTTTGGGGAAGTAGATCTCCTGAAGACAAAGAATGTCAGCCTAGGATTTTCATGACTCCTTAAGCATCATGTGCCTCTCACAGGACATGTTTAAACCCCCTAACATGATGGGAGTAGATTCTCATAATGGGAGGAGAGTTTAATTTAGAGTTCCATTATAAGCGGAGCAGAATGTATATAGCTATCTAATGTTCTAGGAAACACATTATATATAAACCAAATTGTCATCGATCACAGGTTATTAAATAGAAGGCCACCTACATTCTGAGGTTCAGGGAGACAGATGTTTAAGAGAAATGCTGACAATGATATATGTGCTAATGGGGGTATCATTGTACACCGTAGATTTGAGATCACGTCCACCCAGTGTTGCCATGAGTGAATTAAGGTTTGCCCATTACCGTCCGCTGCGATCAGGCACTAGCAAATAAAGGAAGAAGTCCTACTGGGAAGGTCAGCTTCAAGGGAGATCCTCACACCTTCCCAGCCAGCCAGGTTGGCAGCTTGTGTGCATCATGAAGGCACTTTGTGCGCCATAAGCTGCTGACCCTGGATACAGCATATACACTTCATTAAGCTAAAGTTGTTATGGTGCTTAGAGAGTCCCTTAAGCACTGCCTTGCATTAAACAGGGAGGTCATGATGTGAGCCTGTACCTGCAGCCACTGTACGCTACAATGGATCAGTGTGCATATTATAGGGCATTACCTTCAATGCGGTGCGGATACTGCCACAGTCGGCATTTGGGTACATGGTCAGTTTTTCTAGATCTTCATTACAAGAAGATTGGATTTGATATTCTGACAGCAGGTGGCAGCAAACACACCAGTTTTTCTCCTCGGAAGAAAGAAAAAAAAAAAAAGAAAAAGAATTACAACTGGTATAAGGTATAAGAGATTGTCGCCCTTGGGCCAATCGTTCTAGTTACAGCAGAATTTGAAGTTAGATAAGATAAGGACATGAGGGAGCAATAATGCTGCTGGGTTTGCATTATGCGACTCTCTACGGCTTACCTTCTTGCATGCGTCAAATGATTTCACCAGCTGCGCGTTCTGACACGACAATATGGAGCCCGCAAGGCTAAGCATGACACACAAAGCTGTCACCAGTGTGAATGGTGTGATCTGGAAGCAGAAAATTGGGTCACGGAGAAGGCTTGTCACAAAACTCTACTACTACTGCACAGCAAGAACAGAAAAAGAAAACCACTCCATGTCAGCAAGTCCGAAATGTCCTCCATTTATAAAGTTTCATAATATTCTAGGTTGGAAAAAAAGCCCCAGTCAAGCCATCTTGTAAGTACTTTTTCCAGCAGAGATGACAGATATGCTAGCCCGTTATATTCAAACATGTCTGGAACACATTAATGGAACAATGCACACACAAACGCACACTCTTAGAACGCTACATGTTCACAGCATGTTTGTTCCCAATGTTAAGATTAGTATAGGACTTAGGGATACTTTAAAACAGGATGGACATATGATGTGTCCAAGTCTCCATATTTATTTGCAAAGATGGGCAATTTAAAATAGCCTCGTAAGATTTAAAACTGTGAGCATGTTGATTCCTTGTGTATTTTGTATATACACATTATCAGCTACAACATTTAAACTACATGTCTAATATTGTGCAGGTCCACCTCAAGCTGCCAAAACAACTCTAATGCATCAAGGCCTGGACTCCAGAAGACCTCTGAACGTGGTATCAGGCACCAGGACATTAGCAGCAGATCCTGCAAGTCACAAGGTGGGGATTCATGGATTGGATTTGTTGTTTCAGCACATCCCCCTAGATGCTCAATCTGACTACAATCGGGGGAATATGGAGGCCAACAAAACACCTTGAGCTCTTTGTGATGTTCCTCAAACCATTCCTGACCATTTTTGCAGTGTGCATTATCCAGCTGAAAAAGGTCCCTGCCATTAGGGAACACCACTGCCATAATGGGGTGCACATTGTCTAGTATGGTCAGACTAACATTCACATGAATGCCAGTACCCAATGTTTCCCAGCAGAACATTGCCCAGAGCAGAACACTTCCTCTGCTGGCCTGCCTTCTTCCCATGCGTGCATCCTGCTTCCATCTCTTCCCCATGTAAACGACGCACATGCACCTGGTTATCCACCTGATCTACAAGAAAACATGATTCATCAGTCCAGGCAACCTTCTTCTATTGCTCCATGGTCCAGTTCTAATTCTTACGTCCACATTGAAGGTGCTTTCGGCAGTGGACATGGGTCAATGTGGGTGCTCTGATCAGTCTGAGGCTATGCAGAACCATCCACAGCAAACTGCAATACACTGTGTGTTCTTACACATTTCTATCACTGCCAACATTAGGTGTTTCAGCAATTTAAACTAAGGTAGTTTTTCTGTCTGATTGGACCAGTCGGGCTAGCTTTCACTCTCCATTTGCATCAATTAATCTTAGGCACCCAAGAACTTGATTCTTCATTGCACCACTTTTGGTAGGTAGTAACCAGTGCATACCGGGAATTCGCCAAAAAAACATGCTGTTTTGGAGATGCTCTGACCCATCCGTCTAGCCATCACTATTTGGCGCTTGTCAAAGTCACTAAGATCTTTTTGCTAGCCCATAATTCCTGCTTCCAAAATACTAAATGAAATTCAAGAAGTGACTGTTCACTTGTCGCCTAATATATCCCACCCCTTGACAGGTGCCATTGTGAAGATAGAATCAATGTTATTCATTACACCTGTCAGTGGTTTTACTGCTTTGGCTGAGCAGTGAAATTTGGGCTTTACAGCAGCACACTAGTTACAAAAATGCATTCAAACTCTGTAACACAGATAAAGAAAAACATTTTTGACTGATCTCCTTCCTAGATGCAGAGGTCAGAGGAAAGTGGAAGAGAAGTTGTCTGTCTCTACTGGACTAGAACTGCCGTCATGTTCAATATAGGATTCTAGCTGAAGCTGGCGGTTAATGGGATAGTAAATAAAACACTTGCTGAATAGCTTTTGCACAATATCAATCCTATCTCATCCAGCGGTTGGCCAAGTCTAATGAGAACTGTGGTTCATATATATAGCGTTATATAGCAAGTCATAATTTTAATGAACTCAAAATGTAATACCTAAAAATGGCTCTTGCACAGCCCTATAGTGCGAATCTCAATAAAATCACTCATCTCTCTGAGAAGTTACGGACTGGAGATTTGCCCTCCATGCTAGTAAGTGAGAAGCATTTGATTGGACAATGCACAGCACTTACAAGTGTTGGTTTAAAATGAGGGTGAGTCTTCGTGAGCTGCAGAAGCCAGTTCTGCAGCTAATAAAAAATTATATTTTTAGAGCTTTGCAAATATTTTAGTAAATGCATATTTTTGCACACTTTTGGACGTAGAGTTTCCCTGAAATCTGATATAAAACTATTCCCCTAGTAATACAGGAGAGATACAGCCTCCTCCAATGGAAAAGCAGCTGGACCTCCACAACGTCACATATGTCGATTACAGCATGACCGTTTTTCTTAACACACGGGCTCTATGTACTTAACTGCATGCTGTGCACTTTATAGTGTTTCTGTTATATGATAAATATTAGACTTACCACCATTGTGAATGGCCTCTTCCATGAGATGCATCCGATCAGCCCTGACACTGCCAACTAAACAGCAAAAGCATGAAGAGATAGAGCCCGGAAGGGAGGCAGGGCAGGGAGATGGGAGCAAGGAATGTTTTGGGGAATTAGAGGAACAATGGATTAAGGGACAGATGAAGAGTGAAAAAGATTAAGGATGATAAAACAAAAGTAAGAAAATAGTTCAAAAACCAACAATCGCTAGTCATATTTCATCTACAGAATTAATGTAATCTTGGCCCTTCTCCCCAAGTGAAACAAGTCTAGAGAAGAGCCCTTAATACAAGGTGAATTTCAAGTTTAAAGCCAAAATTGGCCAAATGGAAAGAATCTCCAAGGCAGCTGTGCTTCGAGTTCATTTCCTTTGGACTTAAATTTGAAAAGCACTTTATTTCACATTAGTGAATAACCCTGTTAGAAGCGGTGTATCCAGCCTTGAAAACAGAGGCCTAGAGAATCCTGCAGATACCTTGTCAATCTGTCCCTACAGATCTGCATTCACTGAACCATGTGGATGAGGTCCTTCACCCTTTCGCACTGTGGACATTACAGATTTTGCCAGGCACACAAAGTCCATAGTTATAGGCCTTGAAGATCTGGCCATGGATCTGAAGAATATGTTCTTGCATTTTGGTAACCCAGGTCAACTGCAAGTGAGCCAACAGATCTGGCCTCACCCTTAGTGAACCTGTGGAGCCAATCCAGTCCTCAAGTTGGAAACCCTACAGATCTCTTCCCTTGCCCACAGAGACCCTATGGATCCACATTTGTCTACAGGCTCCCATGTCGATCCAGATCTGTCCACATATATCCTGAAGGTCTAACCACAAACCTAGGGACTCTGTGGTCTGGCCCTGCAACCACAGACCTTCAGTACCAGGGCCATATTTAAAGATCCCTGAAGATCTGCCCTAGCTGCCAAGCACAATATGGTTTTGGCACTGGGGTTCCAGGAGAGCGTGAGATCAGACTCAAAACCCAGAGACTATCTATTTTCGCACTGACAATCTGCCCTACTACTTATTTTAATTTCCCCTCCATTAATATCTGGCAATGAATATACAGAGTCCATATGTATCTGGGCCTGTACCCACAGAGTCCCTGCTTATTTGACCCTGACCCCACAGACCACAAAGATCTGAAGATACACTAAATAATTCAGAGAACCTAACCACAAACCCAGAGAACATGTGGTCTGACCCTACTCCAAGACATACCCTCATTCCAGGCCTGAACCTAGAGATCTGGTTCATTTGTCCTGACATTCTAATTCTGATTGGACCCAGGTGATCAGCCCAAAAACCTCCCTTTCAGTCTCAGATCATACCCCTATACACAGACACCCTACATAACTGTCCTTGACCAAGAAACTTTGCATTTCAAACTCTGTCTTAAGAGTGCACATCCAGCTCTGCATAGGCCCAGATTAGTTTCCAAATACCCTACATATCATGCCCTGCTCCCTGAGACCCTCTGGATCCAGCCCTAGACCCAGATACCATACAGACCTAGCCTTTGACCAAAAGAACCTGCAGATTCAGCTTTAGCAATCATAGTCATGCCGTTCGAACCGTTTGCAGATCTGACCCTGTTCCCAGAGACCCTTTCTTTCTGAGAATATATTCCTGCACCTAAAGGATCCTGAGAATCGGTTCTTTCACCCTGATGCCCACCACTGCCACACAGAGAATTTACTTGGTATACCCTATGCCCGGTAACCACACAAATTTAGCTTTGCAACCTACGATATTGCCGATTGAAGTCTGCAAAATCTGCCTTGTACGTAGGTGTTACGCAGACAACCCCACTCTGCATCTAGAAATCCTGGGAATCTGTGTTTTCACCCCGAGAATCCAACTGGACATTAATATGTCCTGCGTATTTGGCCCTGTACCCAGAAACACTGTGGGATCCTGCCCTGTGCCCAGAGAGCCTGCTGCAACATACTGTGATGAACTAGATCCCTCTCAGGAATCCAAACAGCCTGCATTTCCAGCTTATTAACCAAAAATCCTTGATGTACGTGACGATTTCTAGATTAAATCAGAAAGATATATAGAAAAGAAGCGAAGCATTCATAGCTACCATTGCACCTGCTTTTAAACATAGCTCAGAACTTCAGTTTACATACTATCGTATATGCGCTTGATTATCCCATTGTACAGCGCTGCAGAAGTTGTTGGTTCTTTATAAGAAATGAATAATAAATTATGCATGTAAAGGAACACAAAATAATTTCACTAGAATGGTTAAAATACACGTAAGCTATCATGACCTACCAGAGAGAACTTGTGTCCCCATTCATGCTATATTAAGAATGCTTACTAGAATAGTGATATGCAATGACCATCAATAGTTTGATGGTTCAGAACCCATTCTTTTTGCCAAACACTATATCCCTCTGCCCCCTGCAAATATTGCCCACCTATAAAGTGACTTACCGAAAAACCAGCCCAGGATGGGCATGAGTGCTTGAGTTTCATAGATGGTGTGATGGATGCAGCCACCAAACTGAAAGTACTGATCAGGACTCCAAGCGTTACCTGTACAAAGCCCAAAACCAGCAGGACATGTGACCAGCTTCTGTGTAGCCGGACTTGGGACATGCTCCGTGAGGTGCGGCCAGTCAGAGAAAAACTGGAATCTGTAGGTGAAGGCATGACGCCTAAAGAGGAGAGTAGATGGTCCAAAAGCAGGGTGTCAGAGATAGTATTCATCAGGAAAAGACACCCAGCCCCAAAGAGCAGGGGGTATTACGCGGAGACCTTGCAGCATCAGTAACTTGGTAATAACAGACAGACATCAATTTCAGGATTATGAAAGAGTCCTGCTTACGTCAAGATCATGAAGTCCCCATAGGAATGGAACATAGAACGATAGAAATATTAACCCAAAAATGTGCATGTAAACGTCATGAAATCATTATCCAAACCACGCACTGAGCTCTCATTGACGTGATTAAAGATTTACACGGGGAGGCTGAACGATGACTCGCCCCTGAAGACACTATTTCAAGCTCATGCCCAATGGCCTCCCATTAAAAAAATAAAAGATTCCAAAAATGTTGTGGTAGAAGAATTACCTCGGGTATGTAGCAGACGAATTTCTTCATATCCATTATGTAGAATTAGGTAAAAGAGCCCATCTTCCCATAATTATCAGTATTCAATAATGGAGACACTAAGAGGACTCATCCTGCAGCAAAGCGTTTCTTACAGCATCTCCAGTTCCACTTAGGAGCCAGCCGTGTTACACTCATAAAATCCCACCAGGAATACTGCACTCACACACACACACACACACACACTACCCTTCATTCCTCAGGACGAACAAGCTGGGATTTATCCAACGAGAAACTGCAATTAGCCAATGTTACTGACCTTGATCAATGGACATTGATACATTTTCATTAAAAGTCAATTATGTTTTTTAGGTTAAGGGTAAATCGCAATGAGTTGTGGATTAAAGACTCAGAGCAGTTTTCTGTAGAATATTAATGAACCCATAAAGTAATGGCTTGCCAACCATGTTATGACATTCAGATGGACCAAGTTGAATGAATTTGGCCTCCTCTGGAATCTAGGAGACAATGTGGAGAGTTTGGATGAATGAAATTATGGACTCCAGATGATTGAATGTTGGGTGTTTTTCATGAATGAAGTTAAAGCTTATGGATGATCCCCTGTAAGTTAAATGCAATTGCAGACTCTGGGTGACTAATGGATGAATATTAAAGATGGGTAGCCGGTAAGGAAGATGCATAAAAACGGTCTTGCCTTCACCCTTCCCACTAAAAGATTATCTGTCAATCCGATGTATTCCAAAGAAAGCAAGAGGCCTACAGAAGAACTCAAACTGACTCTCCAATTATGGGAAAATCAGAGTGCTTACTTTCCCCATAAGGCTTAGAACATGTCGAGTTAGCCCAATGATACAAATCAATGGTATAAAAGCCAACATTCCTTCTAAACCAACTGGTATAAAATCCAATGTTTCTCGTCAATCCATGGTAGACTTTAAACAATTCACCACAGCATAAAATAAAAAGGTTTCCTTGTAAGCCTTTTGGTACATGCCGGTCTCAATATATCTCCAGTACTTCAAAATGAACGAAGCAGACGAATGGTAGGTTTGAGCGATGCTATATAATGGAAATATAAAACTCAACTCCCAGTAAGTGGTAGACAGAGTATCAACTAATTACCCATGATACTGCCCCCTAGCAAATTGGTTGAATGAGTGCATGGCGGTTGGATGTGGATGTAAGGCTTTTCATGCGTAAAGGTAGGTGCAGGTGAGTGCCGTTGCAGACGAGGTATAAGACCGCATGTTTGCTCTCTGCAGTAAGAGGGTTGTAGATGGAGAAAGAGTTAAGGATGCTGTTTTCTCTTCCTGTAGCAGCAGCCTGCTAAGATATGCAGCAGTGAACAGCCCAGTCCTACTCCCTCCTTCCAACAACAAGGCAGGCTGGGAAATGTAGTCAGTTGCCTCTCAACCCCCCAGAACCCCCATAGCATGTACTTAACATTATGCAGCTCAAGCCACAAGGTTTTGATTTGTAGAAACAAATGGTCTTTGGTTGTAAAAGTACCAGAAATCCCCAATGCTGTGCTCACGCACTTACACTTTCAATAGATTGGTAAGTACCACCGACAGATTTCCCTGATGAATAATCATTTTGCATTGGGAAACTATCTGTGAATGAGGGGGTCGCGCTCAGGCGTCCTGTGCAGAGTAGCTAATAGCCTCCCCCTCCCCCTTTCATATATTCCCCTAGGACTCCGCTTCACTAATGGAAGCATTTTAGGCCAGATCCTGTACATCTACTCAGGTTACAGTCAGCACAAAGGAAACAAACCAAAAGCTTCATGTATTATTAATTGACTTGAATCCCTGCTTTACTGCACCAAGCATGGATACGTCTCCCAGAATCCTTTGCAGGTTTTTTTTTTCCTGCTGCAGTGAATCTTGTCAAAGTACTATTTATAGAGACGAAATTATTAATAAAATAAAGAGTATTTGCATGAGCACCTCATGCATGCTACAGATTGATAAAAAAAAAAAAAAAAAAATTAAAAAGTCTGCTAGTTCAATACAAGCATCGAAATGACTAGTATTACGGAAACAATAACAGAAAATCCAGACAATCACATGAAACACAATGACATTTTCCACTTTCAGGAGATGCTAAATAAATAATACGCAAACTCACAGATATTCTTCATAAAAGTCTTTAATTTGGCATGAGCTGGTTCTCTTCGATGCCCCATGTGGCATTGTGAGCACAGTGAGAGAGACATGGAAAACCACAGACTACATAACAAACATGCAAATCTGTTTCCGAGACAAGCTACCAGTAGTGACATGTTTCTATACCCCCTCCCCCGCCCCCCCAATCATTAACCTCAATACATGCTCCTCAGAGCGAGATGCTACCACTAGACCAATCCTCAACCATTGCCCTCTTCAATACACTTTAACTTAGGGGGAGAGGTCCCTTCCCACCCTGTTCCTCAAGCACTTACGCCTTACCCCCTCACTACATGCGCTACCAGACTATGATGTTCCCACCCCACCCAATACATGACTTGTTCCTTAAAAGTGAGCTGTTACTAGTAACTGCAATTGTCAAGCATTAATCCCATTAAATGACATGCCCCTTCCCTTGATAAATTAAACATCCCCCAAGCATTGAATGCTCCTACTGCCCTCTTCCATTCATTCAAGCATAATCCCACTCCAGACGTGACAGGTACCCACACAACGCCTAAATTCCCCCCACATGCTCTCACCCTATGGTTAAAGTGCCTCTAGAAATACAGTGGAATTCTATATCCAAAACACAGCAACCCACATGGGGCAAGTACCCCATTGCTCCCCAGAAATAGAGTGAAATGGTCTGGACCCTCCCTCCCTAATATTCTAAATTGCTCCCCATAGTGTGGTAGACAATTAAGACACATGACAACCCCCTCCACAGGCAAAGAAAAGGGAAACACAGCAAACATGGTTAGTGATAAGTGTGATGACATTTGGGGAATTAAGTTCTGTCTTTAGTTACTGACAAGTATCAGCCCCACCACGAATGTTAGTAATTATTATACAGAATCCAGTGAAAACTTAAGAACCATTTAGCAAATCAACATTCTGGACAAAGGAAGCCCAGGCATCAACCAACTCCTTTCACATATATGCAGCCCCCTGTGTGTGAATAACCCCTCATATCCATTAGCCTTCAAGCACGAATCACGTCCATGTGGAACTTTGTACACGTCCTGCAGAACAGGCCTCTGTGATCTATTATATCCACACCCAGAGTGTAAATAACCAGTATACAGTATACATAAAACAAGTATCCATCCTTGTAGGGTGAATGTTTCCAGCATACATCCTCACTGCATTCTTACTGTGTGTACTTCGTAAGTTTACAAGTTTGTACATACTTGTACAGTCAGCATTTATCATCATAAAGTGCACACATTTTCAGCATTTATCCAAACGGTGAGTTAACAGCCAACATGTACACACCCTTGGACACACACACATAGCAAGAACACAGCCATCACATGCACATACGCCAGGTAAATTCCTCTTCTCCCTCCCTCCCTCCCTCCCTCCCCCCACCCCACCCCTGATATTTGATTTTGCCACTGGCACCCCACTCGGTAAGCGTAGTTTGACAAAGTACACGTGGTCACATGCTGCATGTTCTGCACAGACTGTCCTTATTCCGCGGTGGCACATCCATATAAAGACAGTGTTTATTTACACCCATTTCCACCTACAGGTCCCAAAACATTATGTGAAAACAGACACGTAAAGCAGGCGTTAATGAGGAGTATATTCCTCCAGGTCACACCCAGGACTAATGGGCAGTGAGGACTCCAGAGCGCTGACAGGTGCCCGCTGGTTAAGGCTTGAAAGCATTCTGAGCTGCGCCGGCTGCTGCGTTGGAAGCCGCGGTTCGCACGGCTGGGTTAGAAAACACGCCAGCTGCAAACTCTTCCTGTGCCTTCTGGAAACTGGCACCGGTCCGGCGGTAAATGGAGTGAACCTGGCAGAGAAAAAGAAAAAAAGATAAAAGAGAGGACCCTGTAAAGAAGTCCCACTGCATAGGCCACACGTGGAAGAGTGTCTGACATTGATTGTAAGCTTATTTGAGCAGGTCATTATGGGAGATCTGTGGTCTAGGAATTAAACTGTAGTCACAGAACCAGCTAGTGTTAATGCATCCTTTGTTACATGGTTATATATAACAAACTAGGCAACCATGTGTAATGTCAATCATGAGTTGCTATGGTATTGTCATATGTATAAAAAGGGGCCATTCATTCTTGTGAAGAAAATATAAATTTGCCTCTATAAATCAATGGTAAGCTCACACCTTGAATATGCTTTGCAATTTTTATGACACTTGAAAATGTGCAGACGCTGGCTACAAAATTAATAAGGGGAACGGAAGATTTTAGTTATGAAGAAAGGCTAACAAATGTAATTCTGTCTAGAATAGAAAAATGGCCCTTCAGAGGGGATAGGATAGCATTATACTAATATATTCAGGACCAATACTATTAACATCACAGATTCCATGGCAAGAAGTAAATTCGATTTTAAATACAGGAAATATAAATAAATTCTACACCCGACTTATCTTCACCTCCATATTGTACCTTGGATCCGAAAAGGGTAGTGTCACCCTGCAAGCTGACACAAAGCCTGCAAACTTAGAGCCAGTTATTAAAAGGCTCTAAAAAAGGTGAGCACCTATTTTTTACTCTATTTGGGATAAACTAAATACCAAAGCTCAAAATACTGCACCCAGAGGTTTCCGGTTTGTTTTTTTCCTTTACATGTACCGTTGTGAGGAATAAAAGGGAGTCAACCACACAAGAAAGGTACAGTTGTCTACCTTAACCCCTTAAGGACCAAACTTCTGGAATAAAAGGGAATCATGACATGTCACACATGTCATGTGTCCTTAAGGGGTTAAAGGCACAAAAAAGTGTTTAGAGCCTATACCCACAGAAAAGGCTCTACAAAAGGTGAGTTAATTTTCACTCACTGTACAAAAAAGTCACTTTTGTTAAAAAATTGAAAAAAATAAGAGTGCAATATTGTATATGCACCCCCCCGCCTACTTTGAGGGGTAAGTGTATGCTATGTTTTTTTCCTTTTAAAACACCTATATAGCGCTGTACGCAAACCAAGTGTTTGGAAGGTGGGAACACCAACCAGACTCTCAGTTGTGTTTTGGGGAATACAAACCACCGTCTGGAAATCTATTTATAAATGGGACTATACGTGGGAAACCATGTCAGACATTTAGACTGGAAGGAAGGAGATGTAGTCTAAGGCAAAGGAAAGGGTTTTAACAGTAAGAACAATAAGTTAATAATAATGTGGAATTCTCTGCCCGAATAAGTGGTTTTATCAGAGTCTGTACAGACTTTTAAACAGTGGCTGGATAAATTCATGCACAAGTCAGAATAATCAGGGATATAACATTTATTGGAAAAGAGAAAAATCAGTGCTAGGTTGCCACACAAGAAAATAATAGTAAGGCTGCAAACCTTAAAGGGGAGTCCCCTATAATCCCCTCATGGTAAGAAGTGATACAAAACAAAGAAAGGTTGCGCCTAAAATATACAGTAAAACATATGAGTGTATATAATAAGTAATGTAAAGTAGTACAATTTAATAACAAATATAGAATGAAATATAAATGAATGATTGGCAATAGTCCAAAACACTTATCATAAGTCCATAATGGTAGATGCCATGTATAAAAACAGGGATCCTGAGGCGTAAAATGGAGTGTGTCTTCACAATGGTGTACTTGAAATCCAGTGAAGTAATATGTGGAGAAAAAGACAAAAGGAACTCCAATGGCACAGTATATCGATGAAAAAAAGGGTATATAAAATAAAGTAAAAGTAGTCTTACTCACATTTTTCAGAGCTAAAACCTAGCTCTGATATAGCGAACGTGAAGTGGAATAATCCCCACTCAAGGATGTGCGGAGTAATATTGATTGGCGAGTGTCTGGCTCAGATTCGGCGTCCGAGTTAGTATTATTCGACCCAGGGAAGAAAAATAGAGTATATAGTGCTCTCTGTATGATAGTTAAAAGTATAAAAAGAGAATAAATATACTACTCACAGTATACAGAGCAGACTTGTACTGCTCAATGTAGGTAGCTTGGGTGGTATCATCCCCACCTAAGGATTCTCTAGGCTTCTCGTCAGGTGGACAATATATGTATAGTCAGGGTGAAAAAGAAAAGAAAATGGCTATAAAATGTTTTATACCAAAATTATTTCTTTATTTGTAAAGTAATAAAATTATTATCTATAAAGTAATAAAATTATTATCTATAAAGTAATAAAATTAATATCTATATCTATAAAGTAATAACATTATTATCTATAAAGTAATAAAATTAATATCTGTATCTATAAAGTAATAAAATAATTTCTTTATTTGTAAAGTAATAAAATTATTATCTATAAAGTAATAAAATTAATATCTATATCTATAAAGTAATAACATTATTATCTATAAAGTAATAAAATTATTATCTATAAAGTAATAAAATGATTATCTATAAAGTAATAAAATAATGTTATTACTTTATAGATAATAATTTTATTACTTTATAGATAATAATGTTATTACTTTATAGATAATAATTTTATTACTTTACAAATAAAGAAATAATTTTGGTATAAAACATTTTATAGCCATTTTCTTTTCTTTTTCACCCTGACTATACATATATTGTCCACCTGACGAGAAGCCTAGAGAATCCTTAGGTGGGGATGATACCACCCGAGCGCCTACATTGAGCAGTACAAGTCTGCTCTGTATACTGTGAGTAGTATATTTATTCTCTTTTTATACTTTTAACTATCATACAGAGAGCACTATATACTCTATTTTTCTTCCCTGGGTCGAATAATACTAACTCGGACGCCGAATCTGAGCCAGACACTTGCCAAGCAATATTACTCCGCACATCCTTGAGTGGGGATTATTCCACTTCACTTTCGCTATATCAGAGCTAGGTTTTAGCTCTGAAAAATGTGAGTAAGACTACTTTTACTTTATTTTATATACCCTTTTTTTCATCGATATACTGTGCCATTGGAGTTCCTTTTGTCTTTTTCTCCACATATTACTTCACTGGATTTCAAGTACACCATTGTGAAGACACACTCCATTTTACGCCTCAGGATCCCTGTTTTTATACATGGCATCTACCATTATGGACTTATGATAAGTGTTTTGGACTATTGCCAATCATTCATTTATATTTCATTCTATATTTGTTATTAAATTGTACTACTTTACATTACTTATTATATACACTCTTATATGTTTTACTGTATATTTTAGGCGCAACCTTTCTTTGTTTTGTTTTATATAACATTTATTATATGGGTTTACAGCTTCTTGACCCAAGGAGTGATCTGACCGCTATTCTGGGGTCAAGAAGGATTTTTTTTTTTTTTTTGATTGTTGCAAAATTGTAAAGAGCTTCAAACTGGGTTTTGTTTTACCTTCTTTCAGATCATAGGCAGAAACAGAAGTAACATGTAGCACGGTGCAACTTCTTGCTGGAAGTAACCATTTGAAAGAGGGTTGGAATGGATGCACATGGTCAGCAACAAGGTTATGGCTGCATTTACATGGAAGGACCTATTGTGTGCCGATAACATGTTTTCCCATCCCATTACATCACCACCAGCCGTAAACACTGACACAAGGGATTAATGGGATTTCTACATCCCAAATTCCACATCAGAAATACAGATTTGGCAGCCGAGGTGATGTTTTCAGAATTTAGTGATCACATTCCCACTGTAGCCTTGTCTTTCTGTTGACATAAGTGGAGAACGGTCTACTGCTTTCCATACCATCCTTGCATCCAATGACTCCAGATGAACTTGGTTCTCTACCTAGAAGTCACACTGAACAAATAACTAGCTGTGTGCAAATAAGGGAAGCATCAATTATCTGCTCACAGGAAGGGAAACATTTTATCAATACAAAATGTAATAAAAATTATATGCTGAAGGGGTACCTAAGAAAGTGGCTAGGGAGCGCAAAGGTTCAGCACAGACGATAAAATGTAACCTGTCTGAGGGAGTAACATAAGTGAGCTATTTATTAACTCCATAAAGTAATCCTGATTATACAAGCTACACCCATCCAACAGGGACACTCAAGTCTTACCCTCTTTAGCAAAACGATACCCAGCGCAGCGTTAGCAGAGAGTAAAAGTGCCACAATGATCATTAGTGCGGCTGCACCAACGTATCCCGTCCTCAAGACAGAAAGGGATGCTATCCAGCCGCTGAAATCCAAGAGAGAAAACAATTAGCACAATGACGTAAACCCCTCATTGAAGCCCAAGTGACTACATACATCATATGCCACAAATGTATACAGTTGTTGGTACCCCCGTTTTCTTGTTACATACCTTGCATGCACTATACCCCACCTTCCCGCCTCAAAAAAAGCATCCAGTTTGTATATACCTGAAGCCCCAGCCAGGGATCCCAATTGCCTGGAGAACGTACAAGATGTCTTGCACGAAGTAGATGAAGAAGAAAAGAAAAAAATTGAAGGAACTGTCACTCCTACAAGAAGAGAAAGAACAGGAATCTGAGTGATTTTGGCCCAATCTGTATGTACACAAAACATGCTATAGAATCATAGATATGCACCTGAATGCTTTGTAGAGGGGCCGGTACCAGCACAGGAACGAACAAGGAGTAAACATCAGGGTCCACAGAATGGAAAGGCCGAAACTAGAGCCTTGGGTAGAATCCACACAGAACCACGCTAGGCACGCCACGAAGTTCAGAAACAATGTTCCGGCACTAACTACAACAGAAAAAAGCTGGTCAGTCAACAACAAAGAATGACAGGATCACACACATAAATGCAGAAAGAACACCACATTTACAACCAGAAGAAGTGCCCATTAGGTAGTAAGTCACACGGACATGTGCAAGAAGCGTAAATCTGGAAGAACAATTCCCCATTACCGTCACCACCACCTCAAAACGCGCACACAGCCTGGTAAAGTAGCATGGCATGACACCACACCTACAGACAGTCCCAGCCTGACAGAACGTACACATTGCCACATGAAATGTCCGTTTCCCAGAGTACAGCAAGCAGCCACAGGCAGTGCCCACTTGTAAAGACACCACACAAAGCCAAAGTTGAAGTTTCCTGGCAGGATATCACTTACACAGCCACAGGTAGTACATAATGGACACCGTCTTTTGGAAGTCCTGTGGTATCTCCACACCGATATCTTGATAGAAGCAGGGCTTCATCGGGCAGAAGGAGGGCAAAGGGGGCCAGTTATTCTGCCTTGCTGTAAAAGAAGCACAGACCACACAGAATATTACGACCCAGTGCAGTATGAAGTCTACTAGTTACAAAATTGAGAATTGCTGCGAGTTCAAAATAAATTTTAAAAAAATGTCACATTTTGGACCAACATGTTCAAACTAAAAACAGAGCAAAATTTTTTTCCAAATGGGCTATTTTGCTATAAAATGTGAAATTCCAATTTTAGCAAATATCCCAGATAGTAAGCTTGGAACAACTTTCCTGCAAATTACAACCTTCTCATCCCTTCAAAACCCAACTCTTACAGGAAGAACCTCCCAACGCAGCACTCTGGAGCTCTCTTTCTCTACGATCCAACTCCTCTGCCTTCCGGTTTAGTTCCTCCTGACGCCGCAGTAAATCCGCTGTTGCAGCCGCTGTTGATTCCTTTACCAGAAAACAAAGAATAAATTAGAAATAATAATAATAATAATAATAATCTAGGCAAACATGGAATGACATAGCATTCAGAAAGGGTGTCTTCTCCTGGCTACAACAATTACAATTTAGAATCCCATAATATAGATGAAAGTATTAACAGAATGCAAACCACCAAAGGGCAGATAACTGGCAAGGAAGGGGTTACCAGAGGGGATGGGAGGATACAGGGACTGGCAGGTAAGGGGTTACCAGAGGGATGGGAGGATAACAGGGAATGGCAGGGAAGAGGTTACCAGAGGGATGGGAGGATAACAGGGACTGGCAGGTAAGGGGTTACCAGAGGTATGGGAGGATAACAGGGACTGGCAGGGAAGGGGTTACCAGATGAATGGCTAGATAACAGGGACTGGCAGGGAAGGGGTTACCAGATGGATGGCTGGGTAACAGGGACTGGCAGGGAAGGTATTACCAGAGGGATGGCTGGATAACAGGGACTGGCAGGTAAGGGGTTACCAGAGGGATGGGAGGATAACAGGGACTGGCAGGGAAGGGGTTACCAGATGAATGGCTAGATAACAGGGAATGGTAGGGAAGGTATTACCAGAGGGATGGCTGGATAACAGGGACTGGCAGGTAAGGGGTTACCAGATGGATGGCTGGGTAACAGGGACTGGCAGGGAAGGGGTTACCAGAGGGACGGCTAGATAACAGAGACTGGCAGGGAAGGGGTTACAAGAGGGATGGGTGGATAACAGACTGGCAGGGAAGGGGTTTTCAAAGGGATGGGTGGATAACGGGTAATGGCAGGGAAAGAGTTACCAGAGGGATGGTTGGATAACGGAGACTGGCAAGAAGGGGTTACCAGATGGATGACTGGGTAACAGGGACTAGCAGGGAAGGGGTTACCAGAGTGATGGCTAGATAACAGAGACTGGCAGGGAAGGGGTTACCAGATGGATGACTGGGTAACAGGGACTAGCAGGGAAGGGGTTACCAGAGTGATGGCTAGATAACAGAGACTGGCAGGGAAGGGGTTACCAGATGGATGACTGGGTAACAGGGACTGGCAGGGAAGGGGTTACCAGAGTGATGGCTAGATAACAGAGACTGGCAGGGAAGGGGTTACCAGATGGATGGCTGGGTAACAGGGACTGGCAGGGAAGGGGTTACCAGAGGGATGGCTAGATAACAGAGACTGGCAGGAAAGGGGTTTTCAAAGGGATGGGTGGATAACGGGTAATGGCAGGGAAGGAGTTACCAGAGGGATGGTTGGATAACGGGGACTGGCAGGAAGGGGTTTACCAGAGGCATGGCTGGGTAACAGCGACTGGCAGGGAAGGGGTTACCAGAAGGATGGCTAGATAACAGAGACTGGCAGGGAAGGGGTTGCCAGATGGATGGCTGGGTAACAGGGACTGGCAGGGAAGGGGTTACCAGAGGGATGGCTAGATAACAGAGACTGGCAGGGAAGGGGTTACCAGATGGATGGCTGGGTAACAGGGACTGTCAGGGAAGGAGTTACCAGAGGGATGGCTAGATAACAGAGACTGGCAGGGAAGGGGTTACCAGATGGATGGCTGGGTAACAGGGACTGGCAGGGAATGGGTTACCAGAGGCATGGAAGGATAACGGAGACTGGCAGAGAAGGGGAGAAGGGGTTACCAGAGGGATGGGCGGATAACAGTTACTGTGTTACCATCAGGATGGCAGATAACGGGGACAGGCAGGGATTGGGGTTACCAGATGATAGTGGTTGGCTGACAGGAGATGGAGGGGACGTGGTCAACAGTGGGTAGTGAGGTCGACTGACAGGGGCTGGAGGGGAAGAGGTTAAGAGTGGGCAGGGAGGTTGGCTGACAGGTTCTGGAATGGAAGGGGTTAACATTGGGTAGGGAGGTTGGCTGACAGGTTCAGGAATGGAAGGGGTTAACATTGGGTAGGGAGGTTGGCTGACAGGTTCAGGAATGGAAGGGGTTAACATTGGGTAGGGAGGTTGGCTGACAGGTTCAGGAATGGAAGGGGTTAACATTGGGTGGGGAGGTTGGCTGACAGGTTCAGGAATGGAAGGGGTTAACATTGGGTGGGGAGGTTGGCTGACAGGTTCAGGAATGGAAGGGGTTAACATTGGGTGGGGAGGTTGGCTGACAGGTTCAGGAATGGAAGGGGTTAACATTGGGTAGGGAGGTTGGCTGACAGGTTCAGGAATGGAAGGGGTTAACATTGGGTAGGGAGGTTGGCTGACAGGTTCAGGAATGGAAGGGGTTAACATTGGGTAGGGAGGTTGACTGACAGGTTCTGGAATGGAAGGGGTTAACACTGGGTAGGGAGGTTGACTGACAGGTTCTGGAATGGAAGGGGTTAACACTGGGTAGGGAGGTTGGCTGACAGGTTCAGGAATGGAAGGGGTTAACATTGGGTAAGGAGGTCCCTGTTAGGGATCTATAAAAGACCAGAGAGTGAAGAATTCGGCAACTCCGTCATCTTCTTTGGTAGATTGCAGCTATCACCAGTCCCCCCCAAAAAAAATAAATAAAGGGGGGGGGGGGAAGGAGAGGGAAGAATTGGGGCCAAGAGTTGTGTTCCAGATGACTGGGGTGCACCATAGCATGAGGAAATGTCCTCCTCCCTCGCTCAGAATCCAAAGTGGGCCTCTATACACAGAACTGCCATTTCCGTTTGTTTGGGTCCAGCCCAGAAAATGTCAGTCTCTAGTTGGCACTATGTACATTGTCTGAGCATAAACCTGCACTGATAACCTGGAGAGAAGACGCAGATTATATTAGAACATTATAGGAATGCGTCCGTCTAGCTGAGCTGCCAATCCCCGCCCCTCTTACTTCTCGTTGTGTGTTTTAAGTTTATTACATTAAAGGGTACCTATCACAGAACCTACAACTTATACTCTTTTGAAAGAGCATAAATTATGTTCTGTACACTGTGCTAGCAGATTAGCTAGCAAATTAAAGATTGGGAGAAAACCCCAATTAAAAACCAGGTCAATTTATTCGACAGACACTGTAACAAATTGGCAGACAAAGGTGATCCTTCTGCTCTCCCAACCATAGCAACCGCAGTGAATGTGCTGTGGTTGCTATGGGAACTTCCTAGCAGACGCCGCTAGTCCTGGTTTGAGGGTATAGGAAGGAGTGATCAACATTACTCCATTTTGATGCTGGCCATGAAGCCATCGCATGAACGTCACAGAGTAAATTTGCCCTGATCGAGGAAGCGTACCCAAGCAGGGCAAGTGAAAGGATACTGCAAGACAAGAGCGGGTGAACCGGAGGTTGGTATTACAGACGAGTAACACCCACAAAGCTGAGTACATGGTGGCACTGTATTGGAAATACAGTATATCTCAGAAGCTTGCACTAAATACATCACGAATCTCCGTGATACATAATGTACTCAATGCAATTGTGGCTGATTTATGTTACGTTAAAATGACAGATTCACTTTAAACAAAGCAGGTATTGCATTTTTTATTATGTAATATGTTTTTTCCCCCCAGGAAATTTCCCTTTTTTCATACTTTATTTATGTGCTGGAGATGTTCGCAAAGATACGATTGTACAATCAGTTAACCAGCAGACAGTCAAAAAAAAAATCTGTCTGAGCAGCCATGTTGGATTGAATTCTACTGGGTGATCAGACAAACTGCTGCCCAAACTAAATTGCCTACTGCTGCGGTTTAATTAAATGTAATGAATGTCATGTTTCAGTGTTTGCAGATAACACAAATCTAGTGAACGTAACACAAATTGAGCAGGATATTACTTTGCTGCAGAGGAATTTAGATAGATTGGGGTCTGGGCACTCAGATGGAATTTAATGTAGATAAATACAAAGTTATGCCCTTTGGGGTAAAGATTGCACAAACAAGTTACACCCGAATAGTAGTGAATTAGGGATAAGAAATGAGAATGATTTGGGAATTGTTATAGACAAACTAGGCGGTACATTCAAATTACTCTGGTTTTCAAGTACATCCTGGGGATGTTGCCTTAGCCCAACATCCAGGAGTGGTTACTATTTCGCAATTTAATGGTACTCATTGTATCTACCTCAGAAGGATGAAGGGCTGAATCCACCAACAATGTGCAATGTCAATCAGCAGTTGCTAGTGCCAGTACTTTATTGTCATGAATTAATAGGGAATTAAAGGGATACTCCAGAACCCTAGTGCTGTTCTCAGTTTGCAGAAGTGCTTTGCGTGTGAAGCGTTTATCCTCTCCCCCACTCCCCCCAATAGAAATTGGCACATTTATAAATTCACCTTGTTACACCCCAAAGGGTCCTGTTACTTCCTGGTTGTTTAGCTCAGTGGAAATAAAAAAACAGGTAGCAATTGCCCAGAGCACCTGCCTTGCAAAGACTGCTCATTGTGCTGCATTGTGATAGGACAGCCACAGAATGTCTGGGCGGGGTTAGAAGGGGAGGGCTTGTAAAGTCTGCAGACGAGAGATCTGTAACTTTTGTTACAGCAGTTTTAGGTATACCTCTTCAGTGAAAAAAAAAATGCATAAGTAAATGCTACTAAACGTTGATTTTTTTTTTAAATATTTTGGATTGTCCCATAAATTCTAAAGATGAAAATAGTTGACATTAATGGTAAATTTTCAAACTGGACAAAAGTGGTAAGTGGTGTCCCTCAGGGTTCTGTTTTGGGACCGCTTCTATTTAACATATTTATAAATGATCTTGAAGACAGCATTGAAAGTCATGTTTCAGTGTTTGCAGATGACACAAAACTTTGTAAAGTAATAAAATGTGAGCAGGATATTACTTTGCTGAGAAGGATTTAGATAGATTGGGAGACTGAGCACTCAAACGGCAGATGAAATCTAATGTAGAAAAATGCAAGTTATGCACAATGATAGTGTAGTGTACTAGGTATACCACACTAAAAGGATTTGGGAATTGTTATAGACAAACTAGGCAACACTATGCAATGTCAATGAGTATTTGCCAAGGAAGTAAAGTATTGTGCAAAAAAAAAAAAAAGGTGGGGGGTGGACATTGATTCTTGGGAAAAAATATATAATTTTGCCACTTTATAAATCACTGGTAAGACCACACAATTAATGAATATGCCTTGCAGTTTGTGGAACTTGTTGTAAAGAAGGATATTAACGCATTAGTGCAGAGGCAGTCTACAAAATTAATAAAGATTTAGCTATGAAGAAAGATTAACACATTTAAATATGTTTAGTTTAGCAAAAATGTGCCTCAGAGGGAATATGATAACATTATGCAAATGTATTCTGGGCCAATACAAACAAATTGTCTGGAAATCTATTCATAAACAGGACTAGAACACATTTAGACAGGAAGAAAGAAGATTTAGGCAAAGGAAAATGTTCAGATATAAAAATAAAGAGCAAAAAACAGGTCGCAAGAGAATACTGAGAACGGGCAGCAGCTGAAATAGCCTGCCCTTCGGTGGGTCCCCGCTCAGAACTCAAGCTGGTTTTAGCTCATCTTGTGCCATTACAGAGGGAACATCTCTGAAACATATCAGACTGGCCCCACCCATACGGGCTGTCCAGATCTGAAATACCAGCAAGTTCCCTCTGCATGAGAGACACAGCAACCCCAGACGATCGTTTCACCGAAGGGCAGGCTATTTCAGCTGCTGTCCGTTCTCAGAATACTCTTGAGACACGTGTTTTGCTCTCCAGAAATAATAATACTACTAATAATAAGGATGGGAAATTTTCTGCCTGAAGAGGTGGTTTTATCAGTCTGTATAGATGTTTAAACAGAAATTAAATAAAAGGATTTGGGTGCCTATCGTGTCCCTTTAAGAAATAACTTACCGTTGAAATCTTGTTACTTTTCAAGCAGCAAATGAAATACTGATATTACCACTACCCAAATGGATGGACTAGTTTACTAGTACAGCTGGAGGAACAACCACTGAGCGAGCCCAGCTAGAATGTGTTGATAGAGATATATATTTATCAGAAGAGGAGCATACAGGATAATAAGGAGGGAAGGGATAGTCCTGGTACCTGGGTTCCGTACGATCCATAGTTTTTGGGTTCTGTCGGACTCTGTTTCTTGATGGCTGGAGGAGGGATGTTATTTACAGGGACAGTAGGCAAGGTGGCGGCAGCCTGGCTTGGGGG